>NC_089265.1:48913488-49263488 GCF_963930625.1 Muntiacus reevesi
AAGTCCTCACCAATCAAACCCTACAGCGTGTCTGAACATCTTTGAACCAAGGGAACTTGGTAGTATTTGTTTAATATGGCAGCTACCATCACCCGATGTACACTGCAGAAGTCATGACAGTCCCAGGCTCATCAGAAATGAGAAAAAGTTCAACTACCATCAATGGCCATTTTAAAAAATCTAAGCTCATTGGTATAAGAAGATCAGAGGTCTCCTGAGCCATTTGGATAGTTTGGCTTCAGCAGCCCATGGATTAGCTTTTGAAGATAGAAAAGCAAGTGTGTAGATCTCAGAAACTATTTTGAAAGATAGAGTCATTGACTTGTTTGTTCTCAAAAGGGCAGCAAGGTATTTTCTTTAGGTGTTCTCCAAAGTATTTCCTTGACTGGAATCAGGTCTTTTCAAGACAGTTTTCAGCACCTGCTTTATGTCCAGTTCTGAGTTAGGCGCAAGGTCAATGAATTTTTTTTAAATAGGTGACTTGGGGGAGGTGGGTCAAATTCAAGGACTGATGCACTCAGGGAGCAGAACACTGGGACAGCTTTTACACCCTAGGTCTGAAGCAAAACTTGTAGCCTTAGAAGGAAAGAGGCTTGATGGAAACTGGAGCTGGAGGCGACATAACCACTCCAGAACCATGCAAGGAGGAACCTGCGCTGTGGCTCCAGAAGGAATAATTACCACAACCTCTCTCCTCCCATCCTCAGATCTCCTGCTGGTGTTTCCTTGTCTGAAACATCTGAATTCCAAAGGGAAACGCCGCTTACGAGTGAGGAAAGTGAGCTTGGGAATGCAGTCTCTAGTGGGCACTAGTCTGGCCCAGCAGGTCACAGATGGCAGAAAATGGACATGCGGTAGCAGTAAGGCGCGGCAAACGGGACGAACAGGACTACTGGGCCCTCTGATTTTCTTTCTATTCTTACGCTTTTGGAGAATCTCTAGTACTGACAGAATAAAGGTCATCCCTAAAGGAGTTTTTATTTGGGAAAGAAATGCTAACTGAGAGGTTTTCTTTATATGAGAGAGAAGTAAATCAGTGGGAATGTAGATAAGATTGCTCACGTGCTGATAATCGGTGAAGCTGAAAGATGAGTACCTGGCTGGGGAGGGGAGGGGGTGTTCTGTTATGTCTTGTTTATTTTACACGTTTAAGTTTTTCCAAAATAAAAATTTTTTAAATAATTTAACTCTGAAGTTGTTTTACAGGAAATTGAAAAGCCCTCTCTTTATCTTCTAGTTTTCCCTTTGGTGGTGGTGGTGGGTAAGTCCCTTGTTGAGTCCAACTTTTGTGACCCCATGGACCATATACAGCCCACCAGGCTCCTCTGTCCATGGGATCTCCCAGGCGAGAATACTAGACTATGTTGCCATTACATTTTCTACAAACCTTTGGATTTATTTTGCTCCTTTGAGATGATTAAAAACTTGGGGTATAGACTTTGTCACTTCTATATAACATGTATCAGGTTGGCCAAAATGTTTGTTTGGGTTTTTCCATAACACCTTATGGAAAAATCCGAATGAACTTTCTGGCCAGTTCAATAGCTCTATAATGTCATGGTCCTCACTGCCCAAGATAATTTCACAACCCAGTCCTGAAGGAATTGCAGCGTCCATGAACTAATTAAAAACATGTAAAAGTTTTCTGACCCACCCTCAAATGTTTTATTTGATCTGTTTCAAGAATTCGGTGGGGGCGGCGGGGGGGGGGGGGGACCTTTTGTCAGACTTCATTCTGTTACAACATTACCAAGAAATTACAGTAAATATTCTTGTGATGGTTTTAGTTAGGCAAACCAACAGTCAACAGAGAGGTCCAGCTAACCCTAACTTGTATCTTTTCTGTTTCAGTTCACTTCTCTCTCTCTCTCTCATGCACACACACACACACACAGGGGCCTCTGGAAAATTCAGTGCCAATGTTGAGAACTTCACCTCCGGCAGCTCTTCAAGCACTTGGTTTTACCACCTTCTTCCTTTCCATGAGGGTTGTTGGACTCAGAATAGTTCACTGCTAAAGAAAAAGGCCAAGAGCATGTGTGACCTGGGGACAGAAGGGCTTCCCCAGTACAATAAGCTTGCTTGGGTGTCTCAGAAATCCACAAACTGGTTGGTGTCCCAGAGATGGCTGGAGTTGGCTTTAAAGAACATTTTCATCAGCCCCATGAAGCCCAGACTAAGATAATCTCTTCTCCTCCACTAGGGGAGATCTGTTAGTATCTGTGGGAATCTGTGTCACTTGAGATGGGACTTTTCTTCAAGTTCATTAACAATTTTTCTTAAGGAAGTTGGGGTGGGGGGTGGAGTTTGCAGGAGATGATGTAATTCAGTCCTTCACTTAAGCACAACTAGTTTCCTTATAATTAAATCTTTATAAAGAATCACGTTCTTAAAGAAACTGAGTATGTCACTTGTGCTTTCTTCAAGGTAGGGTTAGAGGGAGGTGGCTTAAAGCACAATTATTTGCTTCAATTCAGTTCAGTCTCTCAGTCGTGTCCGACTCTTTGCGACCCCATGAATCGCAGCACGCCAGGCCTCCCTGTCCATCACCAGCTCCTGGAGTCCACCCAAACTCATGCCCATTGAGTCGGTGATGCCATCCAAACATCTCATCCTCTGTTGTCCCCTTCTCCTCCTGCCCCCAATCCCTCCCAGCATCAGGGTCTTTTCCAATGAGTCAACTCTTCGCATGAGGTGGCCAAAGTATTGGCATTTCAGCTTCAGCATCAGTCCTTCCAGTGAACACCCAGGACTGATCTCCTTTAGGATGAAATGGTTGGATCTCCTTGCAGTCCAAGGGACTCTCAAGAGTCTTCTCCAACACCACAGTTCAAAAGCATCAATTCTTTGGTGCTCAGCTTTCTTTATAGTCCAACTCTCACATCCATACACGACCACTGGAAAAACCATAGCCTTGACTAGACGGACCTTTGTTGACAAAGTAATGTCTCTGCTTTTGAATATGCTATCTAGGTTGGTCATCACTTTCCTTCCAAGGAGTAAGCGTCTTTTAATTTCATGGCTGCAGTCACCATCTGCAGTGATTTTGGAGCCCAAAAAATAAAGTCTGACACTGTTTCCCCATCTATTTCCCATGAAGTGATGCTGAGTACTGTCTTAAACTCAGGCTCTCAAGTCAACATAGACAGCCCTTCCCCTACGTACACATGGCAGCACTACACCCTTTGCTTCACTGCCACACCCACTCAAGTTTCTGAATGATTTTAAAAGGTTCCAACCATTGACGGTATTAGATCACTCTCTCAAGAGAAATAATTGCCCCCAAAACCAAGCTGTCATCTCTTCCCACAAAGAATAAAATGGTGATGCACTTTCCATCTTTTTCTCAATTTAGCAAGAAAATGAACCTTCACAAATAAACATGCCCCATTCTCCTTCTTAGTGAAGAACAGAGTAGTTCACTTGTTTAAAAACCTCAGAAAGCTCTTACAGAGCTTTTTCATAAAGGGAGGTTTTTGTCATGTTTCTTTTTTTTTTTTTTAACTAGCCACATCCAAATTATTCCTTGAAACAAATCCTCCAGCTCAGAGACCGGAGCCAGGGTGGGGTTAGGATTTCCCAGCTAGCATTGGTGCCATCAGCTGAACGTCGGCCTAAGAGCACAGTCTTCCCATTACAGGTTGTAGTGCAGGAGATCTGTTCTGACATGGACAGCCAGATGTGTGTGCGTGTCTTTTTTGGGGCTCCACACATTGCAGTGGGCCAAAAGTATTATTCACTCCATTGTGCTGGGTAGGGTGACCAGAACTTGAGGGGCTGAGGATCCAAGAACAAGGCAGCCTTCTTGTGTGGTTGGCCTGAATGCCATTCTGTTTCCAACCAGACGCAGATGACACAGACTTTCAGGGATGAGGTGGAAGACTGCAAGCAGCACATACTCAGGATGCCTTGTCCCCACCCCAGCTTCCTCCAAACCCAGGATTGAAATGCCAGTCCTCCATTTAGGGCTGATTCTAGCTATAGAAATAGAAGAAGTTTGACAAACCAATGCCACCCCAGGAACGGGTTGTGACATCGTTCTGGGTGGAGAGGAAGAAACCCTCACAGTGTTTGCAGGCCTTCAGCTCTCCCAGACGTGGATACTAGCATCACACCCTCCGGGGGAGCATGTATGTGCTAATACTCAAGTTACCCTCACGACTGACATCGTAACTATTGCTCTAAGGAAAATCTCTGAGACGCTGGTTTGCACCACCTGTATGACTTAGGTAGGCATCATTTAGCAAGTTCCACAGTAACCTAGACCACCGCTGAGAAGTTTTCAAAGTAAATTCCCTAGGCCAGCACCATGAACACGATCCAAGAACTTGTCAAAAATGCAGATTCTTGGCTCTCTCCCCCGAGGATAGACTGAATCCGAAACCCTGGGGTTGGAGCTCCCCAATTCACTTCATCCATTCACATTACTCATCTGACTTGCACTTAGACATTGTGTATTTTTTTTCTGAGCAAAATTCTTGGATGCAATTTACTTCATCACATGTGGTTACTTTGCAAGGGAAAGAAGAAAGAAAACTTGGAAAATATTAACCATGACATTATGATATATATATTGCATGTATATAAAACCAAAGGTTTTAGAAGCCCTCATACTAACTTATCTGTGGTACCCTTGTAGGTAATGGCAAACACGGTCTGAAAATAGAGACTGTGGTACCCTATACACCAGGAAATACTTGCAAAATGACACTGAACATCAGAGTTCATCAATTACTTGCCATATGTCTAGGTCAAGTTTATAAGTAGTACTTAAACTACAGGACAGTGCTTCTTCAAGAGCCCTTGGACTTGACATTTCCTTGCAAAGTGTGGGCACACCGATAATGAAAGAAAGATACTTTCTCCAAAGCCTCTGGTTTCAAAGACCACTAACGTGCCTTTAAAGTTCAAAGACCCCATCTGAGTGTTGACTGGGTTTGGCTGGAGCCTACAGTGTGGGTTTAATCCCCAGGGCACTGGTTAATTTGTTTGAAAAAAGAATCAAGATTACATCTACTGCCGGTTCCTAGCATGCCTGCTGTTGGGTCCAAATCTTTGGCCAAGGATGGGTACGTGACTAATTCTCCCCATGTTCTAAGATGATCAGTCCCAGGCATCACCCTTGTTTCTGGAACAATGAAACCAAGTCTGTGCAGCAAAACACAAACACCACATGTTCTAATACTTAATGCCGCCCTTACAAACTAAAAGTCTGCTTGCCTCTAGGATTTTTGATGATGGCCGCTGCGTTTTCAACTGTTCCTTGGGCAAATTTGAATTCAGGAACCAGTGTCATCCATGTCACTTCACCTGCCAAGAATGCCAAGGAGATGGGCCTTCCAACTGCACCTCCTGTGGAGTAGGTGAGAGAATCTGGTTGCTCATTTCTTCCCCTTACTTCAACTTGCTCTCCCACTGGACATTACTTTGCTTGACTCAGAAGCCTCATCTCTGGGGAAGAGGCGGGTGAGATTAGACAGCTGTTCATTAAAGAGTATGTACAGCCTTGGAGTTTCTGCTTATTGTCAGAACATAAGTTCACACTGCTAGAGACACAGACCTACTTCCCCTGAGGAGGTGAGAGAGAAGCTAAGAGATGTTTTTCCAGAGAAGGAGAAAGTAAGGGCATGCAAACATGATGACAGGCATGAGCTAGACAGCAAAGCTAAGCTTCACTGAGGTTAAAGTGAAAAGCTAGGAAATTAAGACAGACACATTCAGTCTTCAGGAGAAACAGCCTAAGAGAGGCTGTGTCAGGGTTCCCTCAGCCCTGAGTGATGCCACTTAGAAGCTGTCAGAGCCCTGTGGGATCACAGGGTAATCTTTTCCAAACACAAATATGACCTTTTCTGTCCCAGACCTTCACAATTCTAAAGTTTCTGCTGTCATTAAACTATATTCTATGATCACTCTGGTCCTCTGCAGCTTGCCCTTGACTGCTTTCTAGCCTCCCTACATATGCCTGTCCCCAAATTTGACTTCATGAGGGACTGATTTATACTTTATATAATTAAATTTACTTATCTTTAATTGAAGGATAATTGCTTCACAATATTGTGTTGGCTTCTGCCCAACGTCAATATAAATCAGCCGTAGATACATCTATGTCCCCTCCCTCCTTGAACCTCCCTCCCAACTTCTTCCCCACACCACCCCTGTAGGCTGTTACAGAGCTCTGGTTTGAGTTCCCCAAGTCATATAACAAGTTTCCACTGCCTATCTATTTTACATATGGTAATAAATATGTTTCCATGTTACTCTCTCCATTCATTCCACTCTCACCTTCCTCCCACTCCCCATATCCGTAAGTCTGTTCTCTATGTCTGTGTCTCCACTGTGGTTCTGCAAATAGGTTCAGGGACTGATTTATATTTCATTTGCCCTACACATTAAAATTCTGAATGAAATTGGGAAATTACAAAAAGAAATTTAAAAATTGGGAAATTAAAAAAAATTTTTTAAATTTTTTAAAAATTAAAAATGTATTATCACACAGTAAATGATAGCATGATACTCACATTCAAGTTAACAATCTAACAAACAGGTTTGTCCTCATGTATTATTATTAAAAAATGAAACTGGGAAATTAAAAAAAATTAAAAAGTCAGCGACTGGTTTATATTTTAGTTGCCCTACACTTAAAAAATTTGAATGAAACTGGGAAATTAAAAAAATTTTTTCCCTTGAAAACTTGGAAGATTTGGCAACACTGCTCCTTCTGGTCCTCAAAGGACTGACTGGAGACCTCCAGGCTGCTCTCTATTTGCCATAGTCCCCACCCCTCCCAGCTGTCTCACTGATCCCGAGGCTGTCAGTTAACACCATCATGACATTTACATGGTTTTACTGGTGGGAAAGAATTATTTACCTTTATTCTTGCTTGTCATAAAACAAAGAAAAATGAATAAATGAATAGTATCATGCATTTGCAGAAAAATGATGGAGAACACATATCTTTGTGTAAATTAAAATGATTTCTTTGTGTTTGTAAACAAAGTATATCTGTCCAATTTTACCTCTAGCCTGCTTATTCTGTTCCCTTCCTCACCTATAAGATAGTGATCATGGCTGCCTCCTTTTAGGATTATTATGAAAATGAAATGAGATAAAATAATAAAGCACTTAGAACAAGGTGAACTGCACAGGAGGCACACAAAAAATATTAGTAATGATTATTATTAGTATTACTAATGTTTTGTTTGTACCCACTAACTTCTATGGGCATTTCAGTCTCTAGCCGAGTTAGTTTTCTATACAGCAGAAATTAAACACAACTTTTTTTTTTTTTTTTTACATTTGTTAATAACACCACTGATCCCATCAGAAAAGTTTTTGAGGACTGAAGAACTGTCAGGCTCACAAGTGCATGCGATAAACACAACACTTAAATCAACTAGAATTCAATAACAAGTTTTTAAATGTATTGTGCCACTCCTGCGTATAAGGTACTCTACATAGGTGCCATGGAAGATACAGTAAATGATAATATGATACTCACATTCAAGTTAACAACCTAACAAACAGGTTTGTCCTCGTGTATTATAAAATGAGAAGATATTAGATAAAGACTGAATGAATGGCAGTAACCCTACCATATGTCACTACTTTCAGCTGTAGTGAGCACAAGAGGCTTCCTGAAGACGGGATGGTTGGGCAGGTTCTGATTAGCAGGGTTTTCTGCCTGTTAAGAGTGCAATATCCCAAGTCCACGTATTAGGGCAGCTAATCCATGATTCAGTGCTACAGAAGAGAGATGATGGAATGGATGCAGTTTTGTATCAAGAGGCTTTATTCAAAGGCTGAAATTCCTCTGGCTAGCGAGCCCCATCCACACACATAAGCCTCTCCCAACTCTTTGTAGAAACTTCACCTCTTGCTAAATTGTAACTCTGTTAAAGTTAAGTCTGAATCCTTTTGGAAAGGCAGAAGGCTAGTTCTATTGGTGAAAATTCACTCTAGACTCTCACCCCAGTTTATCCTCTACCAAACTGAACCCAAAGCTAAATTCTACCAATTATACAGTAGCTGCAGTAAGCAAAATGTTGAAGTAAACTTTAGAAAGTTTATTTTCGGAGTCCTCAGCCTTTCTTTCTTCCTTCCCAGCCATCCTGTTCCCATCCTGCCTGCAACCTTCGACCTTCCTTTCCTCTGGCAAACATCCAATGACTTCACGTCGGTCCACCCTCCCTTCTAACAAAATCAGTTGCCAAGATATACTCTGAAAACAATTAATTACTCTTCAGTATAAATGAAAGCCAACCTGAACCTCTCTGGGAGTTCTTTGCTTTTTAACTTTCATCTCACATTGCCACATGAAAGGTTTTGGCACCTAACAAAAATATCAGCCCTTCTACTATCAGAACCAGCTTCTCCTACATATCATTACAGGAACTTAAATTCTGAGACTCTGGGCAAGTAGCCAAAATTTTATGTATGATATGCAAATCACTGAGGTATCCAAATTATCACCCAAAGCTAAGTGAGCTGCCATGCTGTCAAGCTATTAGAAATATGATCAAATCTTGGCATAATCCTGACCCAAGCAGGTGGGGAAAGCCTGCCATTTTGAAGGTGCCTAAGTGACTTCCTTTTGCACAGTCCATGTATTTTAAACAAGACCCTTTAAATCTGTCCTTTAAGCCCAAATTATAATACACAAAGGGGTTCAAATAACAAAGCCATATCTGAACAATCAAAATGGAATTGAATAACATTTCTTCTAATATCTGAAATCATCATCATTCATTTTTAAGATTGTTGATCCAGTTGGATATGTTTGAAAAACAGGAATGTTGATAAATATGAATTCACTCACTCATTCCTTCAATCATTCAATAAACATTTATTTAAAACTCATAACCATATGCCAAGCTGTCCCCAAGCCTCTGTATACTGAGTTGACATCAAGTGAAGGTGTAGCGGATGGACAGGAAGGTGAAGGATAGGGTGGGCTTTTCACTGCTAGCCTTCACATCTTACTATCTACATGTGGGAAGGCTGGCACTCTATAAAGCAGGATCTTTTCTCAGTGAGTAATGGTGGACTGAAAAGAACACAACTTGGAAAGTTGACCTTTGTGTGGCCTCTTGAGGTTCCAGGTCCCACCAGATTAGGGTTCTGTGCCCCAAACCTTGATCTGTAGATGTAGAATCACCAAACACACATTGCATCCTCCCAAACACTCCCTTCCTTTAGAGGATAATGTTCTTCCAGGTCTAACTTGGAGACTGCAAACACTTTTCTTTTTTAACCACTTCTTTGGAGGCTCTCTTTATATTCCTTGTCCTGTAAGGACCAGCAGACTTCTGGCATGAAACTGCCATCAGAAAAAAAGGGAGCTTCAAGGTCATAATTCAAGGGTGTGGTTTTTAAACTATATTTGAAATAGGACTTTAACTAAATAAGAAAATTAGGTTAAACCTTTTTAAAGTGCCTAGTTTACAGGTAAAAAAAAAAAAACAGCTGATTGTTGGCAATTTCATGTGGTTCAATTTAATATTATTGTGACTTTTGGATTTTGCACTTGTAGCATGAGGCCAGCACTATCTTTAAAAATCTGGCAGCCTTGCTTCTCGAGGGTCAATGGTTCAGGATCTTCATGTGGTAGATCACATGATGAGTGAGCTCTAGACCCAGTTGTTTTAGGGAACACAGATATTTTCAAAACTAGAAGCACATGGGAGACCTGATTCACAGAAGACAGATGCCCTGGGCACACGAAGCACAAGTGAAAACTTCAGGGGGTCGGGGGGGTGGGAGGTAGAGGCTTTCAGGTGCATCTACATTAATCTTGTGTATTTAAGCATGTGATTAGAACTGATTAGAATCCTTTTGCATTGATTATGATAGTTTGCATCCATTTCTTCAGTGGCAACATTGGATTCTCCACAGGAGCAAATTCCCAGTCTCATACTGGGGGTACTGCTGATTCTTTCCTTGTAGCGTCCAATGTTGACAGGACTTCCAGGAATTCATGCAAAGGAGTCAAAGAGGTTGTCAGTACAGGAGTTGGTAGTTGTGCAAAAATTCAGTCCTTAGACAATTAAGACAAGCATGTGATTTTGAAAACAGAATTCAAAATCATTCTAAAAGATTGTACTATCATAGAAATGCATCAAGCACTTGTTTATTCTCATGGGATCTTTATAGTCACCAACTCTGAGAGCTTCCACTGATACCAAAAGGACTTCAAGGAAATCTTTTCAGATAGAAGTTCAAAGATACTGCATTTTTCACTCAATCCATTCTTATCTCCTTGATCTGCTGGGAGTAAAAGCGCTTGGTCAGATCTTTTAAACAAAATGTCTTCAGCTATTGTTATCTTCATAGCTAATTTTGTACATTTCCCCTCTTTCCATTTCGCTCCTTTCTCTTTAGATAAGCGTGGCCGAGAGCGGTTCCTGTACTGGGGGGAGTGTCGAGAGAGCTGCCCCCCGGGCTACTACCCTGACGAGGGCCACATCTGCCAGCCCTGCCCAGACAACTGTGAGCTCTGCCACAGCACACACGTCTGCACCCGATGTGTGCGCGGCTACTTCCTGATGCCCTCCAATCACAGCTGCCAGAGGCTAGAATGTGGACAAGGTAATGCTGCCGTGGAGCCGCTGCAGACAAAAGGGGCTGCACCCTGGGTGCCCCAGAGACTTGAGTACCTATCTACCTGGTGCAATGGTCACACCTGGGTGATTCCCCACGACTCCACACAAGTGGGGACAGTGATACCTACCCTGTTCTTCCCCAAGCGTTTCCTTAGACACAACCCAAGGACTAAGGAATGCAGCTAATCACATACATAGAAGGTGAACTCCAGTGGAGGGTTTATGGGAAAGGTAAAATGGAGAGAAAATCAGATTAGAATTCAAATATCCTGACCCACAATTTTCTCCTTCCCAATCACTAGTTATGAGACCCTGGGCAACATCAATCTAACTTCTCCATGCCTTGGTTTCTTCATTTGTGAGAGGGAGGGCATAGCATGCTCTGTGCTTGCTTGCTGGCAGGAACCAGTGAGAATTAGCCTACTTAAAATGACCGGGAAATACAAAAATGTTCTGGGAATATATGTATTACTGTTATTGTTCAATTCCTACTTACATTGCAAGAAGGGAATTAAAAAACAGTACATACAGATTTTGCTCTTGTTCATATAAAATGCTGCAGACTTTCTCTGCTGTATAAGAATTATGCCTGGTCTGGTGCGGAAGGAGCTTTAGCACATTTCTAGAATGATGAAGACCTCTTTCTTTTTCCTTCTTAATGCTTACTAAGGCTGTGTGTGTGTGTGTGCTAAGTCACTTCAGTCATGTCCAACTCTTTGCGACCCTATGGACAGTATACCCCACCAGGCCCCACTGTTCATGGGATTTTCTAAGCAAGAATACTGGAGTGGGTTGCCATGTTCTCCTCCAGCGGATCTTCCCAACCCAGGGATCAAACCTGCGTCTTTTAAGTCTACTGCACTGCAAGGGTTCTCTACCACTAGTGTCATCTGGGAAGTCCTACTAAGATAGTATAGAATTTAAAACTTTTAAAAAAGTATTTATGACAACAGACATAAGGAGACAGAGCTTCATCATTTTGTATACCCAACCACATTTTCGAAACAGAACTTACTTCTTTAATAAATACAGCACACCAACTTGACTTCAAAACTAGTTGCATGGCATACAGTCTAATTCTGTTCTACTTGTACCCAATCAAGCTAATCCAATCTACTAAATATTTATTAAATTAATAGAAGGAGATAAAAAATGTGGGTGACATACTTATCTCCAAAGCATGGTTTAGGGTTTCATAACTGCTCTATAATTTGCTTGAAAATAAGCTACACAGCAACGCATTTTTATAGCAAATTATTTGTGTTCCCATTCAGTGAAAGTAAAGTGAAATTGTGCTTTTTTATTCCTCTTTATATTGTGTAGGTGAAATCCAAGACCCAGACTATGAAGAATGTGTGTCTTGTGAAGAAGGGTGTCTGGGATGCAGCTTAGGTATGTCATCTTCCCTTTTGCTTAGAGTTGAAACAACTGTGTCCTTCCTACATCCTCTCCTGTCATTCCTTCAACAGGGACTCTAGTCATTGTTGTCATCATCAATATCCATTATGTAGGCTAACTCTAACACAAACATGGTTACCGAGAGAGATACTCCCTTTTGAGGCAATGGATAGGTCACTTGTCTTAATGAAACTCAACTTTAGGCAAGGACAATCACACAAGAAGAAGTAGCATTTAAAGTCAAGACATTTAAAGATAAAATACTAATTTTTTAGAAAGCAAAAACAGATCTAAACTAAGTAATGAAAGTATTAAAATCCAAAAGATGAGCAATTCCCAGTGTTTCTTATGAAGAGACAAGAGGTGGTCTTTCTTGCAGGGAGCAAGGATAAATGTTTTGACAATCTTGATTTCACTTTTTTGCCCTTTTCAGACCATATTTGCCCATTCCCAGCTCATTTGCTCATTTTCCCAGCTAAATTTTGTGGTCTCTTTTTACACCTTTGCTATCGTGTATTTTGTGTGTCCATGCTAACATCTTTATGCATCCTGCACAGAGGGGTGTGTGCCTATGTGTGTGCATGTGTGTGTGTGTGTGTACATGCACGTGCATGTGTGTAAAATCTCAAACCTATGATTTTGACTCTTAAAAGTTTAAAGGGATGGATGAATGTGTGTGGACTTATTTAGGATCAGTGAGAATCTTGGCATGGGGCTGGGAACAGTGACAACCATGATCTGCATTGTACCCACCGCTACCCTAGTTGATTCGGTTAAAGATGAGACTGAATCAACTTCCCTGGGAAACAAATTCCATAGAAGACCCTAGCCATCTAGAGACCCAAAATCCAAAAGAATCAATCTGAAGAAAAAAAGAGATAAATTAGATAGCTTGATTCACTTTACAAAGTGCTGTTAAAAGACTACATTCACTCCTTTAAGAAACTTAAGTTGTCTACTGTGTGCAGAGTGTTGGCCGTGGCAGAGGGAATTCAAAGGCAATATGATTGAGATTCTGCTGTAAGGATCCCTCTGGCTGCTCGAAGTGGCAGACCTGGAACCATGTCTTTTGCAAGTTAACCTGCCAGAGTAGAGAGAGGTACCCAGTGCAGTAGGATTACAGCAGAGGGTGACAGAGCCACGCAGAACAATCTGCTAATTTCTCATTTGAAAATTTCTCTTAATTTATCAAGTCTCTAAATGTTGGACCTTGTTTATTTTGGGACTGCCTTAGCTGAAATCAATCATCTCATTTCTGAAGTTTTCATTAATCTTCCAATTGAATTCTTTTTTCTTGTTTCTCCTTGTTTGCAGGCCAATGATCATACCTTTTACTGCTGATTTGTGTAATATTTGGTGTGTACATATCTTTCTGCTTAGAGAGTAAACTATCAATACTTGCAAACAAACTCTGTGACTTATACACTCTGCTCCCACTAGAACTAGCAGCATGTTTGCACAATAAATGTGCAAACCCTTGACAGTTTCCCAAATTCAAAACAGAGATGCATGGCTCAGAACACAAAGGGATTTAGATATATTTTCTCTAGTCAAATTGTGTTAATGGGCCTTTCTTCAGGCTAAAAACAGCATTTTACATAATACCATTTTATTCTAAGATTTAATGTCAAATTCTTTGTCTTTCTAACCAATATCTTAAATAGAAATTTTAAATAAGATAAATCTACATAAGCGTCCTACATTATATCTCTTCATTAATTGAGAGGGTGAGCAAATAGGATCATTTTTACACTTGACAATTAACTATAACCTAAGATTTGGGGACCATACCTACATCATCATTGACTTAATGATTGATTTTAATCAAATTGTATAAGATCTCTTTACTTCCTTATCTTATCAGTAAAATAGAGGTTAATATGCCTTTATCTTGGCTCAGAAATGGATGATGAAAACTGATTAATATTTGCTTACTAAAATAGTGGTAGTTCCTACTCTTGGGGGGAAATATACATGAATTTGAAAATTTTTAAGTAACTGCAAAAAGCAAAAAAAAAAAACAACAGACTATTTAAACTAAGCTGAACTAATTAAGGGGATAAATATATGTATCAAGTGAATTTAGCAAAGCAGGAAACCCCCGGGCACTCAAGTGATTAAGGAAGGCTTCTAAGAAAATGGGACTTGACATAAGTCTTAGAGTTTCCATGGAATTAAGACAGATAAAAGAACAGGGTTTCACCATGGAGGGGCTTTCAGTTCAGTTCAGTCGTGTCCAACGACTCTTTGCGACCCCATGAACCACAGCACGCCAGGCCTCCCTGTTCATCACCAACTGCTGCAGTCCACCCAAACCCATGTCCATTGAGTCGGTGATGCCACCCAACCATCTTATCCTCTGTCGTCCCATTCTCCTCCTGCCCTCAATCTTTCCCAGCATCAGGGTCTTTCAAATGAGTCAGCTCTTCGCATCAGGTGGCCAAAGTATTGGAGTTTCAGCTTCAACATCAGTCCTCCAATGAACACCCAGGACTGATCCCAGGAGGGGCCTTAGAACTAGACAATTGAAAGAAAAAAGGTTTGGAGGCAACAATTTCTGTCATGGATTAGACACTGAGTGTACTAATTTTGCAGAAGGAACATAAGGCTATAAATAAGCAAAGAGAAGTTTAGAGAAGTGGATGAAAACCACAACTTGAATTCTGGACTCGTAAGTTTAAAAGTATTCTGTGGCTAAAAGGGAATAATTGAAGGTTCTTACAGGGGAAAAAATGCTTTTTAAAGAGCTGTTTTAAGAAGATTAATTTTGTAACTACAATAACTATTAATATGCTCAGGGTAGGTGACAGGGAGTGCGACTGTAGGCAGAGAAACCAGCTAGATGACTATTTCAGAATTCCGGGTGCAAAGTAACAGGAACCAGGAAATTATGGAGAGAGAGACAGGTTTTAAAAATCACATGAAACAAATGGCCCTTAAGCATAAGAAAAGATGCTTAACTTCAGTCATTATGTGGGAAATGCAAATTAAAGCTACTGTAACATTCTATTTCTCACCTATCAGATTGGCAAGATTTCAAAAGCTTATAATACACTGTACAAGCAAGGCTATAAGAAAGCAGTCTTGTGACTGATGGTATGACTGTTGAAGAACAGCTGGCAGTACATAGCACAATCACATATGAATTTATCCCTTGACCCCACGACACTGCTTCTAGGAGTTTGTCCTGAGGATATGCATCCACAAACTCAAAACAGCATATTCGCAATGTTATTCATTGTGGTATTATTTGTGGTATAGTTAGTGTTAGTCATTCAGTAGTACCTGACTCTGCGGCCCCATGAACTGCAGCCCACCAAGTTCCTCTGTCAATAGAATTCTCCAGGCAAGGATACCAGAGTGGGTTGCCATTCCTTTCTCCAGGGGATCTTCCCGACCCAAGGATCAAACCTGGGTCTCCTGCATTGCAGGCAGATTCTTTACCATTTGAACCACCAGGGAAGTCTATGTTTGTGTTATAAACATTTTATAAACTATTTTAAATGGCATAAATGCCTTTTGTGGAAGAAATTCACTGACTCAACTAAAGGACACATACTAATGGTAACTAAATCAACTAATGGACATTGAATCAACTAAATAACACATACTCTTTTATGCAACCATAAAAGAGCAAACATCTATATGAACTGATAGTGATTTCATGATATACTGTTAAGTAGAAGACAAAGTACAAAAGAATGTACATAGGATGCCATCTTTTTGGTAAGAAAACATGGTTAAACAAGGTATTTGTGTGTATATATACATTTTTTACTTAGTTTAAAATAAGAAACACAGAAAAGATAAATCAGAAACTAATGAAAATGCTTGTGTGTGTATGCTCAGTCATGTCCAATTCTTTGTGATCCCATGATGGTAACCCACCAGGCTCCTCTGTCCATGGAATTTTCCAGGCAAGAATACTGGATTGGGTTGCCATTTCCCACACCAGGGGATCTTCCTGGCCCAGGGATCCAACCATGTCTCTTGTACCTCATGCATTAGCAGGCAGATTCTTTACTATTGCACCACCTGAGAAGCCAAGAAAATGCTTACCCACAGAGAAAAGGGTAAAGGGAATAGGAGTGAGACTTCTCTAAGTATACCTTTTTACATGCTCTGGATTTGAACCATGTAAGTGGGTTACATATTCACACAAATGACATAGTAATTAGTATGAATGGGCTTCCACTGGTCAATTTGGGACAATTTGAACATTAAAAAAAATGATGACAAAGAATTACAATTCAATTAGTAAAAATCCAGGGGCTTCCCTGGTGGCTCAGTGGTAAAGAATCCGCCTGTCAATGCAGGAGATACGGGGTTCAATCCCTGGTCCAGGAAGATCCCACATGCTGCAGAGCAACTAAGCCTGTACACCACACTACTGAGCCTACCCTGACATCCACATGTCCTGGAGCCTGTGCTCCACAACAAGAGAAGCCACTGCAATAAGAAGCCCACACACCACACCTAGAGAAAAGCTGAAGTAGCAATGAAGACCCAGTACAGCCAAAAATAAATAAATAGAAATCCACCCATCAAAAATGGTATTGTAAAAACAGCAACGAAGAGAAGAGAGGACAAAAATTGAATAAAGCAGAAAGCTCTTCTTTACAGTAAATTTTCACCTGGTATATATGCAAGAAAGTAATTAGAATATTATCATTTTATACCCCCTACTGTACTGACTCAAGGGAGAACGATCAGCGGATGCTAAAGTTATTAGCTGGAAAATTGTTCTGGAACACAATGATCACACAGATTCAAAGTACTTCCATAACTACTAGTTAATCACAATAGAGAGATTTGCTGGTTACCAACCTAACCAAGTTATTGCACTGAACATTACCATCGTTGGTTCCATATAACCTAACATCATGTGTCTCCTGATATATTAACAAGTACACAATATCACCTAGTAGACTCAATAAAAGTGTCTAGACCAACGATTCTCAGCTAGAGCTGACTGTGACCCCAGGGGACATTCGTCAATGTTTTGAGACACTTTCGATTTTCATGACTAAGGAGCTAGGAATGAAATGTCATCATGTTTACAACTTATTTTCAAATGGTTCAGGGGAAAAAAAGGATCGAGGTGAAGGATACAAAATTGTTTCTTGTACTATTTCAGGCTTTCTGCAGATGTGAAAAAAATATTTTAAAGTTGGAGGAGAAAAAAGCACTTCATGCTCTGTCAGCCTAGAAGCAACACCTCAGAGCAACAAGCACACCTAGTCCCCAGATCTCGATCCCTGACCCTACTCTTCAGTAAAGCGACCAGGGCTCCTTGGAGCGTTGACTGGTTCTAGGACCGGGAGGATATAATCGATCTGACTTCGGTGTTGACCATCTGGTGATGTCCATGTGCAGAATCTTCTCTTGTGTTGTTGGAAGAAGGTGTTTGCTATGACCAGTGCATTCACAAACACCCTCTTCCAACAACACAAGAGAAGACTCTACACATGGACATCACCAGCTGGTCAACACCGAAATCAGACTGATTATATTCTTTGCAGCCAAAGATGGAGAAGCTCTATACAGTCAGCAAAAACAAGACTGGGAGCTGACTGTGGCTCAGGTCATGAACTACTTATTGCCAAATTCAGACTTAAATTGAAGAAAGCAGGGAAAACCACTACACCATGCAGGTGTGACCTAAATCAAATCCCTTATGACTATACAGTGGAAGTGAGATAGATTTAAGGGACTAGATCTGATAGACAGAGTGCCTGATGAACTATGGACAGAGGTTCATGACATTGTACAGGAGAGAGGGATCAAGACATCCCCATGGAAAAGAAATGCAAAAAGGCAAAATGGTTGTCTGAGGAGGCCTTACAAATAGCTGTGAAAAGAAGACAAGCAAAAAGCCAAAGAGAAAAGGAAAGATATTCCCATTTGAATGCAGAGTTCCAAAGCATAGTCAAGGGAGATAAGAAAGCCTTCTTCAGCGATCAATGCAAAGAAATAGAGGAAAACAACAGAATGGGAAAGACTAGAGATCTCTTCAAGAAAATCAGAGATACCAAGGGAACATTCCATGCAAAGATGGGTTCGATAAAGGACAGAAATGGTATGGACCTAACAGAAGCAGAAGGTATTAAGAAGAGGTGGCAAGAATACACAAAAGAACTGTACAAAAAAGATCTTCACAACCCAGATAATCACGATGGTGTGATCACTCACCTAGAGCCAGATATCCTGGAATGTGAAGTCAAGTGGGCCTTAGGAAGCATCACTATGAACAAAGCTAGTGGAGGTGATGGAATTCCAGTTGAGCTATTTCAAAGCCTGAAAGATGATGCTGTGAAAGTGCTACACTCATTATGCCAGCAAATTAGGAAAACTCAGCAGTGGACACAGGACTGGAAAAGGTCAGTTTTCATTCCACTCCCAAAGAAAGGCAGTGCCAAAGAATGCTCAAACTATCGCACAATTGCACTCATCTCACACACTAGTAAAGTAATGCTCAAAATTCTCCAAGCCAGGGTTCAGCAATACATGAACCGTGAACTCCCAGATGTTCAAGCTGGTTTTAGAAAAGGCAGAGGAACCAGAGATCAAATTGCCAACATTTGCTGGATCATTGAAAAAGCAAGAGAGTTCCAGAAAAACATCTATTTCTGCTTTATTGACTGTGCCGAAGCCTTTGATTGTACAGATCACAATAAATGATGGAAAATTCTAAAAGAGATGGGAATACCAGACCACCTCACCTGCCTCTTGAGAAACCTATATGCAGGTGAGGAAGCAACAGTTAGAACTGGACATGGAACAACAGATTGGTTCCAAATAGGAAAAGGAGTACATCATTGTCACCCTGCTTATCTAACTTATAGGCAGAGTACATCATGAGAAACGTTGGGCTGAATGAAGCACAAGCTGGAATCAAGATTGCCGGGAGAAATATCAATAGCCTCAGATATGTAGATGACACCACCCTTATGGCTGAAAGTGAAGAGGAACAAAAGAGCCTCTTGATGAAAGTGAAAGAGGAGAGTGACAAAGTTGGCTTAAAGCTCAAATTTAGAAAACTAAGATCATGGCATCTGGTCCCATCACTTCATGGGAAATAGATGGGGAAACAGTGGAAACAGTGTCAGACTTTATTTTGGGGGGCTCCAAAAATCATTGCAGATGGTGATTGCAGCCATGAAATTAAAAGACGCTTACTCCTTGGAAGGAAAGTGATGACCAACCTAGATAACATATTAAAAAGCAGAAATATTACTTTGCCAACCAAGGTACGTCTAGTCAAGGCTATAGTTTTTCCAGGGGTCATGTATGGATGTGAGAGTTGGACTGTGAAGCGCCGAAAAATTGATGCTTTTGAACTGTGGTGTTGGAGAAGACACTTGAGAGTCCCGTGGACTGCAAGGAGATCCAACCAGTCCATCCTAAAGGAGATCAGTCCTGGGTGTTCATTGGAAGGACTGATGCTGAAGCTGAAACTCCAGTACTTTGGCCACTTCATGCGAAGAGTTGACTCATTGGAAAAGACCCTGATGCTGGGAGGGATTGGGGGCAGGAAGAGAAGGGGACGACAGAGGATGAGATGGCTGGATGGCATCACCGACTCGATGGACATGGGTTTGGGAAAACTCTGGGAGTTTGTGATGGAGGTCTGGTGTGCTGTGATTCATGGGGTCACAAAGAGTCGGACATGACTGAGCAACTGAACTGAACTGAGAACTGGGAGAGGAAATACACAAGATGAGGGACAGCCTCTTATAGTGACAAAAGGTAAGAATGCACTCAAAGAAAAACCCCACTGTGATGGGGTGGGATGCAGGAGACATCTGAAAGAGCTCCCAGTAGCTGAAGAAGGAACAATTTGAGCAATAGCATAAATAAAGTCATATTAGCTTATAGCCTAAAGCATAAAATAAGAATCCAAGGGACTTCCCTCGTGGTCCAGCGGTTAAGACATTGTGCTTCCAATGTAGGGTGTGTATTTGATTCCTGGCTGGGGAACTGAGATCCCACATGCCTAGAGGGATAGCCAAAAAAAAAAATTAAAGAAATAAGAATCCATGAGCTCATAAGATACAAATAAATAAATGGTAGAATAAATATGTAAATGAAAGAAAGGAGACACAGCTTCAAGCAAAAGAATTGCAAATAACTACCTAGGACTCCTCCCTCCAGGAAGCAGAGCATAACTCCCTACTCCTGAAGTATAGGTCACATGTAGTGATTTCTCTCCAGGAGGGAAGCATGAAAGGGAGACGAGATAAGAGCCTCACAGTGCAGGAAACTGACAAGTTCTACCTCACCCACGTGATCAAGGTCAACATCAACAGTGGCATATCAGATTAAGAGGCAGGTACCCTTTATGTAATAAGATCAGAATGGCACTTTGCCTCTGGAGTTTTCCACGCGAAAACCCATGTGTGTGTATGTGCTTAGTCACTCAGTTGTATCCAACTCTTTCTGACCCCATGGACTGTAGCCCACCAGGCTCCTCTGTCCATGGGGATTCTCCAGGCAAGAATACTGGATCGGGTTGCCATGCCCTCCTCCATGGTTCCAACCCAAGGATCGAACCCAGGTCTCCCGCATTGCAGGCAGATTCTTTACCATCTGAGCCACAGGGGAAGCCCATATATACTGGAGTGGGTAGCCTATCCCTTTTCCAGGGGATCTTCCTGACCCAGAAATCGAAGCGGGGTCTCCTGCATTGCAGGAGGATTCTTTACCAGCTGAGTCACCAGGGAAGCCCCCTCAAAACTCATAAGGCCAGTCTAATCCTGAGGAAAACATCAAACAAATCTCAATAGGGAGATAGTTCATGAAATAGCTTATTAGTACTCCTCAATACTGTTAAGGTGGTAAAACAAGTCAAGTCTGGGAAACTGTCATAGTCAAGGGGAGCCTAAGGAAACATGAGAGCTAAATATCACATGGTATCCTAGATGGGATCCTGGGACAGAAAAAGACAACAGGTAAAAACTAGGGAAATCTGAGTCTATTATGGATTTCAGTTAATACTACTCCCATCGTCCTCATCATAAAGGTCATAAGGTACTATCCAGGGTGTTGGAAATATTCTGTCTTGACTGTCAGAGGTGACTACATGACTGTATGTTTGTCAAAATTCATAGAACTATACACTTGAAAGGGGCAAATGTTACACAATAAAACTTGTGTTTCAATACACGCAACTTAGAAAGAAAAGGATGACATTCCACACAGTAAAACCATGACAGTCAACTAATTACTAGCATTTATTGAACACTTACTTGTGTTCTAAGAAGCAAGTGTAATTATCATTCTCATTTTTCAGATGAGGAGATTAAGCTCAGAACAGTTAAGCAACTTCTGCAAGATAACAGGGCTGGTGACCACAGGACCAGGACTTGATTCTGGATAGCTCAAGATTAAAAGCCACGTGCTTTACAACCACTCTCTCCATACCATCTAATGTTCTTTCCTTCTGATTCTATAGTGAAGAGCCTTATGCTTTATGGAATTATAAAAAGATTTTTTAAAAATCCTTATATCTAAAAAAAATAATAATAATAAAAACAAACAAACAAAAAATCCTTATATCTGCCCCTTTCCTCACTTTTACACACAACAGTGATTTTTGTTTGGCTACAACTTTATGCAGATGCTGTAACTAAATTTACTGAATCATGAAACTATTCATAATAGTCATGTAGATTAATCTAGGATCCCAGCTCACCTGAGGCTGTTAGCCTTCAGGACCTGCATCTGGAATGTTCTGAGGTGGGGTAGAGAATACAGGGCAATCCTTTCAACAGCCAGATTGAGAGTAAGTGGCACATTTTTGTTTAGCCCTGGATTCCTCTCTGTCTCTTGACATCCCTTCAGTTCATTCACTTTCACAGTAACTCTCTTGCTTTCTGGAAAGTAGATTCCATCACAAGAGACAACCCTCTCTTCTCCACGTGAAGATGAGGTATGCTCTCTCCCCTGACCCATGTTTAATTCAAGCTTCAGATCTAGGAATTAAGAGAACCACCTCACTTCCTTCTGCTACTCTATTTTCTATTAAGGACTGAGACCTCGTTCATAGAGGAAGTAATATCAAGACTTTTGAGACATGAAGCTCACATTTTAGTTTTCCAATGGAGCAAACATACAAGGTTTTTCAAATTAAACACCGTGGTCACAGATCACTCTGAATTTTACCCAGATCTCCCTTTGAACCTTTTCCACAAAGTTGCAGGGGAACAAGAACAGTGTCAAGCAGTTTTGGTGCCTTCCAAAGAAAAGGCATTGCAGAATAAAATGTATACTAGGCTGGTGTCTCCTTTAAATTGGAAAGAAGTTGCTGACGGTAAAAGTGAAACAAAGGGCTTTCTAGTGACCTCTTGCACTACTCTCTGTCTGACCAACCTTAGCGCATGACCCAGGTGGTTTCCTACTATCAATTTCCATGGATAGATGGGGAAGTGCAGTTCAAAATGCCTCTTTTCTTTAAAAGACAACACAAGCCATCTTCAGAGAAAGGACTGGCATCTAAATGCACTGTCATCAGTTCACTAAAGAAAAGAGAAACTAGTAAGCTCCATTAGACAGTGCAGACAGTAGTGTCTTAAAGTGTGTGTATATATACACACATATATATTTATCATTTATTAGAGCCTCCTTCTCCCCTCATTTTCTAGGTGCTACCTTATTTCAAAGGTGGTGGGTTAGAAGGAAAGAAACCTTAAGAAAAGAGAACCCATTGTTGAAAGAATTTGCATAAGTTTTGCAGTTTCATGGTTCCTTATTCATCTTAGCTTTCTTGATGAACTCACTTAGCAAATATTTATTGCGTACTTTTGTGCTTTCCCATTATTTATTCCACAAATAATTGGACTGTTTAACCTAATATTTATCTAGCATCATCATTCATTCATCAGGCACTCCGCTGAAGACTTAATGTAGATGATGTGTTTTTGCATCTATAATCAAGTGGTTTTTACAGGTAGAGAAACTGAGGATTAAAGAATTGCTAAAATTTGATCGATTTTATACATATGGGAAGTGAAAGAGGAGTTAAGCTGTCAGTTTCAAGCAATCTTGTGCATAACTTTGCTTACTCTTTTTCACAAACGAAGCAGTTGACTTTGAAGCTGTTTGTCCTAAGTACGCACTATGATAGGCAAGGTTGTGCTATGATAACAGATGATCCCCAAATCTCAAGAACTTAAGTTAATAAACAACAAAAGTTTATTTCTCACTCATGCTACATCTCCATCATGGGTCAGCTGAGAACTCTGCTCTTCATGGTCCTCAGTCCAGGCCCCAGGGTGATGGAGCAGTCATTAATTACCTTGTTGTGGCAGAAGCAAAGCATTGTATTGGCCAAAAAGTTTTAAGATAATATGGAAAAGCCTGTGGCCAACCCGACACACTGGCTCTTAAAGGTTTCCCCAGGATTAGCACTTGTAACTCCTGCTCCTGGTCAAAGCAAGTCATATGGTTCTGCCTGAGCCTGCAGACTGGGGGAGATGCAATCTTGCCAGGTGCCCACGAAAGAGAAAGAAACTAATACTGTGAATACCCTAAGGACATTCTCACAAGGTAATGACTAAGACTGTTATTGTATATGCTGAGGTCTCACCTCACATATTTGTGCATGAAAGAGCCCCAAACCTGCACCCCATCACTGGGGTCACTGATTTCTCTCTTCTGCAGCTCTGAATCTTACCCAAGATAACTGCCCACTATCTATCTTGGCAGTGTCTGACTTTTTCCTTCTTTCAAGAAAAAAACTCTTCTGAAAAAGGTGCTATTTTTTTTTTCAACTGATGGAGTTTTCCAAAGTATTCTACTATCTCACTTCTCTCTGATCCCTTGGCAACAGAAGAGTCAAAAAGAGGCCCAGTGATAAATGACATGACAGGTAAACTGTCAGCTGAAAGGACCTTGATTTTTCTTTACCTTGCACTTTCAAATCCCTATTATGAGAATAATAAGATGCTGATATCTCTTGCCTTCATCCGCTGCCCAAGAAATGCGCCATATGAGACCAGTCTTAGAAATCTGGACAACTTCTCTCCATTTTTTGGAATTTAGTTCAAGAAACATTTACTAAGCATCTATATTTGGCTAAGCCTGGGGATATAGTGTTAGCGTTAGTCACTTGGTCGTGTCCAAACTCTCTGTGACCCCATGGACTGCAGCCCAGCATGCACAAGTGAAAACATGCTCTCTACTCTCAAAGGGCTCATGTGGAAATGGAAGGCTTGGTGATTCTCGGGCCCAGGTGCTTCTGAGAATCACCCAGGGTGGTGGGGGGAGGCAGTGGGAATGGAAAGATGCAGTGCTGAGACCCATTTCCAAGGTCTCTGATTTCACTGGTCTGGAGTGAGGCTCAGACACCCATATTTTTTCAAAACTCTTGGACTGATTCTAACGTGCAATCAGAATTAATTTAAGATTATAATATAAAAAGATAACTTCACTATCATATTTAAAACACTTTGTTGAGGACAGAAGCTAAAGCAGAGTCGAATATATTCTATCAACTACAACTTATGGTCCATTCCATATGGGGTGCTCAGCTAGGTAGGCACTTTATAAACATGATCTCTACTCCCCAGTAGAATCCTCTCTGTTTGAAATCCTTATCCCCACTTTACAGATGAGAAAACCAAGGCTCAGAGAGTATGCAACTTGCCCAAAGTCACATAAGCAGCAAGTTTCAGAACCAAATTTAAACTTAGGACTCTCTGGCTCCAAACCAACAGAATATTCAAATATATGCTCTCTTTCCAGAGCAGACTGCACTCATACACCATTTTCCTAGAGAACATAAATGAAGGTTGTTAAGTCAATCTGCCATATTTGTTTCACTCTTGGCTATAGTCTCATGCTACTGTCATGTTTCCTGAAGTTTCCCCCTTCTCCCCCTACATTCATGTTCACGTTCTTACAGCAATGAGGGAAAAGAAAATTGTGGGAAGGCATCCTAAGTCCAATGCTAGAGCAACTAGCTCATCATTGGCTCTCTACACTATTTTCCCCCAGAGCCGGGTATAATCAAAGTTCCTCCTACTTGTTGTGTAACTGACCTGCAAAGTCAAGCTGCAAGCCAAGGCTATCTGAATCACGTATGCTTGCAGGACAGAGCCGAGCCAATTACTCCCAAAACAAACCTAGTTAAACAAAAGCTCAGAGTGTGGCTGAGCACAACACACACAGGCTGGAGGGGTTCCATTTCTGAAATGAAGGGGCTGCCATTTCTGAAAGCACCATGGTGTCTGCAACATTAAACTGCCAGGAATTAGGGGCAAAGAACACTTGGGCTGGATGGGGATGGATTTCACTTTAACAGAGCTCTCTAAAAACCAATGAGAGTACCTCTTCTGTATTGGAAACATAAACTGGAAAAATGTTGCCGCATTACTTTTTGTAGTAAGGTATTTCTGAATATTGACACTCAGAAATCCCTCTGAATATTGATACTCAGAAATCTCTCAGTAACCAAGAGTTCAGCTTATGTCTATCTGCTAATTTTAAAACAAAAGTAAAAGTGAGACCACCAATAGTGACTGGAACCTTGGATGGTTAGATCTTACTTGATTTTGTGGGATTGTGGAAAATGGAGTCTATAATCATAGCATCTGTCTCCATCCTTCCCCTACCACAAATGAAAATCTTTGTGGTACACTTTTCATTTCCTAACTCCATCCTGTTTTATAAAGGAAAATATACATAAGTTGCCTTCCTTCTACCTTTTCATACAGCCCTAGAGATTATAATGAAAACTAGAAAAATGATCATATCTTGGGCTCCCTAAGGGAATGAAACCAAGAGGCTCTATTATTAACACCAAAATAAAATGCAATTTGCTTTCTCTCCATTTCCATACCTTTTCTTTCCTATCATCTCTGCCATCACCAAGAGGCCTATTACTATACCTGAGGCCATATGTCTAACTTGCGTGGCATCATGTCATAAGCACTTAGCATAGTGTTTGCCAGCAGGTAGGTACTCAGTAAATACCTGTGATTTTTGTGCCTACCAGGAGCTGTCCTCTTCTGACCCTCAGGGCTCCATCTCCCAGGACCACTGCTACAGTGCTATTTCACAGTCCTTTGCCAGATGGTAAGAGGAGCTTTAAGCTCCACTGGCAGGGGAGAAAAAAAATTGATTGAAGTCACAGGGCAGACACCAGAATCAAGAGAAGTTGAGTTTGGGTGAGGCAGGAGCATCTGCATGTTGATACCCAGCTGCTCCTCAGGCAGATCTCCAGCTAAGACTCAGGCCAACAATGAGTGTCAGTAAATTGCCTCTGCACCTCCTGGGTCTGAAATTCCAGCCTTCCAACAGTCAACAGGAGGGTAATTTGGTAGCAGTCCAGATTCATCCTTTCCATGAAGTCTCCCTGCAACTCCCACCAGAGGAACCTTGGCTGCAGCCCGACACGCAGCCTCAGTTCAGCGTCCAGCACAGTGGGCCAGCCCAGGGCACAAGAAGCAGAATGGGGACAAAATGGCCAAGCAAGCCGGAGACAGCCGAGCGCGCGGGGACAGGGCCCAGGCAACACAGGTCCTCATTCCCCACCCCTTGGCCAAGTACCTAAAGTTGAAGTACTAGAAGGCAGGGGGTAACCATGCCGACATCTCCAAACATTAGTCCTATCCTCACTGGTGATGGTACCAGGTCAATCAAACCTTTTTTCCTCTCACCGGTACCTATGGCCATCTGTAGCTGCCAACTTTTGTTTTTCAAATATTTTCCATTAAGACAGTGTGTTCTGTCTATAAACTATCCTCCCCTGGGTGAGGCAACTAGATAATCTTTTGTATGAACTAAGCAAGCAACCCAGAGATATCTACCTCCCAGCCCCTTCTTTGTTCCATGTACCAGGAACTGGGAGGCCCATGAGAGCACTGGGAGAGAAGCATTTCTGCATGAGAAATCCCCATCCAATCAGCTCATCGGGATCAGAGCAAATCCTAGGATACACATGGCATTACCTCCAGACTAACGGCAACACATGTAAACTGATCTGGAGACGCAAAAGGTGGAATATTCCACCAGAAAAGTTTCTCAATCTCTCCAACCTCTAATTTGGACCAGAAAGAACTGACAGCTTGATTTATCATCATGATGGAACTTAATGCCCTAAAATAATTGCTAGAAACCTGGATGCTCCACTAGAAAAATAAATCAATCTAAAAATGTAGTCTCCATATGACCGTGTCCCCAACATTTCAGGATGACATTGAGCCATCGGGTGAGGTCTGGAGGTGAGTGTAAAAAGAGAAAAGAGGTCGTTCAGAAGGTGTGTTTATTGGAAAGCCTAGTACAATCATGCTAGCTGCCCACACCAATTGTAAAAGTGCAGATTTATTATGTTTAGCAGAAATGCAGCCTGTACATCTGAAATATTATCCAAATGACCTGGCTTCAACTTAAAAATCTTCTATGAATTGAAACAAGTGAATTAGGGAGGCTATTGCCTTTAGCACTGAAGGGTCTGTGGGAGGTGAGTCAAGAACCATTTATAGTAGTGATAAAATACTATATTTAAGGCTATAAAAATTTGGCATACAAGGTCTCAGTTCAGAAGTAAAATTGTTTTATGTGTTCAGCAAAAGAGCAACTGAAAAGTTTTACAAATGGGAAGTTTGACCTACTGAGATTTCAAAACATAAAATCTGTCAATTATTTCTGGGGACTGGGTATCGTAATTACCCCTCTTGAATGTTAAAATGCAAATCAGAACCATGAAATCAGTAACTGCTTGCCCTGACCGTGGCACACACGGCTAACGACAATTACCCAGAGCCACTGTCTGAGTGCCAGATTATGTGCCCAGGGTGCATTAATGGGATGGGTCACCTGGGAACTTAGCAAGAAATCAGGAAAAAGCATTGGAACCCTGTCCAGTGAACAGAAACCTCATCTGATGGGGCGTAACACTTCTGCTCAGCCAAGAAGCCAGGGATCCTGTACTTGGGATTCTAAGCCCGATTCAAGTTAGAATTAGTAGAAAATGCTGGGCAACTGACAGACGTGTGTTTAAATCCAAAGAGCCTTACTAATTTTAGCCTCCTCCGTGACTCTGACCTCAACCCTGCCTCTCTCCCCTCATCCTCACTCTCCAGCTACACTAGGGGCTCCTGCTCGTGATTGTTTCTGGCCCATTCTTGATCCCAGGCCCTGCCCTAGCTGTGGCTTCCTCCACTGGAACACTTTACATATTAACCTGGCTGGTTCCTTCCTGTCATCACATCCCAGTTTAAACAACACCTCTAAGAGGCTTCCCTTCTGCACTCAGCCGAAAGCCAGCCTTTCTGTCTGTCTCTCGCTCTCTCTCTCTCTTTCGCCTCCCTGACCCCACCCCCCGCCCCCATTCTCATCCTCAACAAACACACATACACACATCAATTACCTTTTCTTAATCCCGGCAGATCACATGCAATGATCTCTTATTTCAATTTTGTATGCAGTTTAAAAACTTGTTGGCTGTCTTTTCTCATTAACACGTACCTGCCAGGCAGGCAGGCAGGGACTTTATTCTCTTCACTGTCCTCTCATCATTTCTGAATCCTGCCCACCCTGTGTCGGTGCTCAATCACAGTTTTAGAACAAACAGACGAGCAGATTGCTAACAAGTGAACCTATGGTACAGGTTTGAAAGGGCCCTTGTGGGGAGTGGAAGAGCCGAACTCCAGCCCCAGAGCACACTGTGCCGGCCAAGTCACTACACCCTTGTCCATGGGCCTCACATGCTCGTCTGGAAGCAGAGACTGGACTGTGAGTGGTCAGCCTCCTATTCTGTGAAGCCTTTCTCTCCCCCACTGTCCACTTCTCCCAATTTAGCCAGAGCAGCTTGGCTTTCCTCTTTTTTTATGGATTTGATTTTTCATAAGTTCCTATTTGATGAAGGATTCTGCTGCTAAACTAAAAATGTTAATCCTCCAGATTAGATAAACCCTCCGGCTTGAAATTAATCCAGGCTCAGCCTCTTTAGCAGTTGTCTGATTCTGGGAAAAGCATTAAACTTCTCTAAACTTCAGTATCATTGTACATACTGGGTGCAATTTCGGTACCTATCTGGCAGCATTGCTGGGAGTCAATCTGTCTTTCAGGGAGTAACAGCTCCCCCAAAGACATCCATACCCTAATCCCTGAATCCTATGAATATGTTGCCTTCTGCAGCAAAAGGGACTTTGAAGATGTGATTAATGTTGAAGATTTTAAGATGGGGATATTATCCTAGATTATCCAGATGGGCAAAATCTAAGCACATGAGTCCTCAAAAGTGGAGAACCTTTCTATCTACAGTCAGAGAGAAATGAGAGAGAAGGGGAGAGCCGTCACTGCTGGCTCTGAAGCTAGCTGAAGGCCCCCACCCCGCTCAAGCCAAGGGATGTAGGTGGTCTCTCAAAGCTGGATACAACCCTCAGAGATTGCCAGTAAGGGGATGGATCTCAGTCCTACAAATGTGAAGAACTGAATTTTGCCAACAACCCAGATGAGTAAGGAATTGGATTCTCTTTGTAGAGCCCCCAGAAAGGAGCCAGCCCTGCCACAACTGATTTTAGCTGAGACCTATACCAACTTCTAACCCACAGAACAGTAAAATAATCCGTCTGTAATGTTTTCAGCTGCTAAATCTACGGTAATGTGTTATGACAGCAATAGAAACCTAATACACCATTTAAAATACATAATTAAGCACTTCGCATATGGTAAGGGCTCAATAAATGCTGGCATTTCTTATAGATATTATTAATAGCATAATTACTAATATTGTTTTATTATCTCAAAAATCTCTTCCTGCTTTGATGTTAAGCTCTGAATTCTGAAACCCCTTGTCCTGCCTCTATTGGAACATCATCTTTGTAGCTGTTTTAGAGGAACTGTTTACCAGTTTCAGGGGCTGTGGTATGCTGGATTGCAGCTCAAGGAAATTTCTTGAGATGCAAAAAAACAATAGCGCAAATTGACATCACTAAAGAGGGATAGACGGATGGATGGATGTTGTCTATTTCTGGATAGGATGGTTTGAGAAGGGCACCACACGACCTATGCCATAGTTTGGCTGAGAACGTTTAACCTGAATCTAACCAATAAGAAATATCAGGCAAAAGCCAAATGAGAAACATGCTATTAAAAATGAACTATTGCCTTTCAAAAATGTGTTACAAAGGACAAAGAAGACCAAGGAGTTGTTCCAGATTATAAAAGAGACAAGATAACTAAATGCAATATGTAACTCCAGAACAGATCCCCACTGGACACGACAGAGTCAACTGAAAAAAACTGGAATACAGAGGGTAGATCAGTGTATTTATCAATGATAAATTTCTTGAAGTTAATGGCTATACTGTGGTTATATAAGAGAATGTATTTATTCTTAAAGAAATATACACTGAAATATTTAGAGATAAGGGCCACCATGTATCCATTTTATTTTCAGTAGTTCAGGGGGAAATACATGTAACCATTCCCTTCTCCAGGGGATCTTCCCGATCCAGGGACTGAGCTTGGGTCTCTCACATTGCGCGCAGATTCTTAACTGTCTGAGTCACCAAGGAAACCATACATACATACATGCAAACACACACACATATGTTTGTCATGCATGTGTATATTTGTAAGGTATATATGTGTAGATACATATATGTATATATACATATATGTAAAACCAAGTGAACAAACTATACAGCAATCGGAGTGTAAACAACAGATAAATCTGAGTGAAGGATAAATGGTTTTAGTCTTGCAACTTTTTTGTAAGATTGAAATTACAGGAAATGTTGTGAGTTTAGTTCTAGATCACCACAGTAAAGCACACAGCACAAAAAAGCAATTCAAGAAAATTTGTTTCTCCTCACCCAGTACAAATGCCATGTTTACACTATACTCAAGTCTATTAAGTGTGCAATGGTATATCTAAAAAAACAATGTAAGTACCTTAATCTCAAAATACATTATAACTATAAAATGCTAACCTTCATCTGCGCTTTCAGCAATCATAATCTTTTGCTGGTAGAGGGTCTTATTTCAATGTTAATGGAAGCTGACTGATCAGGGTGGTGATTGCTAAAGGCTGGGAGGCTTTGGCAGTTTCTTAAAATTAGACAACAGTAAAGTCTGCCACATCAAATGACTCTTCTTTTCACAAATGATTTCTCTGAAGCAGGCAATGCCATCAATGTGTTGATGGCATTTTAACACAGTAAAACTTTTTGCAAAATTGGAGTCAATCCTCTAAAACCCTGCCACTGCTTTATCAACTAAGCTTATGTAATATTCTAAATCTTTTGCTGTCATTTCAACAGTCTTCACAGCATCTCTATCAGGAGTAGATTCCATTTCAAGAAACTACTTTCTTTGCTCATCCATAAAAAGCAACTCTTCATGTGTTCAAATTTCATCATGAGATTGCAGCAAATCAGCCACATCTTCAGGCTCTACCTTGAGTTCTAGTTCTCTCGTTATTTATTCCACATGCATGCGTGCTAAGTCGCTTCAGTCGTGTCTGACTCTTTGCAACCCTACGGACTATAGCCTGCCAGACTTCTCCGTCCACAGGATTCTCCAGGCAAGAATACTGAAGTGGGTTGCTATGCCCTCCTCCAGGCTATCTTCCTGACCCAGGGATCAAACCCACGTCTCTGGCGTTGCAGGCAGATTCTTAACCACTGACCCAGCTGGGAAGCCCTATCCTCCACTGAAGTCTTGAACCTCTCAAAGTCATTCATAAAGGCTGAAATCAATTTCTTCCAAACTCCTATAAGTGCTGATATTTTGACCTCTTCCCATGAATCACAAGTGTTCTTAATGGCATCTAAAATGGTGAATCCTGTCCAGAAAGTTTTCAATTGACTTTTCCAATTGACTTTACCCTGATCCTCAGAGGAATCACTATCTAAGGCAGCAACAGTCTTATGAGATTTCTTAAATAATAAGACTTGAAAGTCAAAATGACTCCCTGATCAATGGGGTACAGTAAGGATGTTGTGTTCTCAAGCAAGAAAACAACATTAATCTTATTGAACATCTCCATCAGAGCTCTTTAGTGACCAGACACATTGTCTGAATAGTAATACTCTTTTTTGTAATCAGATTTCAACAGTGGTCTTAAGATACTCAGACAGTAAAGAATCTGCCTGTATTGCGGGAGACCTAGGTTCAATTTCTGGGTTAGAAAGACCCCCTGGAGGAGGGCATGGCAACCTACTCCAGTATTCTTGCCTGGGGAATCCCCATGGAAAGAGGAGCCTGGTGGGCTACAGTCCATGGGGTCACAGGGAGTCAGACACGACTGAGCAACGAAGCACAGCAAGCCATGTTGTAAATAGATGTGCTGCCATCCAGGCTTCATTGTTCCATTTTATAGAGAACAAGCAGAATAGAGTTAGCATAATTCTTAAGGCCCCTAAAATTCTCAAAATGGTAAATCAGCATTGGCTTCAACTTCGAGTCACCAATTACATTAGCCCATAACAAGACAGTCAGCCTGTCCTTGACGCTCTGAACCCAGGCAGTGACATCTCTTCTAGCTATGAAAGTCCTAAATGGTACCATCCAACATAAGTCTGGTTTGTCTACATTGAAAATCTGTTGTTTAATGAAGCCACCTTCATAAATTGTCTTAATTAAACCTGGCTAACTTGCTACAGATCCTATGTCAACACTTGCTGTTTCACTTTGCACTTTTATGTTATGAAGATGGTTTCTGAAACTTCATGAATCAACCTATGCTAGTTTCAACCTTTTCTCTCTGTAGCTTCCTCACCTCTTTCAGCCTTTGTAGAATTGAAGAGACTTAGGGTCTTGCTCTGGATTGGGCTTTGGCTTAAGGGAAACTTTTGACTGGTTTTCTCTTCTATCCAGACCACTCAACCTTTCTCCATATTAGCAGTAAGGCTGTTTCACTTTATCACTTGTGTGCTCACTGGGGTAGCACTCTTTAATTATCTGCAACAACTTTTCCTTTGCATTCACAACTTGGCTGACTAGTTGGCACAAGAAGCCTAGCTTTCAGCCTACCTCAGCTTTTGACCTGCATTCCTCCCTAAGCATAATCACTTCTAACTTCTGATTTAAAGTGAAAGACATGTGACTCTTGCTTCCACGTGAACACTTGGAGGCACAACTTGTGTGTTGCTCAGTTGCTCAGTCATGTCTGACTCTTTGCAACCCCAACTGGCCTAATTTCAATACCATGTCTCAGGAAACAGGGAGAAACATACAATAATAAAGAAAAAGCTGCAAATAGTGTCAGAATTACCAAAATATGACACAGAGACAAGAAGTGAGCAAATGCTGTTGGGACAATGATGCCAGTAGTATTGCTCAATACAGGGTTGCCGCAACCTTCAATTTGTAAAATACGCAATATCTGTGAAGTGCAATAAAATGAGGTAAGCCTGTAAAATGTTAAAAGAAAAGCAATCCCAGTTCACAGACCTGTAAACGGAAGGAATGGGTAGCCCTTGGTGTCCATTAAAGGCAAGCCACGTTTTCTTCTGATTCGTCATTCCATCAGATACCTCATCTTATCATGCCTGTCTGTGTTCCAGGCATTTAGAATGTACAGCTTCCCAAACCAGCATCGAGACAGAAAATTTTCTCAATCTTTCCATTATATGTATTAAACATAAGTCTTAGAGAAAACACAATTTTCAAATAATCCACTAGTTTTAGACACAATAGTTCTTAGACCCTGACGTGACTGCCGCCTGCTTAGAATTATCCATACAGAAGGCTAAGTAAATGCACTGCTTCAAAAAGGTGGCACAGCTGTCAGCCAAAATGTTAGATGAATGAAATAATCAGTTCATCATAAAAAATAATTACATGTATTTACTGCACATAGACAGAATTATTGACAATAATGCGCCTATAGGAGGGATCATGGTGGGTTGGGTAAATCGCAGGTACCTCCAAATAATTCTAAATGTTTGCCTATTTAATTCTGATTGAACTGTAAGCCCTTTCATCTTTGACAGTGTTGGTAAAGCATGTCGGTGTTTGGGGCGGTGTGCTTATGGAGACTGAATCCTCTTCCCTTCTATTCACACACCAAAATATATGAGGTTTTGAGCCTTCTGCGGTCAAGCCAGCCCCACTTCCCTCAGTGCCAAGTTTCTTTAGAAAACATTGGAGATTCCTAAAATGTATCAAAGCTTTGGAAAATTGCTCTCATAACCGACAAGAAACACGAATGTGCTCAGGCACCCATGTGTGCATCCATCATTTGACAACGTCTTATTCAAAACTGTCTCAAGATCCAGGAATGAAAATAGCAATGGCTTTCCTACTAAGTCGGTGGCCTCTCTCAAAGTGAAGAAAGAAACGCTGAGCATCTCATCCATGTCATTTGTGACCATTAGAAAGACTGAGGGATGCTCTTCCATTTAATCCCTTTGGACTAACAACACAGCCCATCTGGAGCATAAAAGCTCCAAGCCTAGAGAAAAGAGACAGCACAGATGAGCAGTTTCCACACACTTTCTCCATTCAGAGGTGCTAATAAGGAAAAATGCCGAATTACTATGATTGCCCGTGACTTGAAAATAGCTTATCACCTGCCAATATGAATGAAGGCCCCTGGAGGGCTGAGGAACCGCAGAAAGAATAATGGCCTTAGAGACAGAATCTTTGTGGTGCCTGAGATAGGAATCTCAGCTGACTGCAAAAGGGCCTGCCTTATAAAACAGAGCTCTTTTTATAAGTGAACCCTGAAAACTAGTCCTGGGGTGTTCCCATGCCGTGGAGAAAGAAAATAGAAGAGCATTCATAGAATAATCAGGCCCATAAAATACGAAATGAAGGGAAGACACCGCCAGCAATTACCTCAAAGAATCCTCCAAGATAGACAGCCAATCAAAGATATTTCATGGTGGGGCCAAGCTCTCCGCAAATTCGACAGACAATTGTCAGCCTGCTCTCTACTTCATGTGTTATTGTGTAGAATTAATGACACTGTGAAATCCCTCTTGTTTTCAGACCTAAGTGCCACTGGAATTGTTAGGGCAGTCACAGGAGATTCATTAAGAAGAGCTTGGCTTTGTAGAGATTGGGCATTCGGCTAGTTCACAGGATCTTTTCTCTGTCATCACAAAGCCCCTGTGTTAGGGCTTCTGTGGCGCCGCAGTCCCGCACCGCCATCCCTGCAAGGCCCCGCAGCCATCACGTCTCAGGGTGGCTTGCCTCGTTAGCAGCGGCTATGCTTTTTATTTTTACTATGATAATGGACTCATTTCCCCATGGATTGCTTGGATTAAGTATAGCCACAGCCGAGTTCTCTTTTACGGTCAACTTTTCATTTTACTTACTGCAGCACCAAAGCAACTAGGATTTGTTTGTTAACCTTTGTTCCCTTTGGGAATGGCTACCGGGAGAAAGGGCTCTCAAAAACCTGAGGAGTATTACCTTTTGGTTCAGTAAGTCATGGCCCACACTCACAAAACCTATATACGTGCTTGTGGGTACATTCATTCACACACACATGTGTGTGCCTGGGGAACCCCCCCCATACACCACAGACACATCAGTGTTCTAACATGTGATTGTAACTCTGTGCTGGGGACAGGACATGTGCCCTTCGGTAACAGGTGGGGGAGCAAATACATGAAAATGTTTCTGCTCTCTCACTACCTCCTCTAGATAAATCAGGGCTGTGCTCACAGTACTGCTTCTAACTTTCTTTCCGCTTTTTTCTAATTCTAGTCCTCACCTCAACCCAGTACACTGAAGAGACCCTGAAAAACTACCACTTTTGGAGAAAATGTGCTCAGAGGGTCTCTCCCTTCTCACCCCACCCATCCCACACATATACACATGCACACGCTCAGCTCCAGTACTCTGTTCGTCTACACCCACAAACAAATGCCCTTCTTACTCTAAATAACATGCAGAGTGTTATTCAAAAAGCTCACGGTGACAAGATTTGTTACAACATCGCCAGTTGCAGGTGATCATGTGTGTGGATTTGTGTAGTTCTTAAAGAGCCATAGTTTCAACTGTATCTCCTGTAAAGTCCATTCTACCCTGGAAACACTATAAAATGTAGTTTTGATCATCAAAGAACTTGAAGCCCTGGGCTAGTGGTCAATAAATCTACATTGAAAGCTCAGACTGCCATTAATTAGCTTCTTGCTTAGGTCAAGCCCTGAAAAGTGTAGGTTTCAGTTTTTTAAATCTGTACAACTGGGGGAGGGGTGAAAACTGAACAAGATCAAGGGCCTAACTTTAAATCCCTGCAGGTGCCAGGCAGGAACCGCAGTTGGGAGCTCAGGCCTAGGGCCAGGGATCCAACAATCCAGATGAGTCATTTGCTGCTCAGCTATCTGTTGTTGCAGGTAGAACTTGAGCGTGATCCAGACTGTCATGAGAAGTCTTTTGATCTCTTTAGAAATAGTAGAGGTCAACCCTGTGCTGGTCCACCAAGCATTTCTGCAAACCAGACTCCAGTTAAGCAGCTTTTGAACTACTGGCCCTCCAAGGTTCTCTGACCCTATTTTGTATAATGTTTAGAGTCATCCAGCAACTGGCATGCAAACCAAGTATTCAGAAGAATGTATGGACACTGGGGAACAGTCACTGAATCCCTCAGGTCACTGAACAATGATGAGCTATGGTCATCGCTCACTCAACACTGTTACAGCAGGTCCAAGTGTTTGTGATGAAAATCAATATGGAATTGCTGACTTTTGAGAAGGAGGAGGGGCTTAAAAGGAACATTGAAGGAAACAAAACTCCACTTTTAACTGTACATGTACTTGTGGCTGACAGTCTATACAATGAAGAGGAAGTAGGTCTCTGTATAATCTACCACACAACTCTAGAGACTCAGCAAAACCTCCCAGGGCTGTAAGAAATCAAAGCACAGAAGTACAGAAAAAAGGAGCAATCAAAACATACCCAGTACTCCACAGAAGCCATCAAATAGCACGAGAGAGAAAATGTGTAGTGACGAAGACATTGAACACAGAAAAACTCACAGATCAAGGGAAACATTTTTGAAGAAAACTATTTCCAAATTCTGTGAAGTTTTCAAAAGGTAAAGTAAGAAGCAAAGGCTCCAAACCTAGGGGGAAGGATAGATTCTCTGGCTGGTGCCACCTGATTAACGAGTAGAAAGTGATCCAGTTGCTATAGCGACTTGAAGATACACAAAAGAAAACATCACTTCTTTAAAATATTCCTGATGATGAATAGGCAGAGTCTCTCAAAATATCTTCTTAGCAATGAAAGAGGCTCCTTTTTGTTTTTTTCTTTAAGAGCCTATCACAGAGGATGGTGCTTACGTTTTTTTTTTCCCTCCAGATAACAGAACTTGTTTACACAAGCTCTAGTTTGCTTACACAAACGAGCAATTTGGGCAAAAAGTAATGACCAGAAAATATGTCTGTTGGAGAATAAATTTTGTTTTTCAGCACTTTTGTTTCTGTTTAGGCACCAAGGGAGAACAACGTATGTTGTCTTGTTTTTTCTTTTTTTCTAAAGATATATTTAGCTGGAGAATTTCCGTGGATGCTGAGGTGGTGAAGTGCACCTAAACAGAGTCAGGAAATGAAAGGTTATGCTTTCTGTAACCTTCTCTTGTCTGAAAAGAGAGGTAATAAAACATATGGTTTTGGGGGGACTGCACACCCAGTCCCTCTGCCTCCTCCAGCTTGGCTCCCGAAGCCCTGGACACTTATTTCAGGATCCAAAGGATTGCTCTGTTTTGCTCCAGGCAGTTTAACTTTGGCAGAGGATCCTGGATAGATTGGAGATTCCAAGCAAAGTCTGGACATGAAAACTGCAATGATGAAATATCCTGGGGACCCCTTCTGTACAGGGCGGAAGGCTCTTAGTTACACAATGTGGGTAGACTTAGTGCAAAGTCCAGCTGAAGTGTCCCAAGGCTGTGCCTGGACATGCATTAGCTGACAATGTGATGTGGGCTTTTAAGAATGGATAGACGAATCAGCAGTCTTGAATAGCACAGTAAGCCTGCATATTAAGATCTTTTAGAGTGAGTGTGGGAATATTTTTAAACAAGGATATGTAATCTTAAATAGAGGCAGTGTGGAGGAGATAGAAAAGTCACTTGGAATTCATAGGAACAGAAGTTTCCAAATCTTCATTTGTTCTGTATGATCTTGAACAAGTGGCTGAGATTCTTGGGGCTCAGCTTACTCATCCTTAAAATGAAGGGCTTGATATGTATAACTATGGCTGATTCATGTTGATGTTTGACAGAAAACAACAAAATTCTGTAAAGCAATTATCCTTCAATTAAAAAAATAAATAAATTTCTAAAAAAATTTTAAAAATTGGAAAAAAATTAGGGACTTGAACCACCTTCAATTCAGCCAATATATCAAGCACCTTCCACCTGTGTCCTCAACAACCCCTACTCCTGAGTATATGGTTCCAAATACAGTACCACTCAGCTGCTCACGCCCAAATTCCCAGAAACTATTATTTCTCCTCCTCTTTCTGGGCTTTATTACAAATACCTCTCCCCACAATTCAGAACCAGGTGAGCATTAAGATTTCGTGGGGGGAGGGGTAGAATACAGAAACAGATCAAAGGATCAACTTGATTGTTTATACAGTTTTATACAGTGTTAGATCTATAAAAAATGAGCTTCCTAACACTCCGCCACCCCCATTAAACTTCCCATCTCAAGCATGCTGAGTCCCTTCTCCCAAACTCCTCAATCACGTAAGACAGAGCATTCCTCTTCCTCTTAAAAAGAAATAGGTGAAATACAAAGAAGAACTAGTAGAGATCTTTCCAATATTTTAAAGAAGAAGGCAGAAACACAGAGAAAAATGATGGCCACTAAACACTATTATCACTGCATTCACTTCCAAGGGCTGCTATAATGAAGAATCACACATTGAACTGGCTTGAAACAACAGAAATGTATGTTTCTCACAGTTTTGGAGGCTGGAAGTCCAAAATCATGGAGTCAGCACAAGTGACTCCTTTTGGAGGCTCCAAGGGAGGTTCTTTCCTCACCTCTTCCTGGCTTCTGGTGGTTTCTAGTCCTCTTTGCCTTCTTTGGCTTACAACTACATTACTCTAATCTCTTCCTCTGTGATCTCATTAACATCTTCCTTCTGAAACTGAATGTCTGTCTTCACGTGCCTTGTTACATAAATATAAATCACTGGATTTATGGACTATCCTAATCTAGTGTGTGACCCCTAAATCCAATGACTGGGGCCACCCTAATCTATTGTGAGGCTTCCTTGGTGGCTCAGATGGTAAAGAAGCTGCCTACAAAGCAAGAGACCCAGGTTCGATCCCTGGGTTGGGAAGATCCCCCAGAGAAGGAAATGGCAACCCACTCCAGTATTCTTGCCTGGAGAATTCCATGGACAGAGGAGCCTGGTGGGCTACATTCCATGGGATTGCAAAGAGTCAGACAGGACTAAGCAACCTACAAGTAGGACCTCATCTTAATTTTGTTATATCTGCAAAGAATTAATTTCCAAGTAAGGTCACATTCACAGGCACCAGGGATTAGGATGTGAACACATTGTTTGGGGGACGTAATTCAACCCAAACAGTCGCCAAGTCATTTCTACTTTCTAAACATTGTTCACTCTGTCCACGTCAACCCACATCCACTACTATAGTTCAGGTCATAAACATAGTTCATCTGGATATTGCAATAGTCTTTTTAACTGGTCTCTCTAATTCTAGTCTTTTTCTGTTCTTTCACTTCTGAATGTCATGCTCTATCCTGCAAAATGGCATGCTTTCTAAAACTTAAACCTGTTGTGACAACTGCCTACAAATCTAAAATGATTTCCTACAGCTCTGTGTAAAACCTGTATTCCTGAGTATGACATAAAAACTTCGTGATTCAGCCACTGGTTTCTTCCATCTTCTCTCTATCTCTTCGTGCTTACTTGAGTCCTAACATCTACTCTACAGGAGCTACCTCAAATTCTTTGGAAACCACTTTTGTACTTTTCCCATTCTTTAATTTAAAAACCTGTATGTTTTTAAGGTGAGGGCATCTATGCTGTATACTAACAAGATTTTTGCCACTCTCTCTATGGTTTCTTCAAGGAGAATCTCATGAGCCCATTTACTAAAGGAATTATCTCCATAAATTCAGCTCTTTCTATCTCCAGGCTTTTCCACATTAAAAAGTTCCACCCTCTCTCCCCCTCAAACTCATTTTTCAGATCTCATCTAAGCTTTCACTTCCTCAAGGAACCCCCACTGAACACATAACATTCTACAATATCTTTTTACTTGCTGCATTGATCCATAGACCATAAGCTCCATATTGTACCAGGAATAAGACATCATTGTAGCCACAGCATATAGTAGAACCCAAAATATACTTGCAAAAGGAATAAATTAATTCTGGGCATAACACTAGGGACTAGGGTTGCAGAGATGAGTAAGATATATTTCCTGAATATGGCAGATCATAATTCCTAACACCCCCACTGGATAAGAGTGGCATCATAAACACAAAATTCACTGGAAACTCAGAAAGCGACTCATTCTTTTGGAAGAAGCAGAGTATTCAAAAGAAACAAACAAAAATGCCTCATATTCTTCTAACATTTAAGCTGGGCTTTGAGCCTAAGTTCTCTTCTGGCTCTTGTATTTTATGATTCCAAGTCTTTCATCACAATTTCACAGTCCTTCCTGCAACTCTTTTAGTGTCTTTCTGAAATGACTGATATTCTTTCATCCATCAAAATTTCACATCTTCTTCTCAAGGTATTTTCCTTCTCTTCATTAAGTCTCTTGATTCTTCTCCACGTCTAAGAGCTGTTCATTTTCTTGGTTATTCTATTTTAGTATGATAGGTTTTCTTTCAGATCAAAGATATACATTTATGCTGTTTCTTGGGACTAATGCTTAGTTATCTTTTAACAACTGAAAAATTCTCAGGTATTCTATTCTCTTTGAACATTGCCTCTTTCACATTCTATCATCTCTTTTTGGAACTTTAATATATGTTAGACCTCATTTTAACCTTCACTATCTCTCATTGCTCTTTCCTCTTTGCTTTTTTGTCTATCTGGACTGAATTTTCTATCTTTTCTTTGTATTTGTGTTTGAGTTTACTAGTTTTCTTCCTCTTATGCCTAATCTACTTAATCTATCCATTGAGTTTTAACTTTGAATTTTTATGTCTTTCACTTATAGAGGTTACATATAGTTCTTTTCAACTGTTGGTTACTTTTCTACTCTCAAGATGCTCTTTCATTTCTCTAAAATATTAAATTTTTATTTTTATGACAGATAATTTCAAGATCTGTAGTCTCTGTGGGTCTGATTCTGCTATTATTTCTGCTGACTTTCATCCAGAGCACCTGATTTCCTTATAGCTTATGTTTTTAAGCTGTGACCATTCTCCTTTAATGTCAGAATATTTCTTTTTTTTTAACCAGGTCAATATAATTGAGATTTATACAATTTTCACACAACAGTAGAGTTCAAATTCTATTCAAGTTCCCACACACTATAAACCAGGAGACACTGGAACATATTCAGGAACACAAAAAAAGTGCAAAAATGTCATCATCTAAAGGTACTGAAGTCATACAGAGTCTATTCTCTTACCACTATGGAATTACATTAGAAATCAATGTCAAAAGATGTTTGAGCTATACCCCAATACAAAATGTTTTTGATGTTAAAAAATTAAAATTAAAAAAGAAAACATTACAGGTGCTGGTGGTAATAAAAAATGTTACACTAAAATTTAAAAAAAAAAAAAAGAGCATCTTGAAAACATATTTTCAAGTGCAATAGGACATTTACCAAGAGAGATCTTTGACTTAGCACTAAAAGCCTCAATAAAGTCAAAAAACTTAAAAAAACATAAAGGGTAATTGCAGGAAAGGAAGAATTTAAATGAGAAATTAATATCAAAATGAGAGATTAACATCAAAGATGAATGTGAGAATACTTTGAGATCTGGGTTAAGATTACCTTTCTCTAGAGAGGATTCGTATTTGCCTCTACCAATTGCTTTGGGATACTACCTACCTGGGTCTAGTTTAAATTGAGCTTTCCTTGTGAGATACTTTAGAACACACAGATTACATGAAATCTGATTAAAAACCTATGTAAGAGCCAATGTAAGATGCAACATAATTAAAACCCTATGTAAGATCAACTTCCCAGAAGAGGCTTGTTGTTGTCATTGTTTTAATCTACCCAGTGCCAAACCCAGGACCAGGATGGTTTGGTGGTTGTTCTGTGGTTGTTGCCCTCTTCTCCGGGAAACTTTATTTTTTAATTCATCCTTACACGGAAACTGTAGTCCTTAGGTTCTCATTTTAGTCTTATATTTTATCTGGCAACCCTAACAATAATAAGAATGCTCTGAATTTTCCCATTCAAAAAGGGAGAGAAGAGCCTATTTAAGGGAGAAGAGAGGAGAATCACAACTTAGCTTCTTTCAGACCCTAAACAAATATTTCTGTGGTGCTCTAAATTAAAGGTTTTTACATCTGTTTTACATTTTGCTACATCATGATATCTTCTCTAGCCAGCTTTATTACTTGCTGTCCCCTCACCAGATTGCAAGCTCCTTGAGAGCAGGCGTTGCCTTTCTTACCTGCATATACTCTGTACAACATGAAAAGCAGCGCATGGATTGCTTTCAGTTAAGTGTTTATTGCTCCTAAGTTATTTCATTGCTGAATTCTCCTTCTTTTCCATCCATCCAGGTGCTCCAGCAAGAGTCAGGGAGTCATCTGACTTCCTTCTCTCTCACATCTTACACCTATCCTCCTCAATTTTATCTTCTCAATTTCTCTTAAATCTGACTTTTCTTCATGACTGCAGCTATAGTATTAGTTTATCCCCAATAATTTTTCCTCTACTATATTCCTTAAAAGGGTATTTCTCAATGTGTTACATGCAACAGTAGTTTTGCTATCTGCAATTTAAAAAAGGTAATCATGTCTACAGTAAATTAAGTTATTTTCTAATACAGCACCTCATGTCTTCCCATGACTCTTAGATTAGAATGCAAACCTGTTACCTTGGTCTATAAGACTATCTTTTATCTGGTCCTGCCCTGGACCCTGGGGTCATATCCTGACTCTCTCCCTTTCTCTTTATTCTCTTCAGCCCCACTGGCCTTCTTGACATTCCATAAACAGATCAAACTTCCTTGGTCTCTGTCTAGAACATTCTACCCTCAGAGCTACACAGGGCTAACTCTGTGCTATCATTCTGATCTCTATTCAAATGTCAGTTCTTGAAAGGCTCTTTCCCAACTAGCCTGTCTAAGTTAAAGCCTCCCTTCTCCATTATAGTCTCATCACTTCTAACCCTTTATCTGAATATATTATTTATGTTTTTCTTCTTCATTCAATGCCTATTTCTGGAGTATCTGCTATGTGCCAGGCAATGCTGTTGGTATTAAGGTACAGAAAAATAAAACCAAACAAAACAAACTGTCTTCATGGAGCCTGAATTTTAGTGGCTACTTCATACATTTATTGAAAATATATATTTTTTATTTAGATTCTAAAACCGACGAAATTTTTCTTTTATCATCTGTCTTCCCCCTAAAGTGTAAGTCCTAGAACGAATGAATAAGTGAAAGAACCTACAGCCATAGTGAGCAATCCTCACATGAACTCAGCTGTGTGCATATTCAGCCATCATGCTTACCTGCTAGTTGGTTTAGAGAAGGAGGAAAATCCATAAACAGCTCGACTATTACGCTATTCCATTGTTGGAATGAAGAGACTTGCTAAAGACTAAAATCCCACATAGAACAGAGCCCTCTTTAGCCAACATTTGTAGACAATGATTGAGATTATTTATTCATGTCTCTTCTACTACCGTGTCCCTCCAGTGCGTTGTGCCCCACTGTCAGCTGCACTACTTGCGTTACTGCCAATTCAAATATTTATTCATTGTCCTTGGACACCATTGAGGACAAAACAATTGGAAACCATCAACAGTCCCCCAACCAAATACTTTGTATCCCAGCACCACTGAACCTTCCAGAAAAACCTTCTGCTTTGACAAAGCTGTCAGAGGGTCCATTTCATATTTGAGTGTTCACTATTTGAAGCAATTATAAGTGCAAAGCATATCTGAATTATGTACTTTCTAGTGCTATTTGGGGCTTATAATTGGTTGCACTCTTCTAGCATATAAATCTCTTAACCCAGTTAATTTTCCTGGGGTGGGGCGAGGAACGTCACTGACTTGCCTACAGATTTGTGCAGCACTGTGCAGTAACGAAGTACATATTCACTCTCAGAGAATATGCATTATTGACAATGTGCTTAATTATTTCCCCAAACAATTTAAGTACTGGCTGCTTATAATGCTATCTGTGTCCTCAAAGGAAGCAGCAGTGCACCTCAGTGGGAGGTGGACATTCTACTGATGCTCCGGGAAGGCTGCAGGTGCTCATAAAGGGGTGGTTGAAAAATGGCTGGCCCAAGGGATAGCCCTAGCCCACTTAGAGAGTGGGCCAAGAACAACCCCATTTCCTAGTCAACTACCTTCTTTACAGGATCCGATCAGAAAAAAATTCATATTAAACATGGATTCTGTTTTAACTGCACCCCATGGAAGAACGTCAGTCCTGTCCCAGTGATGTAGAATTAGAGAATGCTGAGAAGCAAAATGGAAAGATGAAAGAACAGAAGTGGGCAGGAAAGGGACAAGAAATGAAGAGCAGAACCAAAAGGCCAGCTTCCTCAGGGGAGATCTGTGGGCAGAGAGTGTTTCCAGACACATGGCCCAAAGGACGCCAGAGACTCATAACCTAAGCACTTTCTTTTTTCCCTTAATAGCATTTCTGATTCTAGCAAATTCCATGACACACACTTAATAGGAAAATAGAAACATACACAGACACACAAATGAAATCACAGAGGACTGCTATTAACATTTTAGCTTTTTCTTCTGATTTTTTATAAAGTTGTATCTATACATACATATAGATGGATAGATTATACATGTACCTAGATATAGATTATCATCCTATTTCACCTAGCCTATCATGAAAATGTTTTCATATCTCTAAACACTCACGAGAAACAAAATTTGAATGGTTTTGTACTAGTCCATCTTATACAAATATGCCATATTTTTTTAACTTGTTCTAAACAGATGAACTTTTAGGCTGTCTTTTGCAGGGACATGAGAACTGCTTATTTACATCTAGAAAAATAAATTTGTGTACTAAATCTATAGAGGGTGGTGGAAAGGTAGAGAAAGTGGCACCCGGCCCTATCATTAAAGCATGTTCATTCATATCTGTATTTTCAACTTTTCTTTCAACCCAAAAGTGCTAGATGAACAAGTTGATTAGAATTATATAATCTATCTATAAATAGGGGCTGGAAGTCAAGAGCAGGCAGTCATTAGACATATGCATATGAGTGAACTCATCAGAAAGCCATTCCTTTCAATTATAACTTTAAGGAACCAAATGTAAGACATATTTTGGGGAGTTTAATATATGAATTCATTAGCTCAGATATGGCTTTTGGTTAGGTGTGGTCTGAGTGAGCGGTCTCTAAAGTATGCAAGACAATCCATTAGGGCTATAGAAAAATACAGAATTTGTTATCCATAACAAAATTATGTTATCGTCTTAAATCTTCTACTTTGGCATGGCTTTCTGACATATGTAAAATATTCATGCACCAGTACATATAAATAATTTAGACAGACATATATGCATTGCAGGCACATGCTAATTTTTTTTTTAACATTTCAAAAAATATGGAGATTACTGCTTTTGATTTGTGTTGTTATGGAGCTTTGGAAAGTTATTGGGACTAGAAACCTATAAAATATGAGGGGAGCATCAGTTTGGTCTAATGCCTTGCCTGAGTGTAGGAGGCACTGGGAAGGCAGGTAAAGCCCCCAGGTTTTCTCAAGCCTAGGATACAGATGACTGGACCCAAGAAGGTGACTGAGTCCAAAAGTTGGGATCATCTGAGAAAAGCAAGCAAGCATCCAGGGTATGCTGAATTACAATGGGGTGGGCACTGTTTGATGGCACCCTTATGGACGTGGTCTAAGAGGCCACAGTAGAAGGACCCTAATGAATCTAGGACACCTGAGAAGAGACTGAGGTATTAGGGGCCTCCCAAGACTGAGAGTTTAACACACCCATTAGTCAAGCATCCTAGGTAGTAACCTAGTAGGTCTTTGCAGTGATAGGACATGGGTCAGATAGGTTTCAATAGCCAGTAGAAGGATAGAGGCCTGGCTAACATAGGGTATGGATAAAAGTCCTAGGAGCCTGAAAATGAATTTTGAGAAAAATAACCATAACAAAGTTGGCAGCACCTTGATATTAACTTTTCCCTACAGTTCTGCAGAGAGTCAATTCTGCCTAAACAATCTCTCTAACTCCTGGCTAATTCTGGCATATCTAGATATTACATGATATTAATAAAAGGCTATTCTTAGGATACCAAGTTTCCTCTGCCTCCCTCAAATGAAAAAATAAACACACAATAAGAAACAAGTTTAGAAAAAGCAAACTAAAATCATTTTAACTTGTATGTATTTTTAATTATGTGGCTCAAAGTTTATGTAAACCATAAAAATAGATTATTTTTCTCTGGACATTTTTAAATGTTCAGTTCCATCTCAAGTTTCAAATACCCCTTTTCCCATATAGTTGGTAATTAACAACCAGTAACTCCTAATGTGGCCTGATCCACCCAACTCAATGGTAAAGGCTATAGGTATTACTGAGAATATAATAAAATGGCAGAGAATGTAAGCTGACCACTGAAGGTGTCACTGACAGCAGGAGTCAATGTCTCCATGAGGAGAGTGCACTCACGCTGAGTTCCAGCCCTGCTGGTCTCCAAGGAAACTATGGAAAAGGGATAAAGAGAATCCCGAAGTTCTCTCTAGACAGTGTGGACACTGTAGTCCTACCCGTCCCAGCCCATCCTGTAAAAAGGAGACAATAAAACAAATTTTTGCAAGAAGGGACGTCTTGACAAGGCATCTGTTCACACATTCTCCTTAGCTGGGAAGGGAGCAGCTGAAAGTCAGTGGCTGTTTCTGAAGACTTTTTTCCAAAAGTAGAAGGCTCTCACTGTGAATTCTGTCTGAACTTGCCGCATCCCTCCTCAAAATATGCTCTCTCAGCTCAAGTTTGACAAGATCAAATAACCAGATCTATTTAAATACCCTACTCTGGACAACACCTTCCAAGACAGTTAACAATTCTAGTTTGTTTAGACTCTTCAACCACCACCCCAACACACACACACACACACACACAAAGTCAGGAAAATTTATCTTTCTTCCTTAAGCCCTCCTTACCATCCAAATGCTAACTTGATTTAGAGTCAACTTTCAGGTTTGGGACTGTTACCTTACCTTAATCCCATAGCAGCTGCCTCCCAGTGGTCAAGCTAAATCCATTTAGGTTATGTCTGATTTGTGAATCTTCTGGGGTAGAAAATTTTTTCTCAACAATTCTTATGCTTTAGAACTGGTAATAATGAGCAAGACTAATGGGCATTCATAAGCTGTTATAAGACAGAGTTCTTGTTCTATGCATTATTCATTTATGCAAACTGTTGTAAAGGTACCAAATTCACTGTGCAACTGGCCTGGAAAAGTCCCTAGACTGGCGATTACATTGGTATGCACATTTCTGAGGCTTGGTTCTGTTTCACATTTTCATCAGTGACCTGCTTAAGGGAGCAGAGAGCAAACTCATTAAGTTCCTAGATGGGAGGGACGGCCAGAACATTAGAGAACAGGATGAGAATTTCCTCAGCCCTTGCCAAATTAGCAAAACTGTCAGAGTCAAACACGTTCATTGAGGACAGGCAGGGAAGAGGAAAGCTGCCCAAATGCAAGCCGAGTAGTAGCAATTTCTTTAGGAGCAGGACTAAAAAGAATGCAGATGCAAACACAGACTCATAGTGGGAAATAAACTTACCCAGTATAACCACTAGTGCTCGCTGGGACCTTTGCACCCTCTTAAAATGGACTCAGATCCCCAATCAATGGATTGTAGAAGCATAAAGCCCACTCCTGAGAATTCCACAAATTCCAGGGAGCTTTTCCTTCCCATGACGACACAATTTGCCTGGTTTATGGTTCACTTTACTGTCCTGCTCTGGTCACCCTACAGCAAACCATGCTGACCCAGACACAGAAACGATTCCCCTCCCATGAGCAAATCATGGCCTCCTGCAGAAGCGCCTGGCTATCTCCTTGATTGTCTTGGCTCTTGTTTAATCATTCTGATTAAACTTGTATCCCAAGTGGCTTAACAAGATATTTTCCTAAATATAGACAGCTCTTTAGAGGAACTCTGGGACAAGCTGTTAAAATAATAACATTTACACCCATGTTATCGAACAGAGGTGAGCATGACCAAGTCATGGGCCAACAGTGCTAGAGCCAGGGGCCAGCACATGTAAAGTGACAGACAGTAAATACTTTCTAACTCCATTTCAACCATTCTGAGGCTGTGGCATGGAAGAATTCACACACAATATGCTAACAAAAGGGGCCCCCCAAGTAGGCCATAGATTGCCTACTCCTGCTAGACTTAGCTTCAGAATATTTGACTTTGGGGGAGGCTTAGCAACAGTCTTATCCTACAGAATCATTTTATACCTGCAGAAATCAGTGCTCAGAAAGTAGAGTGATACTTATGCAAGTTCATAAAACAGTTGAGCCAGGGTGAAAACTTCAAATTAAACACAGGGAGCCCAGTTCCTAGGCCAGTGCCCCCTCCATGGTATCATCACTAGGTTGTTTCCAGAAGGTTCTAGGGAGCCCTGCTTACATGATAGAACCTCTTCTAGAAATTTTTCCACTAAGTTTTGGCATATGCATTAGTCACAGTATGCGTGATACACAGCAGTGTTTAGGAAGAGCCAAGATGAAAGTCTGGCTAAAGACTCAGATGAAGTTGACTCTGCCATCAAGGAGCAGACGTCTCAAAAACCAGAATAAAGCCTAAATTAGATCAGAAAGGGAAACCAAGAACAAAGTTCAAGGGACATAGTTTTATTGGGTTGATCCAAAAGTTGATTTGGGTTTTTCTATAACATCTCAAATGAACTTTTGGGCCAATCCAATATTTAGTTTAAATAAAGTTAAGGGTGACATAAATCCTCATATACCAAGATGAACATTTCAAAAAGGAGCAACTCTTTTCTATCTCCTTTTAGAATGAGAAGAGCAAAATTAGAGTATAAGTTAGATCACAGAAAGAACTTACTGGAAGTAACTCTGTCACTCTCAAGAACTGCAGGCCAGAGGAAGTCACCAAATTGTCTTAATAACTGGATCTTGGAGTTGGGATCTTTCAGGGAGGGACAGGAGAGAGAAACAGTCTAAGTTCATGATTTGAAAAGTCCTTTCTTTCTCATTAAGTCGCCTGAAAGTTGTAGGAAAGAGTCCTCTGAGCCAACAGGGACACAACGAATCACTGTACTTAATGAGAACAGGACAGTTTCTTTAAGAGGGTGGTGAAGAGCAGAACAAAAGGATATACTGTATTAGAAAAAGAAATAAATACTTATCCAGGTTTCAAAGAAGCCTCCCAGACGAGATTCCCTCAAATTGGCATTAAGGGGTAACTCATGAAAAATCCACCATTCAGGTCGGAGGCTTGCAGTCCCTTCCAAATGTGTGTGTGGACACACCTGAAGCCTTTACCTAGGTTGTGGTTGGGAGCTTCTTTATGTAGATCATTCTGATCAGCAATTTGAAGACCCAGTATCTTGGACCTATTCCTCCTTGGAAGTCAGGGCCAAATTTTTAGGAGCTCTTATTTTACTAGCTTTAATAAAGATAAATCGTAGCATACATCTTGTTACTAATTTTAAAATAGTGCAATCTACTCAAACATCATTTCTAGACAGTACATTTTGTGAAACCATCCCATAAGCATGTGTCTCAAGCCACAACTTTTCTAAAACTCAGTTTTTCAAATGATGAACTCAATGATTATTATTTTTATATTATAATTTTTTTCCAGATGATCCAGGAACCTGCACATCATGCGCTACAGAGTACTACATGTAAGTCTGGTCTTTTTTTTTTTTTCCATGGCACTAACTTTTTCTGCAGTTTAAGCATTACTGACTTAATCTTAAATCCAGTGATTAAAGCAAAGAGGCCCTGCAGCCTGAAGCAACTCTCTCTTGTCAGGCTATTAATGAACAATTCTTGGATTTAGCAATAAGAGCCCAGCTGTTTTCTTGCCTCGAAAGGAGGTCCTCTCTCTCTTGGTCCTGGAAGTCACCCAGCCTGACACTGGTGTCTAGGAATCTTGCCATGGGTTACCAAGATTCAGACCTTGCTGTTTATGGACAGACTTTAATAATACACTCGACCCCAAGCAAGTCATTTCCAAATGTCTGCATGGAGACCTCATTCTAAAGGGCAGTCAGACAGTCCAGGATAAAGCCAGGTGTTTGTTAAGCTCTTAATCCCCCTACAGGCAATGAGAGATGAAGACCACCAGGTTAAATGAAATGCAGATAACCATCACCCCCAAAGTTCTCTGATACAAATCCACAAATCAAGGATGTTATGTCTCAGCATCACCTCCCCCTCCTATTCTTGTCTCCCTTCCAGGATACATTGGTGCCTATCTTGGAAGAAAAACTAAGAAAAGAAGGGAGACAAGGCTCTTTGGGGTGGTCTATGTTTGCGTTGCCTCCACTTTGGTGGGCTGACTCCTTCTGTCAACACCTGGCCTTTTTCCTCCATCAGATTCCAAGAACTCAAAATGTGGTGGCGGATAGAAAGAGGTTAAAAGGGGTGAGGATAATGGGAGAGAAGGGAAACCCAACAAGCTGAGACATACTAAAAATAATCTATTAACCTCAGCATGACTTAAACTTATGGTTTTAATTCAACTTCTCCAGAATTGCCTAATATTCTCTACATTGACTATGTCCCTACATCCTCCTGACTGAATGATTTAAATTACTGTCCCATTTAAATAGGGGAGTGGTGGAGAAGAGGCCCCTAGCCCTGATTACTGTAAGGTAGACCAGATGACACTCAGTGAGCGGCCAGCCCTTTGTCAGCACATTCAGCGCTGGCATGTGGTCAGTGACACAAACCCGCAGCAGACATGAAGAGCAGGAATGCAAGCATTTCTTGGCAAGGTCACATGGTAGAGGCACAAAATGTTCCCCTAGGAGCCAAGAAGGAGAGCTCAGACTCAAATAAAAAAAAGCAACCATGCAGTAGCAGGTGAGTGATTCTCTTTGTCCCTATTACAGCTCCCCATCCCTCCACCCTGGTTCTTGCCTGGTGGCTCAGATGGTAAAGAATCCACCTACGATGCAGGAGACACAGGTTCAACCCCTGGGTAGGGAAGATCCCCTGAAGCAAATAGTAACCCATTCTAGTATCCTTGCCTGGGAAGAATCTCACGGACAGAGGAGTCTAGAGGGCTACAGTCCATGGAGTCACAAAACAGCTGGACACAACTTAGTGACTAGAGAACCACCACCACCCCTCCAGCCTAGCTCTACCCTGCCTGCCTTCTTCACTCTGATACCAGAACACACCCCTTCACCTGCGCCTACACCCTCTGTCACCTGAGAGCCGTTTCCTCTGTTGGACTTTGGAGGCCACCTCTCCACTTTAGCACTGCACACTAACAAACACATTTCATAAAACCCCTCGAGACACAAATACACTGAAAGAACACGGCCAGCATCACTAAGCATAAAACTTCAGACGTTTGTTTCCAGAAATACATATTATAGCCCTTTAGGACGTGCAGTCATTTCTAATACAGCTAACTGAACACTGCACAATAGATGCTGTTAAGCAAGAAATACAAAGCTTCCCTGTGATATTTTATGACAGTGTGAAATTCACCAGAGATCAAAGGTCAACTTCATTCCACTCCCCGTTTCAAATGAACCTCAATGGAGTCTGAATTACAACGTTTTACCGTACAACAAGAATAAGAAATGATCTGTATAAAACGATATACACAGAAAAGCTTGGGCACTTCACTGGTAACAATCAGTAACCTGGTAATAGACATCATGGACTCATGAGACTACTTGAACTCAACACTGACCTGTTTCAGACCTGGCGAGTGCCAGGTGACAAAAGCACACAAGTTGTCTATTCAAACGGACCTTGGGTAGAATCCCAGTCCCCCCTCTTACCTATGTGGTTTTGAGCACTTAACCCTGAAAATCACTAATCTTTCCAGATAAGGGAACTACAGTTCCCTTATCTGGAAATTAAAGATATGTAACAGCTACATCATGAGAAACACTGGGATGGAGGAAGCACAAGCTGGAATCAAGATTGCCAGGAGAAATAGCAATAACTTCAGAAATGCAGATGACACCACCCTTATGGCAGAAAGTGAAGAAGAACTAAAGAGCCTCTTGATGAAAGTGAAAGAGGAGAGTGAAAAAGTTGGCTTAAAGCTCAACATCAGCAGCATTGTTTATTATAGCCAGGACATGGAAGCAACCTAGATGCCCATCAGCAGACGAATGGATAAGGAAGCTGTGGTACATATACACCATGGAATATTACTCAGCCATTAAAAAGAATTCATTTGAATCAGTTCTAATGAGATGGATGAAACTGGAGCCCATTATACAGAGTGAAGTAAGCCAGAAAGAGAAAGAACATTACAGCATACTAACACATATATATGGAATTTAGAAAGATGGCAATGATAACCCTATATGCAAAACAGAAAAAGAGACACAGAAGTACAGAACAGACTTTTGAACTGGGTGGGAGAAGGTGAGGGTGGGATGTTTCGAAAGAACAGCATGTATATTATCTATGGTGAAACAGATCACCAGCCCAGGTGGGATGCATGAGACAAGTGCTCGGGCCTGGTGGGCTGGGAAGACCCAGAGGAGTCGGGTGGAGAGGGAGGTGGGAGGGGGGATCGGGATGGGGAATACGTGTAACTCTATGGCTGATTCATGTCAGTATATGACAAAACCCACTGAAATGTTGTGAAGTAATTAACCTCCAACTAATAAAAAAAAAAAATTAAAAAAAAAAAAGCTCAACATTCAGAAAACTAAGATCATGGCATCTGGTCTCATCATTTCATGGCAAATAGGTGGGGAAACAGTGGAAACAGTGGCTGACTTTATTTTTCTGGGCTCCAAAATCACTGCACATTGTGATTGCAGCCATGAAATTAAAAGCCGCTTACTCCTTGGAAGGAAAGTTATGACCAACCTAGACAGCATATTAAAAAGCAGAGACATTACTTTGCCAACAAAGGTCCGTCTAGTCAAGGCTATGGTTTTTCCAGTGGTCATGCATGGATGTGAGAGTTGGGCTATAAAGGAATCTGAGTGCCGAAGAATTGATGCTTTTGAACTGTGGTGTTGGAGAAGACTCTTAAGAGTCCCTTGGAATGCAAGGAGATCCAACCAGTCCACCCTAAAGGAGATCAGTCCTGGGTGTTCATTGGAAGGACTGATGCTGAAGCTGAAACTCCAATACTTTGGCCACCTGATGCGAAGAGCTGACTCATTGGAAAAGACCCTGATGCTGGGAAAGATTGAGGGCAGGAGGAGAAGGGGAGGACAGAGGATGAAATGGTTGGATGGCATCACTGACTCGATGGACATGGGTTTGGGTAAACTCCGGGAGTTGGTGATGGACAAGGAGGCCTGGCGTGCTGTGGTTCGTGGGGTCGCAAAGAGTGAGACACGACTGAGCGACTGAACTGAGCTGAACAGCTACCATGCGGGGATTGTGCAGAGGTTTAAGTGAGCTAGTACCTGACACATAATCAGTACTCCATGAATAAATGTACCCTTCTCCTTCTTCCTAGGCCCCTCCCTGCGGTCCCAATAAAGGGTCCTTGAAGTTTAAAGGGAAGTGATTAATGACACACACACCCACAACAGACCAAATTTTCTCCCTTGAACCCAAATATGGACACCTGCTAAAAACAATGTGTAATACAGAGGGAGAGATAAATGAGGAGTTTTGCCTTAACATACACAAATTACTGTATATAGGGGCTTCCCAGGTGGTGCTAGTAGTAAAGAACCTGCCTGCCAATGCAAGTGATGCAAGAGACACATCTGATCCCTGGGTCGGGAAGTTCCCCTATAGGAGGACACAGCAACTCACTCCAGTATTCTTGCCTGGAGAATCCATGGACAGAGGAGCCTGGCGGGCTACAGTCCAAGGGGCTGCAAAGAGTCAGACATGACTGAGGGACTGCATGCGCACACACACTACTATATATAAAATAGAAAACAAGGACCTACTATATAGCCAAGGGAACTCTACTCAACACCTTGTAATAACCTATAATGAAAAGGAATCTTAAAAAGAATACAAATATAAAACTGAATCTAAAGGAGAAGATATACATGTGTATATGTATATATATATATACACATATATACTGAATCACTTTGCTGTATACTTGAAACACAACAGAGTAAATTAACTAGACCTCAATTAAAAAATGATATGTGATATATGTACAAAATAAATAATTTACAAGAATGCATTGTACACATGGGAAATATAGGTAATATTTTATAACTATAAATGTAATATCATCTTTAAAATTTATGAATCACTATGTGGTACACTTGAAAAATATAATATTGTACATCAACTATTCCTCAATAAAAAATTTCATGATGCACAATATTTGAAAATTGCTAAGAGAATAGATCCTGAAAGTTCCTATCACAAGAAAAAAAATTCTGAAATCATGATAACAGATGTTAACTTGACTTACTGTGGTGACCATTTTGCAATATATACAAATACTGAATTATTATGTTGTACACCTGGAACTAATGCAATGTGTATGCCACTTATATTTTAAGTTATTAAGGGAGAAAAGATTATAACTTCAAAAGAAATGACGTGTAGACATATAAGGAGATTAAATTATGATGATAAAGAGAAATATTAATATGTTAACATAGCTCACGGAAGAAACTGTATCTTATCTCCCCAGGTTCAAACACCACTGTTATAAAACCTGTCCTGAGAAGACCTACAGGGAAGAATCTGAATGCAAAGCGTGTGATACCAACTGCGGCAACTGTGACCACAATGAGTGTTACTGGTGTGAAGAGGGCTTCTTCCTCTTGGGTAAGCCTGAAAATAGTTGCTCAGTCGTGTCCAACTCTTTGCGACCCTATGGATGGTAGCCCACCAGGCTCCTCTGTCCATAGAATCCTCCAGGCAAAAATACTGGAGTGGGTTGCCATTCCCTTCTCCAGGGGATCTTCCCAATGCAGGGATTGAATCTGGGTCTCCTGCATTGCAGGCAGATTCTTTACCCTCTAAGTCACCAGGGAAGCCCCGAGCTTGAAAACAGGCCTGGTACAAAGTGAGAAAAGGCCCCAGGGCTCTATTCAGAGACAAGAGAGCTCGTCTGATGGGTTTTAGTCTTCCTGTGCCTCTTGTCCAAGCAGGAATTTTACTTTGGTTTGAAAATAAACATTAGTCAGGACTACTTCCTTCTACTTCTATTCCTGAAGCATAATTCCTACTTCACTAATTACTCTCAAGCATCTCCAAGCTGACGGAAAGCAGAGTGAGTGGAGGGGAGGGACAGACACTGAAGAGAAATAAATGCTTTGGAACTGAAGTCACCTCGAACATTCAGAACATGACTCTTTCCTTGAGACTTTATTCATGTTCTATATTCCCTGCACTGTAAAAGTTAAATAAGATCTTTTAGTCTCAGATTTAAGTCAATTCATTGACTTTGATGGAAATGAATGGCTGGGAAGGAAATACACTGTGAGTCTTCCAATTGGGAGAGACAGCAGGGCAGACACAATGACCTTCAGGGGCTCTGTATGTGTGGAGATCATTTTATCTGCAATTTTTCAAGGTCTTGAGAACATAAAAGTCTTTGTGCTCCCAACCCTTGATAGCCAACTTAAATTTTCAGTTGAAAGAGGACTTAAAGTGTTGGATTTATTAAGACACGATTCTTGGGCTGAAATACGCAAATGTCATCATGGTTTCTTTAAAGATTAAAAAATGTTCCTCAGCCTCCCTTTGGCCTGTTTAGAACTTGGCGCTGTGCAGAGCACCTGACTCAGCCAGCCAGGCTTCCACTTCAGGCTTCCTGTCTTATGTTCTCACGTAGGGGGCAGCTGCGTGAGGTACTGTGGCCCTGGCTTCTACGGTGACCCAGAGATGGGAGTCTGTGAGCCCTGCCACCAAGCCTGTGAAACTTGCACTGGCCTTGGCCACGACCAGTGCAGCAGTTGCCGAGAAGGCCTGCAGCTGCTGCGGGGGACATGTGTGCGTCACGCCCAGACCCAGGAGGAAGGCAGCTTCTGGAATGGTACGTGCCCCCCAAGAGGGACCGGAGGTGTCCAGCTGTCTCCTCCCCCTTCCCCCACTCCCAAAGCCTTGCTTTCAGGATACCCAAGAGATGCAGGCTAGGCAGGGAAACAAAAGCGTGGCATCCCGGAGCCTCTGTGATGCTCCCCACAAGAAAGGGCAGGAGGGTGTGGCTGGCATTTGGTCAGGAGCTGCTGCTCCTGTTGCTCAGCTGTGTCTGACTCCTTGAGACCCCATGGACTGTAGCCCACCAGGCTCCTCTGTGGGATTTCCCAGGCAAGAATACTGGAGTGGGTTGCCATTTCCTCCCCCAGGTGATCTTCCCCACCCAGGGATCAAACCCACGTCTCCTGAATTGCAGGCGGATTCTCTACCACTGAGTCACCTGGGAAGCCCTTGGTCAGGAGGGAAGCAAACACCAAAGGGCAACTGATAGCTGATCTGGCCACTTGGGTTTCCAGCTGGGTGGAGTGGGCTGCGGAACACACAAAGAGAGAGAGAAATGACTACCACTCTCTCAAAGATGTCAGAATAGCTTCGACGACATTCACATATCTCTTTATTAAAAAGAGAAAAGAAAACCACTAGTGGGACAGCCTGTCCAGTTAGACAAGGAAGTGCTTAGTCGGTAAGTCGTGTCTGACTCTTTGAGACTCCATGGGCTGTATCCCACCAGGCTCCTTTGTCCATGGAATTTTCCAGGCAAGAATACTAGAGTGGTTTGCTATTTCCTACTTCAGGGAATCTTCCTGACCCAGGGATCAAACCCAGGTCTCTTGAATCTATTGCACGGCCAGGGGGATTCCTTATCACTGTGCCACCTGAGAAGCCCTTAGACAAAAAAGAATCACTGTAAATCATGGGAACTTCAGCTGAAATGGCTGGTCTCTCTGGCTGGATTAGTAGAACTTGCCATCATTCAAGCTTACCTTTTAAAATTTACCCTCTCTAGTTGCAGACGCGGGAAGCAGGTGGGCTTGAGAGGGGAGAGGAGGGAGAAAAGGTGTGGGAGCTTGGAGCCTAACAGGAAAGACCTACATGTATTCATTCCCACCTGAGTCTTCAGAAGTGGCCGCCAGGCCCTGAAGGCTTGGTCACGGGCTTCCTGGTAAGGTAATTACAACCTTGCAGTGGCCTCTCCATGTCTGAGGTGGTTAAAAAACAAAATCCTCCTCCTGCTGGAAAACTCTGACTCACATTCCATGCAGAGACGCCGATGAAAACAAGAGATGCTCTCTGTCTTGATTTCAAGGCAAGGATTTGTTTAAAAAGGTCATTTCAGTGCAGAAGCAGCAGCAGCTGAAAGCAGGTCTGCTTGGGATGAGTCTTGTAAGAGCTGGAGGGAGGGATGATCTGGGGCAGGAGAAAAGCCTCTTGCTAAGTCTCAGAGGGAGGATGTCCACAGCTGCTGTCTCCAATGACAGTGTCGCCTACGTGACTTAACGCAAGAGCATCTCAGACAGCATCACAAACCCAGCGGCCAGAGGCCACCTAGAATGCAGGCTGATTTCAGAGACAGAGCTGGGGAGAAAATCATTCATTCCAGAGTGGGATATCTTCCGTGAATTATAGCTGAACCAAAATGCCGAAAACGAGTTTGTCTGGCATGCAGGCATTTAAGAGGCGGTGCAAGCCAAGAGGAAAATAGTCTGTGCTGTGTTTCTAGCTCGGAACATCTGTATTTTATCTGGCGTCCAGATGATGAAAAGGTTCAGGGAGCCAAGAGCCAGAGCAGACTCGATTCCCCAAATGATTACACATCCCTTTCAACTGGACTACGCACTCTGCAAGCAGAAATCAAGGCTTCACTGCTCCCCGCTGTGCGAGGCACCACATCTACCCCTCTGCCTTTTCTACTATCAAAACGCAATATTTGTGAAGAGAGAAAGGAATTAGTCCATTTGGGGAGATAGCACTAATGCGGGATTCACAAAGCAGATGAGACTGTTTCTCATGGCCGGACAAGAGCAATAAAGTCAGTGACATAGCAGAGCTTTTCCACACCTATAACCCAGGGAATAAGACATTCATGCAGACTACAAACAATGAGAAAAAACCGTGTCTTCACTGAGCGAGGTGAGGCCACAGCTCAGCTTCCGCAGCATGGTTTGGGCAGCACTGAAATGGACAGTAAATGGCAGCGCACTCCACAAGGCCCTGAGTGTATTTAAACCAACGCCTACATCTTTCTCTCGATTTCTTTTCCTTAAGAAACAAGGCTGAGGTTGTAGTAGGAGAGTAAGGATTCCAGAGAATAAGCACTATCAGCCCCACGTTTAAGATGATAGAAAGAAGACTGCAGTCATCCTTGGTCAACTCAGAGGGAGCCCAGACAAGCCAGAGAGCTCACGAGAGAACGGAGCCAGCCAATTGGTACCAGCGAGGGGTTGTGTTGTCTTTGTTGTTTCAAACACAGACTCAGATACAGGCAGGACAGAGCAGGTGGGACAAACTTAGTCCCATTTCTTCAACCACACTACTGCCAGTGGAAACAATAAGATCACTCTTCCATCCAAAAGCTAAAGCCATCCCATGGTCTATGTCAGCATGTGTTGGAGAAATGCCTTGAAATAAAAATCCAACTAGAGCCCACTGGACTTCTCTTTTAATAAGGTGGCTACTCATAATGAGAGGGCTGATGACGACGGGTCATCACCCTCTGCCAAAACCCTTTGAGGGCTCCCCTGGTGGGCCAGTGCTTGAGAATGCACCTTGCAATGCAAGGGACGCTGGTTCAAGCCCTGGTCCAGGAAGATCCCGCAATCCCACGTGCGGCACAGTAACTAAACCCATGAGCCACAGCTGGGCCCACACGCTGTGACTCCTGAGGCCCACGTGCCTAGAGCCCGAGCTCCACCACGAGAGAAGCCGCCGTGGTGAGAAATCTGGTCACCACAATGAAGAGCAGCCCCTGCTCAGCCCAACTAGAGAATGCCCAAGTGCAGCAATGAAGACCCATCACAGCCCCCAAAACGTTAAATAAATAAATCTTTTTTTAAAAAAAATTACCCACTGAGCAGGAATGCCTCCTACCCTGGTCCAAGATGGAGATTCAACTACACATCAGACCACAGCTGGAAAATCCTCAGCCAAGACTAAGTCATCTCCAAAGGTTCTTCCTGCCACCAAAAAGTCCCTGCACAAAAGCACAGATCATCCCCAGACTGCCTGTCTCAGTCACTAATATATTTGTGAGGACTATTTAGTCCAATGTCCCTCTGTGGTAACGACCAATGTCAAACGGACTGCTGCCAATGGCATCAGCAGACCCACTGTTAGTGGAAATGCTCAGGTGTGCCAGGCCACGGGCTTTGAAAGAAAACGATAGCTTCAGCTGGTTTCCTAAAACCATTGTTGGGAATGGAAACAGTTTATTACTGTTAAATCATTTGGGTTTTCTTAAGTGGTTTCCCCCCTGGTGGTGCTGGAAAGTCCTCAGAATAATTCCTGCACATTTCCCCTACCCACCTATTTCCATCATTGATTAAAACCATGTTTGTAGCAGGTTCTAATTACATATTCTGATGGTAGTCTAATCTACAAAGCACAGACATGGTAAATTAAATTTTTATCTTTGACCACATCCTAACAATTTATCACTAGTCTGTCTTTTGATTTTAATTCCTATGCTCAGAGAAAGACCAAAATCCCAGAGTCAGTTACAAACTCTGGAAGCCACACATGTGTGAAAAAAAAGTTCTCAACAGTGGGGAGATATGTTACTTCATAGTAAGCGAACTTCAGACAATTTTTTTTAAAAAACCATAAAAATCTGATTTTTTTTTTAATAAGAACTTTGTGTATAGTTGCCTCACTTACAACTGAGGGCACAATTTTTACTTAACTAATCAATCATAACTCAGAGTGCAGAAAATCATGGCTGGGCAGCTAAGTGAACTTTTGGCCTAGTGATATGGAGGAGCCATGTGTATCTGCTTACACTGATTATTAAACATCCAGGAATTTTATGAGTGGATTATTAAACAATTGGTAGCTTGAAATCAGCTATGGCGGGAATATTTACACCACTGAAATTGGTAAACATGACAAATCAAGTCTTTGTTGCTGTTTTGTTTTCCAAAGAACCATTTTACCAGTACATCACTGCCTTGACCTCTACCAAACTATTTTGAAACTAAATGAATTACTAAAACATCTCTCTAACGAAGATAGAGTTTAGAATTCGGCACACCTGAACTCAATTCCTGGCTCCATTCTTTACCAGCTCTGTGACTGTGAGCAAGATATTCATCCTCTCCGAGCCTCAGTTTTCTCACCTATGAAATGGGAATATGAAATGTCTCATACAAGATCATTTTGAGAATTAAATGGAAGAATACGTATAAAACCCCCAGCACGTAGTATGGCGCAAAAAACGTCAATCTGTTCTCTAACCCTTTAACCTAATCCAGTTTCAACCCACGAAACACTAGTTTACTTTCAAAACTGCCTTCTTGAGCTTATGAGATAAAGCAATTTGGAGGCCTAAGGAGTAATACAGGTCTGCTTAAAAAGAAAAAAAAAAAAAGAAAAAAACAGTCCCAGAAAGAAGGGCAAATGACAGTCAGCTGGGATGCCTAATAGCCAAGTTGAGTCCTGACTTAACCAAGAATGTGTGCAAAGATGTTGACAGCACTTTTAGTTATAATCTAAATAAAGGAGAGAGCAATCTAAAAATGTAATGAAGAAAAACATTAAGTGAATTAAGATTCATGCAGAAACACCAATCAAAAAATATTTTTACAAAGAATTTTCATGGCAAAAAAAAAATTCCTATAAGATTCATTACATTAGTGAAAAATGTAAGATCAGTACTATATATGCAGAAGACGTCAATGATCACATATATATACACATATGTAATTACACTCATGCATTCAATACAAAGATGGGAAATCTAAGCGCCAAAGTATACACAGCAGACATTTCTGAGTGGTAAGATTCAGGGGCAAACTTTATCTTCTTCATCCTTTTTGCATTAAAAAAAATAAAACATTTCTTTCTTTTTTAATAAAAAAAGTACCTGTGTCCACTGCAAGCCCATCTTTGGTGAAGAGCCTGCTGCAGGAGCAACGAAGGTGGAAGTTTCAAATCAAAAGAGGTAACAGGGAAATAGGGAGGACAAGATGATCAAGCGTACCAGGAGACTCTGTGATGTAAAAACCAATCCAAGAAATCAGGCAGTGAGGAACAAGCAGGGATGCAGAAGTCGTGAGAAAAATGGAGAGAGGATGGGACCTCCAATTAAAATATAAGTGGGTATCCAAAGGGAAAGACTGGGAGGAATTTCAGCAGTGGAGACTTCAAGAACATATAAGGACATTCCAGAGGCACAAAGTGGTTATTCTTGAGAAAAGTTATCAAGAAAAGCCTCTGTCCTTGCAGATCTTTAAGAAAAGCAACTTTTGCCTTCCTAGTCACTGCAGCCTTGTTTGAAATAACAAAGGTTGGAAAAAACTAAACAGCTACCAACAAGAGTAGGAAAAAAAAATATGACAGAGCCACACAGTGGGATACTATGGAGCCATCAAAAAGAATGAGAGTCTTTATATCCTGATAAACAATGGTCTCCGAAATACAGAACTACAGAAAAAAAAAAAAAGGCAACATGATAAACACTGTCAATAGTTTGTATAAAAGGGTGGAGGGGGATGGTAAGAGAGACTTCACAGTGTACACCTTGTCTACATTTTGAACCTGAGAGAATTGCTTCTTTAACCTAAAAAATTTAAGAAGAACCCATACTTTATTAGTCATATTTGAAGGATGTACATTATATTTTCTTTGTCAAGGTGATTTTTTTTTTTGCAGGGGAGGGGGTGAGGTCCTGTTCAGTCTAGAATTTCTGGAATAGAAAAAAGAGAAACCGATCAAGGTCAAAAATTTTACTTGTTGAGATCTAATCTATTCTGATAAAAGAACTCTCGCTGGGGATCTTTATCCATTGCCCAAGCCTGACTGCTAACGGTGTGTGCAGAGCACCCTCTAGTCGAGATGTGAGGACATTACAGAATTTTATACCAAGTGTATTGGAGTGATATATCAAGCTACCAGAATGTGAGATATGTATGTGTAATTATAAACGTATGTATACTATGTGTAAATATATACATTATGTTTTTTAAATGTGAGAAAATTAATTAAAACGTCTAGCTTTTAAAAATATAACATTTTAGCACAAAAATGTTAAAATCAAAACAAAATCAACCCATGGCCTGGATGTATAAAGATCTTCAAGGTGCTCAATATCAGATGAATATTTAGTTATTATTCCTTGAATAACTGCTCTCATCAAGTAAGCATCTTTTTCTCCCAGCTTAATTGAGATGTAACTGACATACAACATTATATAGGTTTATCGTGTATAAAATGATGACTTAATACATGTGTATACTGCAAAAAGATTACAATAAGGTTAGTAAACACACCCATCATCATCACTTTTGTGAAAATCCAGGGACTAGCATTGCTCTGCCCTGGCTAGCTGAATTCTTAGCAGAACTCCCCAGCAGTGTATATTAGCTCATCGGTCTACTAGAAAACCAGTACAAAATTTTCTCTCGCAGTTGGAAAGAAACTGCCACTCAGCATGGCAGCATGGACAATCGTTTATGTCCACAGAGCTCTATCTCTGGCTATCTATTGCCTACTTACCTATCAAGCCTTCTCTGCAGCAAGGTCAGCAGTGTATTGACTATGAGTGCCCTCAGAGGAACCAAGATACTGGTTCCCAGTACCACTCCAAGTACGGAACAGAGGAAAGAGAACGGGAAGTAAAACAGCAGCCTGAGAAATAGGGTGGAATGATACCAAACGAAGAAATGAAGCAGCAGGAACCACCATTTACTGGGACACTGTGCATACTTTACACGTTGTCTTGCTCAGCTCCCACTAGAGTCCTGTAAGGGAAGAACCACTTGCTCTCATTTTAGAGATGTGGACAGTATTGTAAGACTCAAGGAGTTTAATTACTGTATCCATGGTTACCCTACCCAGAAAAAGCACACCTGGGATCTGAAGGCAGGTGTGACCAGACTCTGCCAGACTCTCAGGAAGAGAAGGAAGGAAGTGACAGGCGAGAAAGGCAGGAAGGGAGAGAGGAAGGGAGGGAGAAAGGAGGAGAAGGGGAGGAAGGAGGGAGGGGGATGGTAAGATGCCGACAATAACCACTGGCTGAACTTCAGGGTCATTTGTGCGACATGTTCTGAGCTAGAACTTCTTTTTCTAAATTTCCCCCGTATGAGTCATGCTGATTCCTGAGCAATTACTGGAAGTTAGTCAAGATCTCTGTGTGTCCTGAGTGAGTGATGTCACTGAGGCTGTTTTCCTTGTTGCACAACTATCCCGTTGAGTTGCTGCTGCCTTCCTGACAAAATCTGTCCAGCGAATGATTGTGGGGGAAGAAAGGAGAAGCAGCTCGTGTGTTTCTCAGATTCATGGCTTATTAACCTGGGATGACCTTCCTGTCACTGACCTGCCAGCAAGCTCTCCGATGGCTACTGATGTTTAATGATGATTTTGGACAAATTTAAAAGATCAATTTAGGCTGCATCCCACAGTGGGTACTATGAAGAACAGAGACCCAAACACTGACCAGTTTATGAAATCTGGTCCTACAGGAAAAAAAAAAAAAGGGCACAACGAATTCTCAGCTATCATCTTGGAGTAAAGAAAAGTGATCATCAAAGAATATTGGAGAAATAAGTGATTACCTTTGACACAAAAACTCCAGCACACATACACACAACCACACATTTACAAAATATAAAATAAGTAACATCTGTTAGTTCAAATATCCCCCTATATTTAAGGCTATCCTGTCACTGGAAATTTGCAAAGAAAGGCTTGACATCTACTGTCAATGAAGGAGTAAGGAAAATAAAATAAATGAAGTCCACTTGGTAGGCAATGGGTGGTGCCAACATTTAACTGCTATCAAATTGAAGGGTCTATTTAGGGTGAAAAGGGAAATGAGATTACTCATGAGATTTTCCCAACTATGTTATGTACCTATTCAAAAGGGGCAGACTTCTTGTTTCTTTCCTTACACAGACCTTTTGAGAAGACACCAGTCATGTCATTCTTCTTGTAAAACCTGCCACGGATCGGCAACCCTGTGCACTTCATGTCCAAAAGGTGAGTGTGGCATGTTACAGGAGGAAGCAGTGGCCACACCAAGTCAGTCATTGGTCAGCATCTCGTGATACAGTCCCATCACATGCTCCTGTCACAGCAGGAGCTCTGGAGAAACACAGGGACCCGAACACTGCTCTATAATAAAAACTAGCTTTCAAGGGACCAGAACAAAAAAGAAAAGAAATGGTTCTTATCCAAAGCACGATTAAGTCAATGATCAATTTCGCCACAGAGTTTGCTAGGGTCTCTGGCTGCCCGACATTTCTAGAGGTTCCATTGTTCTTTTAAAGTGCGTTAGCTGAAACAAAAGAACTAAGATAGAGAATCTACATGGGGATGAAACGTCTACCTGGTATTTTTCTTCATTTTTGGTACTGAATTTAGGGGAGGGAAACAAAGCACAACAGCTCAACAAATTAACGGCCTCATCATCTATAAAATCAAGTCAGAAATAACTTCCCTGAATTAAGGAGACAGTTTATCAACATGGCACATTAAAAACTAAGAATGTTATACCCCTATTAAAGTGATCATTATGTTAGAATGTGCAATCTGCCACGATTCTACTTTTACAATACATAAGAGTCAACAACAACAAAGAAAACTGACAATTTTCTTGGAATTTTGGAGTTCAGGGTGATTTCTGGGTTGTTTTAATGATGATGCATCTGATATTTTTCAATTAAAACTAAATAGATGGACTGTCCATTAAAGGTGGAGTTGGGTGGAAGGGTTGCTACTGTGTCAGTGTCCCAACACAGATGCTTTGAGATGCAGAGCAGACTCCATTCAACTGTGGATACATAATTGCCTCCCACCAGGAAGACAAAGGTCTTAACAGACAGATTATTTGGGCAAAGGGAAGCCCCAGGTTACCCACAGCAATATCAATAGGAAAGTCAAAGAAACAAGCCTTAACTCATCTTGGAAAACTCAGTCATCACTAAAAGATGTTTTGGTAATCCTGAAATAAGCGTTAGGGATACTTGGGTCTTTGTTGTTGCTATTTAGTTGCTAAATTGTATCTGACCCCAAGGTCTATAGCCCGCCAGGTTCTTATGTTCATGGGATTTTCCAAGCAAGATACTGGAGTGGGTTGTCATTTCTTTCTCTAGGGGATCTTCCCAACCCAGTGATCAAACCTGCATCTCCAGAGCAGTTAAGAAAGCTGTTGGGAGTGTCAGTTCTCTGCTTGGGTGCGTGTACTGTTAGAGCAGACACCTGAGGATCATCTAACCTGTCTTCTTCCCTGGGACTCCAGGCACCTATCTGCTGGCTCAGACCTGCGTCCCATCCTGTCCCCAAGGCACGTGGCCCTCGGCGAGGAGCGGCAGCTGCGAGAACTGCACAGAAGACTGTGCCTCTTGCTCCGAAGTCAATCTTTGCCAAAAGTGCCAAACGCGGCCAGACCACCCCCTCTTCCTCCACCAAGGCAGGTGCTTCAGCAGGTGCCCTGAGTAAGTTCTCCTCTTTCTTTGGCTTGCTACTCTGCGTTCCTTCTCCTGCAACACTGGGGGCAATTCCTCCCTATTCACCAAAGACCTCTTCTCTTCCCGAGTTAGAGCACCTATGTCCTCCTCCCTGCCTAACTGGCTGACGTCACTCTCGGCCACAGCAGCCAAAGCTTACTTAAGGCCAGATGCATGCTTCTCCCTTGTGACCACAAGATGTATATTTTTACTCTTATGAAAATATGTTCTTTATTGTACCTTGTATTTATGATCAAATAGTTGTCAGGGTTTTTTTTTTTTTCCCATGACAAAAGTGAGGTAGTGATAAGCTGTGGAACGCACGAACCTCTTCTACATGTTGAAAGAGAGGTATGAATCACAGATAATAAATAGAGAGTAATGCCTGCTTAGTTATTTATTGATTCCTCATGGCTTCCTCGGTCCCCTGGTTTACAATTCCTTTACTCTTCCTATCAATGGTCCTGGCTCCAGGATTTACCTAAGTGGGAAGTGGGAATAGCAAGTAGAAAAGTTCATCAGGAAAATTTCAGTAACAAGAAACAAAAATGTCAAAGGGCCTGACACAAAATACGGGGTTTATTTTTGTATATGATACAAAGTTTGGAAGTGTAGCATTTATTATTTCGGTGGCCAGTGCTTCATTAGAAACCCACAGTCTTTGCATTGTGCTCTCCTATCTTCCATAGCTTGTCCTGCCCAGAGTTCATGTTGCCTGCCCATCCCCAACATCATCATCCCACGCTGTAACGACCAGAGACAGAAAAGGGTGCCTTTCTTCTTGTTTATCTCTTTTTAAGAGGAAGCAAAACTTCCTCAGACTTCCCTTCACATCTCATCAGCCAGAATGCATCACTAACACCTTCCTAAACTGATCCCTGGCAAGGAGAATGGAAATATGAGGACTGACGTAGGCTGAACGAGATTCGCCCCTGAAAACCCACAAAAATCACAACACTGACAGCCAGGAAGAGTGGAGAGAGGGAGGCAAGAAATGGGTTTGAGGAAGCAGCCAACAACATCTAAAGGCACTAGAAATTTTATTTGCCTGCTACTTAAAAGAACTTCATGATAAAAACAACTCCTATTTTCTAATGACCTGTTTATATCCATTAGTGAGATTGATCCTACAGCATACAAACGTAAGTCAAGGAACTGACCCTCAAGAAGCATCCAATCTACTGTAAAAGCCAAACATATCCAATTCAATTCTACAGATACCTTTGGGGTGTTAAGAATTGATACTGGGGGGAAAAAAAAAAGAATTGATACTGGAAGCTAAGATAAGCTCAAGTGAAGGAAGTCTGAGTTTGCAGCAGGCTTATAATCCAGTAGGGAAGGTTTACATCAATCAATGTCATACTTCTCAGGTCCTTAATACACAAAGAGCTAAGAGATTCCAAGGGAAAAGAAACCATTTAAAAACAGATACTTACTGAGATCTTGCAATATCTAGGCACTATGCTAAGAGTTTCAAATGTACCATCCCCTTTATTTTTTTTTCAATAAATACAGTACTACACAATCTACAGTTGGCCAAACCCACAGATGCCGAACCACAATATAAAGGGCTAACTATGGGACTTGAGCATCCATGGAATTTTGCACTCACGTCAGGTCCTGGACCAATCTCCTATAGATGTGGAGGGACACTATACCATTATTTCCCTTACTTCACAGATAAAAAAAAAAGGGTGACATGCCCAAAGTCACACTGCTAATACATGGCACGGTCAGGATTTCAAACCACATCTCTCTAGTACTGAAATCCATGTGCTTAACCACTACACAATGTCACCTTCTCATTCAACCAGGGTTTCTTTTCTCTTTATAACAGCTTTGTTGAGATATAACTCACATGCCACACCATTTACCCACACAAAGTATACAATTCAATGATTTTTAGTATAGTGAGAGACTTGTGCAACTGTCACCACAATTGATTTTAAAATATTTCCATCACCCCCAAAACAAAACTCTGTACCCTTTCTGCAGTTATTCCTAATTTCCCACAGACCTAAGCAACCACTAATTTACCTTGTCTCTAGAGATTTGCCTATTGAACATTTTATATAAATAATACAGAATGTGACTTTTTTTTAACTGACTTATTTTATTCAGCATAATATTTTCAAGTTGCCTCCCCAGTTGGGTATTTGAAAAGAGGCTTAATAGTGAAAGGGTCAGGGTAAGAACACCCAGCAGGGAGAAGAGGTTTTTTTCCTCCAAATCGAGGCTGAGCTACACTTGTGAAATAATGAGACACTACACGCACATGGATACATGGCAGCCTTTTTCATTTTTTTTTGAGCAACAGAGAAGCTACTAAACTGACCTGAAAATCCTGCAGACTATGGAATCACAAGTATATGTTTTCCCGTCTTGAGTAGGGTGGTCTGATTACCATGGGATCCCCCCATCTTTATGTTTACCCAAAAAACAGGGGAGATAAAGTCTAAGGAACATACAATACCCAGCTTGGCTTGGCAACTCTGTTTCTCTTTCTGCAAAATTGCCTGTTTGGACATAATCCATGGCCACACCATGAAAAGACTGCTCTACTTAAGCAGGGTTCTTTTTAACAGAAGCAATTAGGCCCTTCCAATGCTGGAATTTCCCTCCTTTTATCAGTTGAGGGTCAGAAGAAGTAGGAGCCAAGCGCAATGGGCATCCTATGACTATCTCAAGTGGTGAGAGTTTATGAGTTTCAAAAGGGGTGGATATGAGTTTCAGAAGTACCAATGCAGTTCAGTTCAGTCGCTCAGTCGTGTCTGACTCTTTGCAAACCCATGAACCACAGCACGCCAGGCCTCCCTATCCATCACCAACTCCTGGAGGTCACCCAAACACATGTCCATCATGTCGGTGATGCCATCCAACCATCTCATCCTCTGTCGTCCCCTTCTCCTCCTGCCCTCAATCTTTCCCAGCATCAGGGTCTTTTCCAATGAGTCAGCTCTTTGCATCAGGTGGCCAAAGTATTGGAGTTTCGGCTTCAACATCAGTCCTTCCAATGAACACCCAGGACTGATCTCCTTTAGGATGGACTGGCTGGATCTCCTTGCAGTCCAAGGGACTCTCAAGAGTCTTCTCCAACAACACAGTTCAAAAGCATCAATTCTTCAGCGCTCAGCTTTCTTTATAGTCCAACTCTCACATCCATACATGACCACTGGAAAAACCATAGCCTTGACTAGACAGACCTTTGTTGGCAAAGTAATGTCTCTGCTTTTTAATATGCTGTCTAGGTTGGTCATAACTTTCCTTCCAATGAGCAAGCGTCTTTTATTTAGATGCTTTTGACCAAGGTATTTGGAAAGTGTCAGTTGCTCAGTCGCAGCCAACTCTTTGAAACCCCACAGGCTGTAGCCCGCCAGTCTCCTCTGTCGGTGGGATTTTCCAGGCAAGAATACTGAAGTGGGTAGCCACTCCCTTCTCCATGGAATCCTCCTGGCTCAGGGATTGAATTTGGGTCTCCCGCATTGCAAGAAGATTCTTTACCATCTGAGCCACCAGGGAAGCCCTAAGGTATTGGGAGGGCCTCTACAAATTTTGCCAACTGAGTCTTAAGAATGTCATGAGTGCATTAGACTAAACCAGAGGATTGAGGGTAGTTAAGCAAGTGAAAAGTTGTAAAACTGGCCATACAGTGCAGACCTAAGTACATGGCCAATAAAATAGGTTCCTCAATCACAATAAGTTCCAAGTAAGGATAATCTTTTCCAAAGGGATTTATTTTAGTCACAGAAAAGGCAGTGGCCTTCCTGCAAGGGAAGGCTTCAATCCAATGTGAAAACATACAGACCATGGTGAAAGCTTATTTACATCCATTAGACAGAGGAAGTTTTATGTAATCCATTTGCCAGACCTCAAGTGGTCTGGGCAGTTTAAAATGTCAGGGAACAGTAGGAAGAGGCTTCCCTGGGTTGTAGTTTGCATAAGCAGGACAAGTAAGGTAAATATTTTTTGTGGCCTTGTTAATATTTCCCCATTAATACTGATTCATGAAGCCTATCATTTCATCATAGACTGAAGGTTTAATGCGTGTAACCAGCGGTGGGGAGTGGGAGCTTCGGAATCTCCAGTAGGACTGGCTTGTTATACAGTCCAAACGAGAGCTTTCTCTTTTTATCCAACTAACAACTGTTGAATTTCCAAACTTGTTTTTCTTTTTCTGAGGCCAGCTGTTGGACCTTTCTAGCCAGTTTTTCTAAATCATTTGGAAAAAGATATTATAAAATATCATTTGGCTGTGACCGGTCCCTTTAAGAGCAGCATTCCTTGCAGAAATATCAACAAGATGGTTTCCTTTAGCTTCCAGAGAGTCAAGTGAGAAGCCCCAAAACCGTAATAGCTAAAGTGACAGGCAAAAAGTATTATTTTCACTAATTCTTACACATAGGGGGCATTTTAAGTTTTATTTTCATTGCTTCCACAACATTCCAAAACCATGAGTTACTCTGAAAGCAATTCTACTCTCAATATAAATAGTGGCAGTTTTGTCCTTGGCTAAAGTACAACCCTGTATAAGAGCATATGATTCAGCCTGTTCAGTTAAAGTAGCCATAGCTAAAGATGCTGCCTCAACAACATCAAAAGGAATGGTAATAACATACCCAGTACACTATTTACTATTGTCACCTTGTTAAATGAGACCATCAGTGAACCATGAGAAGTCAGGGTTGCCCCGTGGAGTTAATGCAGATCAGTATGAGGAATCAGAAGGTGGTCATCAGTGACAGAAGAGAGAGGAGTAGTCGGGTTACGGTTATTCTAACACAAAAGAATTAGGTGAGGAGCAGTTAGCAAAAAGACTTCATAGGAACTGTCTGGCTGAGACATGTTGAATGTGATGAGAATTCAGTAGAATCTCTACTGCACGAGGAACAAAAATGGCTAAAGGGGATTCCATAACAATTTTCTCAATGGCCTCAACTGAAAGGGTACTGGCCATAATGACTCTAAGGCAAGAGGGGTATCCCCATTCCACAGGGTCCAGTTGCTGGCTACAAGTACCCTATGGGGTCAGAGGTGGTCCCCATATTCTAGGTGATTACTCCAAGGTCATTCCCTATGTTTTCATATGCAAAAACTGTATATGTCATTAAGCCTTTAGAGCCTTTTAAAAATATTTTAACTGTTACATTTTAAACTATTTTTAAATGAAAACTGTACTAAATGGGATAAAAAGCATTTTCTACTCTAACAACAATAATAAAAAAAAAAGAACAAAAATTAGGAGATAAAACAGAAAATCAGAAGATGACTGAACGAAAAAGTTTTCTTCAAACACCCTAAATTCACAAGGATAATACCTACCCCTTTCATTTAATTGTTTTTTTTTTTTTTAATATTATTTTATTAGTTGGAGGCCAATCACTTTACAACATTTCAGTGGGTTTTGTCATACATTGACATGAATCAGCCATATAGTTACACGTATTCCCCATCCCGATCCCCCCTCCCACCTCCCTCCGCACCCGACTCCTCAGGGTCCTCCCAGTGCACCAGGCCCGAGCACCTGACTCATGTATCCCACCTGGGCTGGTGGTCCGTTTCACCATAGATAATATACATGCTGTTCTTTCAAAACATCCCACCCTCACGTTCTCCCCCAGAGTTCAAAAGTCTGTTCTGTACTTCTGTGTCTCTTTTTCTGTTTTGCATATAGGGTTATCATTACCATCCTTCTAAATTCCGTATATATGTGTTAGTATACTGTAATGTTCTTTATCTTTCTGGCTTACTTCACTCTGTATGATGGGCTCCAGTTTCATCCATCTCATTAGAACTGATTCAAATGAATTCTTTTTAACGGCTGAGTAATATTCCATGGTGTATATGTACCACAGCTTCCTTATCCATTCATCTGCTGATGGGCATCTGGGTTGCTTCCATGTCCTGGCTATTATAAACAGTGCTGCGATGAACATTGGGGTGCACGTGTCTCTTTCAGATCTGCATTCCTCAGTGTGTATGCCCAGAAGTGGTATTGCTGGGTCATATGGCAGTTCTATTTCCAGTTTTTTAAGAAATCTCCACACTGTTTTCCATAGTGGCTGTACTAGTTTGCATTCCCACCAACAGTGTAAGAGGGTTCCCTTTTCTCCACACCCTCTCCAGCATTTATTGCTTGTAGACTTTTGGATAGCAGCCATCCTGACTGGCGTGTAATGGTACCTCATTGTGGTTTTGATTTGCATTTCTCTGATGATGAGTGATGTTGAGCATCTTTTCATGTGTTTGTTAGCCATCTGTATGTCTTCTTTGGAGAAAGGAGGCAAGGATATACAATGGAAAAAAGACAACCTCTTTAACAAGTGGTGCTGGGAAAACTGGTCAACCACTTGTAAAAGAATGAAACTAGAACACTTTCTAACACCATACACAAAAATAAACTCAAAATGGATTAAAGATCTAAATGTAAGACCAGAAACTATAAAACTCCTAGAGGAGAACATAGGCAAAACACTCTCCGACATAAATCACAGCAAGATCTTCTATGACCCACCTCCCAGAATATTGGAAATAAAAGCAAAAATAAACAAATGGGACCTAATGAAAATTAAAAGCTTTTGCACAACAAAGGAAACTATAAGTAAGGTGAAAAGACAGCCCTCAGATTGGGAGAAAATAATAACAAATGAGGAAACAGACAAAGGATTAATCTCAAAAATATACAAGCAACTCCTGAAGCTCAATTCCAGAAAAATAAACGACCCAATCAAAAAATGGGCCAAAGAACTAAACAGACATTTCTCCAAAGAAGACATTTAATTGTTTTTAAACCTGATTTTTTTTTTACCGCCTTCCCCAGGAAATCTGATGAATTCATTTTAGTTGACAACAGCCATAGTCCTTCCATTTTCAGCCCTAATTCTTGACTGCCAGGTGTGAGTCAACTCCCTAGCTGGAAAGATTCTCCAGTGGCTCCCTCTTCTCCCCACAGGGGCTTCTATGCAGATGACGATACTTGTGAGCACTGCAGCTCTTCCTGCAGAACTTGTGAAGGAAATGCCACCAACTGTCAGTCCTGCGAAGGAGGCCTTGTCCTGGACCAGGGGGTGTGCCGGGAAACCTGCCCCGAGAGGCACGTGGCCATGGACGGGGTGTGCAAGCGCTGCCCAGAGATGTGTCAGGACTGCATCCATGAGAAAACATGCAAAGGTACCCGGGAGCATCACAGGGGAGAGGGTGGGGGCCCACTATCTGAGAGTGGGATGTCCAAGAAGATCTGGGGGAAACCATCTCCATGCCTTTACTGAAATTGACCTCTATGGAAGTCAATGAGAAAACTGAGGGTGACATAAAGCCTTTTCATGATGGATTCTGCAAATTAAGACAGACAAGAGCCCACTTTTTTTTTTACAAGATTTCTCCTACACATGTCCTGGGCAGTTAGGGTGTGACAAGCATTGTCCCAAGTGCTAGAGATACAGACAAGAACCCAAAGTTTCTGCTGTTCTGATCACAAAACCTCATGGGAGAGACTAATATTAACAAAACACAGAGGTGGCTGGAGAATTTCAACTGTTACAAAATATACAAAAGTAAGGATCAGGCAACTCTAAGACTCGGAGAGTAGCCCTCTAGCTAGGAACTTTCCCTGAGATTACCTCCTGAGAAAGGCTGTCTAATTTCCTCTGCAGAGTAAAACAGATTCATTTAAATGGCTCTGTCCAATCCAAAGGATTTGGTGTAACCTAAGTGCTTTCTGGAATTCCCCCACAAATAAGAGAATAGGCACAAATAAACACACAATGCATTCTTCATACGGATTAACCATGTATATTTCATTAGCTTACCCCATCAGTGAATGGAAAATTAACTATTCCACTAATTCTGAAACTTCTTTCTGTATTAAATAGAGCCAGCAGCGTTCAATAGAAGTTTAAAAATCTGTTAATGCTTTCTGAGCTTTCAGGACAATACATCCAGCATCTCAGCCCTGGCTCATCTTCCCTGTGGTTTTTTGCAATCCAAGTGGCAGATCACTTCAGGGTTTGAAACCAGGACCATCTAACTGGGCCACCATAAGTGGTCTCCTTTCCCATGGCAGGGCTTGTGAGACAAGGATGACATGCCCTGGGAGAAGGGTGGGTGTGTGCGTGTATGTGTTCAGTCATATCTGATTTTTGAGACCCCATGGACTGTAGCCCACCAGGCTCCTCTGTCTATGGGATTCTCCAGGGAAGGATACTGGAGCAGTTTACCATTTCCTTCTCCCGGAAATCTGTCTGACCCAGATACTGAACCCATGTATCTCCTGTGTCTCCTGCATTGGCAGGCAAATTCTTTGCCACTTGCATCACCTGGGAAGCCCTGGGAGGATGGGGGTGAGGCAAATGTACCCCGGAGTCAAATGGGTCAAAGAGGTAGGGGATGGGCTAGCCCACTGCAGAACAAATAAATTCCTTTCTGCTGCTTCTGCCTACCCCAGAGTGCATGCCCGAGTCCTTCCTGTATAAGGATGCGTGCCACCAGTCCTGTCCCGGCCACTTCTATGAAGACGGGCGCCACTGTGTTCCCTGCCATGAAGACTGTCTGGAGTGCAGCGGCCCCTCGGCGGATGACTGCGACCTCTGTGCCGACGCGTCCTTGGTTCTCTACGATGGGCAGTGTTTAGATGAGTGTCCAGAACGAACTTACCTTGATAAAGAGACTCAGGTCTGCAAAGGTAAAGATTTCTGGGTGTGTGGCCGAGCACCACGTCCCAGGGAGCCCACGAGGATGATGGGTTTCTGCTGAGAGAAAGCAGGTCTGGGGTTTGCACAGCTCCAGCCCCAGAGCTGTGGTCTCAGCACTATACATGCTCTAGTTTATTATTTATTTTTAAATGAATCATTCCTTAGCTTCGTGATATAACTTATCAGCACTGAATCATGTTGACCCCTCCTCACAACGGTAGCTGATCAAAAGGGATTCTCAGGTGAAGATTTACAACAGAGGTGATGAGCCTTTGAAAGTCATCCAAAATAGAAAATTTTTCTTAAAATGTTAATCCATTAGAGGTTCACAGCAGTAGAAGGAAAGCTGTGCCACAGAGGGTTTTCTTCATGCGTTCTGTCTCCCTAAAGCCCCTCCTCCTCCTCATCACCTGCAGGCAGCCTTTACTACCTGGGGTCCTCTATTCCACCTCCCATTTGGCATTTCAACCCCTATAGATTCAAGAAAGGATCTGTTATAAATTATGCCTTCTTATGTTTTAACTAGGCATGAATTCTTTGCTTCCTATTAGTTGTCAGGAAATAGAAAAATTAATTAAATAAACTGTCCACCACTAGAGGAATTCTCAAGCAAGTTAAGAGAAGCATTCTGATTGAAAGGACTTTCCCTTCCCCCCAGTGTCATTGAAATATAATTGACATATATAGCCTTGCATAAGTTTAAGGTGTATGATGTGATGATTTGATATATGTATATGTTGATAAATGGTGACCACAATAAGGTCGACTAGATAATACAGCCATAGTTTTTTTTGTTTGTCTGTTTTCGGTAAGAACACTTAAGGTCTACTCTTAGCAACTTTCAAGTATACAATAAACTATTGTTAACTACAATCACAGGATTCGTTGCAATGAGGCAGTTAGTGGTAATTTAGTTCCTTGAAAGAAGTGAAAGTGTTAGTCACTCAGTCCAGTCCAACTCTTTGTGACCCCACTGACCCCAGCACACTCCTCTGTTGATGGAATTCTTCAGGCAAGAATACTGGAGTGAGCTACCATTTCCTTCTTCAGGAAAGCTTCTCAACCCAAGGATGAAATCCGGGTCTTCTGCATTGCAGGCAGATTCTTTACCATCTGAGCCACCAGGGAAATCAACTTAGTTCCTTGTGTTGCCACTAGCAACCACGAGTTAGCCATCCAGAGGCAGGCCTCCTAACCCCAGTGAGAGGTCCAGGATGAACTCACGTGGCCGGAGAACCTCGTGGCCACCCACATCCAGAACGTATTCAGGAAATGCGTTTGGTCAAACATGAAGATACAGTACGTTCCTACAGCCTTTCTGATCTAATCTTACGATCTGGATATACCTTTTTGTGTGTTTTACGTAAAGCCCTATTTAGTTCCACCCATTTGTGAAAGCACATGAAGATGAGTGACTGTACCTGTGTAGCCAACCTGATCGTGGTCACTACTTTGCAATATATGCATATATCAAACCATCACATTGTTCACCTTAAACTTACACAGTGCTGAATGTCATTTTTATCTCTCTAAAACCGAGGGAAAGAGGCCAGGAGTGAGCACATGAGGAGGCTGCAAACCTATAGGTCAGTTTCCACAAGAAGGTTAAAGACTCGGCCAGAGGCCACCTGCCTGCAGGCCATCCTGCCCGCACTAGTGTAGGAACCGAGGATCGACTGGGCCTTTCTCTGGTGTTCAATAATAAAAGTAATCTGCAATGTAGATAACTTTACAAGTTTAGAGTACATGTTCTTAATCTTTCTGATTTAATTTTCTTATTGAGAAAGCCCTCTGGTTCTCATCCCTGGTTGCCCATTAGAACCACCAGGGGAGCTTTAAAAAATACAGATGACTGAACTCAAGCCAGCACAGCTATTGGGAATTAACCGTTATATTCCAGGCCCTCTAACAGGCACTCTGCTTTTCTAAATGACTATAAAAGAGGTTTGTTTGTTTGTTTGTTTTAATCAAGAGGTATTTACAACACACACTGGCAGTTGTTATGTTAGTAATAAGCTCAAACTACTGGGAGGTCAGCAGAGGACCACAGAGGAGGAGTTACAGTGGTGAGAGGCCTGCAGACTAGTGTGTGACTTTGCTGCCACACAACTGCTGGTTATCATCACTCTGCAGTTTGGGTAATTATGGCAGCTCTTACTAACATCTCCGAGGTGGCTGCTGCAGGAAGGGACTGCCTGGGGATTACAGAGAAAGTGAACCAGACATTTTTTTTTTCCTCTTCTTGCAACAAGAATGCTCCACCCTAGAGCCCAACTCCTGGCCCCACACCCTTGACACAGAGCCCTAGAAATCTCTGAGCAAGGACGCCGAGCACACTTTTCAAGGAACTGATTCCCTCGAGGGGTGACCTGACTCTCTCTCCTGTGCTGTCCCCACCCGCCCTGCAGACTGTCACAAGTCCTGCCGCACCTGCTCGTCCTCGGGGGCCTGCACGACGTGCCAGGAAGGCCTGAGGGTGAACAACCATGGGCGCTGTGGGCCTCACAAGGAATGCGCCGCCGTGGAGTACTGGGACGAGCAGGCACTGGCATGCAAGGCCTGTCACGCCAAGTGCCTCCACTGCGCGGGGCCCACGGAGAACCAGTGTCGGACCTGCCCGCGGGACAGCCTTCTGCTCAGTGAGTAGCTTATCGGAGGACAGCTTCTCTTTCCCTCCATCCGGGAGACTCCCTTGTACAATGCCTGGTGCTCTGCAGGAATTGGTGTCTTTTTTTTTTCAATCATTTACACTGCATTTGGAAAATTTTGAAGCCTACAGAAAAGATGCAAGAGGGAGACTAGTACCAAGAACTCTGCACACCTGCCCCATACCAACTGACCCCCGCTGGCCTTACGTATGCTTTCTCTCCCTCGCCTCCCTGTAGAAAACATTTGAGCACTTCAGTCTTCCTTATCCATCTGTCTTAGCTCCCCTTTCACATCTCTCAGTAAACCTTCTTCCCAGCAGTAGCTGCTTCTTGAAACCATTCCAGATCTCCTGTCTCATCCCAATGCCCAGAACTTCTTTTCTAATTATCCCCGATCTAGAGTGATACCAGAGACCACCTCAGGTGTCTTCATACAAACAGAAGATATCTTATCACCACAAGGTGATCTTCTCTCGAACTAGAAGTATAAATTAGACTAGAACTGAGATTTCAGTACTTGTGGTCCCTGCCAAAGCTAGATGCAGGCTGTCAAAGACCTGGTCTTCTCATATTCTCCCACCCTGCCCCTTACCGCCACCCCATCAGGGTCAGGCTACTTATAAACTAGATAACTCCTCTGGAGGCTGTGGTAGTCTGAATAAGGCTCTCCCTAAAATGTACACGACCTAATCCTCAGACCCCGTGAATATATTACTTTACACGGCAAAAAATATTTGTGTATGTGATTAATTAATTTAGTAGGACTATTCTGTATTATCACAGGGGTCCTTATAAGAGGGAGGCAGGACAAAACAGTCAGTAGTTGAAGTCTATGTGACGTCAGACCATTGGAACATTGAGAAGAAACTGGAGGAGAAGGCTACAAGCCAAGGCATGCAGATGACCTTTAGAAACTAGAGAAAGCAAAGAAAGAGATCTTCCCTCCGAGTCTCTAAAAGGAACACAATTCCCTAGACCCACGTTAGACTTCTGACTTCCAGAATAATAAATTTGCAGTATTCTAAGCCTACACATTTGTGGTAAGAGGAACCTAATACACAGGTGCTTCAACTTAGGGGGATTCAGGCCTCCCCTCTAGTTAACTAGATAACATTAGCTAGACAATAAACCACTGTCAACATCCACCTTTAACAGAATAGCCACTAAACCAAAACTGGCATTGTGCTGGGTGCTGGAAAAGCAGAGATGAAGGACATGACCGCTGTCCCTAAGCAGCTGAGAGTGTCCGAGGACAGATTTTGGGTGGATCAACAGCACTAACATGAACTCTAAGATCATTCAGGGTTTTTTGTTGTTGTTCCCACCAGTGCCTGTGCAAATGCTGATTGAAGTTACAGAGACAAACCGACTTCTGGTCTAGAGGTTTGTGACCAGTGGCTCATATTAACAAGGCAGGAGAGCCTGGCTTCTGTTCAATGAGGTTAAGCAGAAGTCAGGGAAGAAGGTGCCTCTAAGACTGCATGTTAAACTGTGAAGCCAAAAAATCTCATGTTTTAACTTTATCATGAATCCACCCTTGCCTTCCACACCCTAAATACTGTCAAGGAAGGTGAAAAGGCAAGAATCAAGACTCCACTGGGATGGGTGGAGGAAGGACTGGGGTTATGTGGGGGTGAACAACAAACCTCCAACTCATCTTGCTGAGCAGAGGATTCATGGTTAGAATTCAATTCTTTAAATAAATGGACAAAAAGGGAGTCTCACTGCCCAGAGAGCTCTGCGTCTCAATGGTCATGTTGTATGTCTGTCCTCCTACCACTGAGGAAACAAAGTTTAAAATTTCATTTTAATTCATTTACATTTCAAGAGTCACACTGTCTGGACAGCACAGCAAAACTGACGGTAAAATCTTACAGTTTAGGCTAAAAATAGTTGAAATTGTAAGAATCTGACATCGCACTGACCCTGCATTTTGCTTTCTTCAATGGAGCCCTGATTCCTGCTATCCCAGCGCCCCTGCCCCAGATGTTCTCCCCATCCTGGGAGACCCTTAACTTCCTCCTGCACGCTTTGACAGACAGTGGTTTCTGTCCTGCCCACCACAGTCCATCCACTCTGACCTATGTTTTTCCTCAACTCCTAATGACCTTAGGGTTGATTCTTGGACATGCATCTTAGCTCCTTGGATATCCATCAGCCCGCAGGGTCACTGTCTCATTCCTCCTGCATCCCCTCTCACCACCCCCCACCCACAGTGGGGAGCATATAGAGCTTAGGAAGACCCATGTCATAGTTGATATCAAGTCAGACTCTTTCCTCCCTTGGCAGACACAACCTGCGTGCAGGACTGCCCCGAAGGCTACTACGCTGATGAGGACAGCCACCGATGTGCCCTCTGCCACAGCTCGTGTAGGACATGTGAAGGAAGACACAGCATGCAATGCCTCTCCTGCCTGCCAGGCTGGTTCCAACTGGGACAGGAGTGCCTGACCCAGTGCAGAGAAGGGTAAGGTGCTCGACACACTATCCCATAACCACTGCAGGTATCACTGTTAGCAAACCCATTCTGCACATGAGGAAGCTAACTCTTGGAACACTTAGATAGCCAGACTGAAGTCTTACTGCCAGTAAGAAACAAAGATGAGAGTCCAACCCAAATGGAATTGCTCTCTAGAGGATTTCAGCCAGTTCACAGTAATGGAAGAGTAAACAGGAAAGGCAGAGGGACCCAATGAGATAACACACAGAGTCAGACTCTCAAATCAGACCCATGTGCCAAACATCACCAATTGGAAGGACACAATAATTACAAGGCAGAGGTGATTCTTCTCTAAGAGAAGTCCATGGCCATGAAGGTAGGTTCTTTCTCTTCTGGATCTGTTCTGATCATATTTAAAACATGAGGTCTAAGCAACGGACGTGGAGCATTGATTTTTATAAAGGGCACAATTTCCATCAAATATCTCCACTTTTACTCCACTAATTCTCCAACCTGCCATGCCCCCATTAATCCCAAATTGCAGGTTTAGCTACCATAAGCAACTTAGATGCACAGATGTGTCCTTTTAAAAGCATCTCACAGATAAGAGGTCTCCATCCTATGCTTATTCTGTTAGGAAACACTGAGTGTGTTTATCAGAAGGTCTGGTTACCAGCATATTTGGAAGAGGATTTGACTGGGTCATCTCTTCTGCCACCAGGCATCCCCAGAAAAGATAAAGACTGATTACAGGTCTACTGTTAACTTTTCCCTCCCAGTCAGTAACCTAAAGCACTGAGAGTTTCCAGACCCAAATTGCAGGGCTATAATCTTGGACTTTCCCCAAATGCTCTTGAAATGTGCACATCCCTTATCGTCAGTTTTACAGCAATTACTGCTTATATTGTTGTCTTGTGTTTTGATTCATCTCATTCATTCAACACATCCTTAATAAAGAGCTAAGGTGAGTAATACAAAGACTTTGTAAGAGCCTATTCTTCTTATATATCTCTGTCCCAGAAAATTATAAGCTCCTGGAAGAAAAACACATCTTATTTTTCACACAAGTTTCTACAACACTCAGCACAGAGCCACACACATTAGCAGCTCTCAAAAAACACCAGTCACATAAGTCAATAAGGCCTGGCTCAGCCCTTCATCTTTATCTTAGTAAGTACTTGAAAAATCTGGATCCCATATAAAGAATCTCCATCTTCCCCAAATCAGGTCATTAGATAGTCTTATGCAGACACACACACACAAAATCTAAAAAGATTGCAGAACATGCAATTAAGAAAACAATTACTTCATAATAAGTGAAGTTCCCTTTTGGAAGTGAGGCACAGGTTGCCATAAATCCCTTAAATGGGGAATAAATAGGGTTTAATTAGATATAAGTGGCTATTTTATTGAAATAGTTCCTTTCGTAAAAATCACTGATCCACATGCATAAACTTTGTATGCTAAATCCCCTTGGGAAGGCGGGTGTATACTCTTCTGTACCCTGACCCCAAGCACATCATTATTTTGGTGTTTAACCTCAGAACGTTTTTAAGGCCCAGTTACTGTTTGTACTTATGCATGAGATCCTCTTCCAGGCTATGAGGTTCAAATGCTTTCATAGTCACCTCATACAAAAAAAAAAGGGCATCCCTGATGACTCAGATGGTAAAGAATCTGCCTGCAATGCAAGAGAACCAGGTTCAATCACTGAATTGGGAAGATTCCCTGGAGAAGGGAATGGCAATCCACTCCAGTATTCTTGCCTGGAGAATTCCATGGATAGAGGAGCCTGGCTGGCTACAGTCCATGAGGTCTCAAAGAGTCGGACTTGACTGAGCAACTAAACAACAAATTTGTGTGATCTATGCTAGGTCCTTCCAATTGTGTCATCTAACTTACTCCCCACAAACAGCAGGGAGGGATTGTAATGTCCAATTCATGGATAAGAAACTGAGACTCAATAGATGTATTAGTATAATTGGTAATGAATCTAATAAGTAGATTCTAAAAGCACTCAATTTGTAACCATGATTTTTTCCACCATACCCAACCTCTGAGCAAGCTGAGTACTGATCCTTTGCTTCTCTCCTTGGTTCAGATATTATGCAGAAAACTCCACAGGACAGTGCAAGAGGTGCAGCAAGAGCTGCAAGGCCTGCCAGGGCCCACAGCCCACAGACTGCCTGTCCTGCGATCCATTCTTCTTTCTGCTCCGCTCTAAAGGACAGTGTCACCGCACCTGTCCAGAGCATCACTACGTGGAGCAAAGCACCCAGACCTGCGAGAGATGCCACCCGACCTGTGATAAATGCAAAGGTGAGGGCCCATCTAATCATTTTGCACATGTGAATGGAAAAATGCAAAGTTTTTCTTTCTGCTTTGTCCTTCTCTCCTTTCGTCACCTTTGGAGCTTCCTCTTGCTTGCCAACCTCATAGCCGATCCTCTCTACGGTCAGCACCCGGTGCTCTCTTTCAGCTTCCGTGCATCAGCCCTCAACCCCTAAATGCTCCTGCACCACACCGCTGCCTCATCAGATCCTCCCATCCTTCAAGGCCCAGATACAGACATAATCCCCTACAGCAAGGGTTTTCCACCTACTGCCTTCTTCTCTGCCTGACTAACGTGGAATCTGCCAAGCAGAATTAATTTCATTATTTCAACAATTATGTTGGCCTAAAATAAGATGGCCCAAGCTCCATCTTATTCTCCAGAGACCAACTTGTCTGTCTCAGACATTCTTAAAATCAACATGTCCCAGAGTAAACACAATCTGGGTTTCCTCTGATACTCACTCCTTCTGTTAATGGATCCACTGTCCAACCAATTGCCCAGGTCTGATATCTTGAAGTTATCTTTCATTTGCCTCCTGTACACACACATCCCCTCCAACAACAGTAAACTTCAAGGCCTATTTATTCTTCCCACTAAACATTTCTCTGCTCAGATTTCTTTCTCCATTCCTGCTATCCTGATTCTTCATTCTAGGCATCTTAGATGATTTTCCGAAACAGGCAGAACATCACCCAACTCCGGTCTTGCTACTCCATACCCAGGTCATCCCGTACAATAAGTAATGCCAGCGCAATCTTTCTAAAATTCAAATTTGCTCATTTTTCTCCACAGTCTGACACAGAATATTATGGTGAATTCCTCTCAACATTTCAGAAAGAAATACCTCCTATGATGTTTTTATTCTTAAAATGTATTAGATTAATATTGACAGCTGGTAGGATACATTCAGAAAACTAAGATCATGGCATCCAGTCCCATCACTTCATGGAAAATAGATGGGGAAACAGTGGACACAGTGGCTGACTTTAATTTTTTGGGCTCCAAAATCACTGTAGATGGTGATTGCAGCCACGAAATTAAAAGACACTTGCTCCTTGGAAGAAAAGCTATGACCAACCTAGACAGCATATTAAAAAGCAGAGACATTACTTTGCCAGCAAAAGTCCGTCTAGTTAAGGCTATGGTTTTTCTAGTAATCATGTATGGATGTGAGAGTTGGACTATAAAGAAAGCTGAGCGCAGAAGAATTGATGCTTTTGAACTGTGTTGTTGGAGAAGACTCTTGAGAGTCCCTTGGACTGCAAGGAGATCCAACCAGTCCATCCTAAAGGAGATCAGTCCTGGGTGTTCATTGGAAGGACTGATGTTGAAGCCGAAACTCCAATACTTTGGCCACCTGATGCAAAGAGCTGACTCATTGGAAAATACCCTGATGCTGGGAAAGATTGAGGGCAGGAGGAGAAGGGGACGACAGAGGATGAGATGGTTGGATGGCATCACCGACATGATGGACATGTGTTTGGGTGGACTCCAGGAGTTGGTGATGGAGAGGGAGGCCTGGCATGCTGTGGTTCATGGGGTCCCAAAGAGTCGGACACGACTGAGTGACTGAACTGAACTGAAAGATACACTCCCATTAACCTTTCAAAATCATCTTGGCTATAACTAGCTCTTTTCCTATATAAATTTTATAATCAGTCACATATCATTTAAAGAATCCCTTGGATATTAATTAGCATTGCACTGAAATCCATCTTTACAATCCAGACATCCTTATGAACATCGTATAGCTATCTCTTCAATCTATGCACTCACTTTTTCTCCTGATACTTAAATGTTTTCTATCTTTAAAAAGTAACTGAATTCTTTTCTCAGTCAGTCCTCTTAGTTTATGGTCTCAACTCTCCTTCCATATACCTTGAACCTGGAACCACCCAGAACCACTCAGCAGCCACCAAATAAGATCATCACTTTCATCGTCAGGTAGGATAATCCTTACCTGTTCCTCCTTTTGGAGGGCAGAATAGAACATGATGATTGGAGCTCGCATGATTCGTGATTAACGGCTCTGCGTAATCAGGACTTGCAACACCCTGATTGCTCCTATCTGAAAAAAAAAAAAAAAAAAAAAAAAAAAAAAAAAAAAAAGAAGATCATCACTTTCATACCTCCATGACTTTTGTCTGTGCATTTCTTCCTCCTGGAGAACAACACTCTATTAACTCTCCAGTTAAAGACCCAGGTTGAATGTCACCTTCCCTGTGAAACTTTACTTAGTCTTCCCAGAAACCTTCCTTCTTCCTAATTTTACAGTCACAGATGTTTTTACATTACATTTCAATTAAACATGTCTGTCTCTCTTACTAATTGTAAGATCCTCAAATCAAGGACTGGACCACATTCACTTTGTAGCCCCTATTTCTAGTCTAGAGTATCATACACAGTAAGTTTCCATTAAGTGTTTACCAAATGGATGAATGAATAGAAAACAAATAAACTCTAATGTCTTTTTGCAAATCAAAAAATGTCAGGCACTCTGTAACCAACCCATCCTCCGTTAAGCTCTCAGACTGATCTTTCTACCTGACTAACACTATAAGGACGCCTCTCTGCTTAAATAAGACTCTCCATTGATTTCAGGGTAGAATCTTCACTTAGTAGCTTTGCATAGACGTTCTTCATGAGACTCTGCTCATAGTCACCTCTCACCCCTCCTCCTCCTCCACCATCCTCTAATCCAAGCACAATTCGTTACTGTAAACCTAAGCCAACCATGCTGCTTCTCCTTCTGGAGTTCATCTCCGGCCTGTTTTGTCTGGCTACCTCTTTTAGACCCATTAGAGTCAGCATTGTCTCTAGAAAGCCTCCTGTAACCCGTCTCCACTTACCTGTGTTGGTAAGCACTCTACAATCATTCACCTTTTTATTTATGCAACCCTTACGCAGCAGTATGACCCAGATAATGTCAATCCAACTGTCAACAGGAGAAACAGGTTCCCTGCGGTCGAAAGGGCATATTTTATCATTGCTTGCTTACTTTTTTGTCTCTCTTTCTCTAGACTGAGGTCCTCAAAGGCACACAGTAAGGTGTCTTGCTTACCTTGGCTTCTCCAGCACTTGGCACGGGAACGGCTGGCAGCGGCAGCGGGCTGCCTCAAGGGCTCTGCGGGCGATGGTGGGGACCTCAGGCCGGGGCAGCAGGGGTCTGGTTCGCAGGCGGAGCCCCGCGCCTGCCCAAGGCCCGGGTTACGGTAGCAGCTACCGCGGTCCTCGGCACACCCAAGGCGGCGGAGCTCTGCGCTCTGTGCAGCCTCTCCTCAATCCGTCATGACCGTCAGCGTGCCCTGACAGCCCCCCGCAGCCGAGGCGGCCAAGAAGTCCATCTCCACCCGGGAAGCGATGGAGAAGCTGGTGCGCATGGCGCACACCGGCTTTCCAAGAGCACCGCAGGCCTGGCCTTCAAGGGGGAGGGGGACACACGAGAGGTCAGTTCTTTCCTGGCCTGCCTCCAGGGCGAGACCATTCAGCTCAGCAGCTCGCCGAAGTCCTCAAAGTGAGCACGGCCGAGTTCAAAATGGGTTTCACCTCCCGCCACGACTGGGACTCCTCCACCTGTGATGGAAGGAGTGATGGAGACGCGGCCGGGAGAGGCCCACCACGATGCCCGTGGCAGCGCGGGGCTGCCCGGAAAACGGCTCCTCCTGAAGGAGCAGGGCTCGGAGAAGCTGGGCCAGGAGGTTCTGCTCGAGGAGTCGAAGTCTGAGGAGATGCGGCAGGTGACCCCGGCTGGGAGGAGAGGGCCGGCCCGAACCCCCACACCTTCAGTCCGGGGGACCCTGGACCTTGAGGCCCAGAACGGCTCGTCTTCTTCCCGGCCGCGGGCGCCTGGTACGGGGTGATGCTCACAATCATAGGCCAGGCTTCACAAAGCCGCGGTTTCCTTTGATTAGACCAAACACCCGAGCGATGCCTCAATTAAGAGCTGGTTCCTCGAGCGGCAGAAATGTCTGCAGCTGAAACAGCAGACAGAAGAGCGCCAGAGAGGCAGAGGCACGGGAGCAGAGCAAAAGGAAAACAGAAAGAACTGGAGGAGCTGGAGAGAAGGCAGAGAAGCTTCTGCATGAGCGAACAGGAGCAGAGGGGCCGGGAATTCCATCAGAATCTTTCTAGAAGCTGCAGTAAAGGAGCAAAATGCTGCGAGGGGGAAAAAAAAACAGAGAGAAAGGAAACCACAGGAGGAGTCTGCAGCCCATAATGCTGATTGCGGGGCGGCTGAGCCAGGCCAAGGTACCGCCCCGCGTGGCGCCCACGTCTCCATCTCCAGCGTGGACCGCCTCTTCCAGCTAAGATGTAACCTGTGGGGTTTTTTTTGAAACCCCCAGCCACGGCCTCCCTCCTCCTTCTCTGGTTGCAACCGTCACCCCCAACCCCCCAAAACTGTCTTAACACGAAGAGGGGGAAAAACTTGGTTTGAGGGCTCGATACAGTTTTTGTCTTGTTTTAAAGTAACTCTAAGTAACATAAACATTAAATTACTCATAGCTAGAAAGTGCTTATAGGCCGGTGGACAACCTCAACTATCCTGGGAGTGGTCATGTGCTATAGTAGTCCTAGAATTTTATTATGCATCTCACAGAGTGCTGTGTCACTTCTGATCAATAGAAAGATAATCTAAGCCAGCTATATCTGTTTTTTTCATAGTCACAGTTTTAAAAAGAAACAAGTACAATTAATAATATATTAACCAACATACAAAAATATTTAACATATTGTCAATATGAAAATTATTTTATGGAGAAAGCAATGGCAACCCACTCCAGTACTCTTGCCTGGAAAATGCCATGGACGGAGGAGCCTGATAGGCTGCAGTCCATGGGGTCGCACAGAAAAAAAAAGAAAATTATTTTAGATTATACTTTCTTTTTTTTGTACTGAGTCTCAAAATCTGATGTTTATTTTACATTTTTGCACAACTCAAATTGGAGTAGCTACATCACAAGGGCTCAATAGTCAATGTATGGCTGCTGCTGCTGCTGCTCCTAAGTCGCTTCAGTCGGGTCCGACTCTGTGCAACCCCGTGGTCAGCAGTCCACCAGGCTCCTCTGTCCCTGGGATTCTCCAGGCAAGAATACTGGAGTGGGTTGCCATTTCCTTCGCCAACTGTATGGCCAGGAGCTACCATATTGGACAGCTCATTTCTAATTTAGAACAGTGGTTTCAGATTATACTTTAGCAGTAGGCCATCTTCTTCAGATGAAACCTTTGGCTGAATCCTATTATGTAAATAATCAGGGCAGAGCTGCTGAGATTGAAGCAGAACAGGATATCAGAGCCCCATCTGATGCCCCCATTTGTCCCCTCCCAAGCACTTTCAGGCAGTTCTTGAGGCAGCTCCATGAATCCATAGCATACAGTGGTACCCATTCTTCACTCATCTACAATTGATTTTAATCTTTCAAAGAATTACCTCCCAAACAAACTGCATTTAAATAATCATTAATTTGTGTCCCCTTTTTATTTCCATTTCAGAGGCATGTATAGTTGCCGCTCAGAACTTTTAATCAGGATCAGATAACAAATAAGAGATTACAGTGAATTGGGGGTGAAGTGGGAGAGTAGTGGGAACTTTGCATTGTCATTGGCCCTATGATAGTAAATATTGACGTTCTGTGAGGTTTTTTGGAAAGTTGAAGGTAGTACCTCTGCTGCCACAGTTACTAGATATGTGAGGCTATCATTCCATTTAGGATTGCCAGGTAAAACACTGTATTTTAATTTCATACATGTAAAAACACAAGTCCCAGCTCCCTAGTTCAGTCAGTGCTACTTGGGGGAGGAGAAACATTTGTTAATAGTTTCTAATCAGGATCAGGCAACCATCATTAGGTGAGTTAATGTCTCTTAACATCAGTCAATCAAAACAGGGCAACATCAGCTTTTTAAGAATTTTGTGGGGATTGGAAAAATCTTTAGTGATGTCAGCACAGTTTGAAAAAACTATAAATTTCTTTAGTTGGATTTGGGATTTCCTGAGTGAATTAATGATGATGGTTTGGAGCATTCCCAGGCTCAAAAATTCACCAATACCTTCAGATGATGGTATACTAGTCAGTATTAAGAGAGAGGAGCTATCAAACCATAAAAAGACACAGAGGAAACTTAAATATCTATTAGTGAAAGAGGCAGCTCTGAAAAGGCTTCATGCTGTATGATTTCAACTATGTGACGTTCTGGAAATGGTGTGGTTGTTGGGGGGGGGGGACGGTGTGGATAGGGAGAGATGAATAGGCAGAGCACAGAGGATTTTTAGGGTAGTGAAAATATTCTGTATTATACTAAAATGATGGATACATGCAATTATACCCTTGTCCAAACCCATAGAATACTCAACACAAAGAGGGAAACCCAACATAAACTGCAGACTTAGGGTGATTATGATATGTCAAAGAAGGTTTATCTTTGTTTAAAAAAAATTCCATTCTGGTGGGTCATGTTAATAATGGGGAAGGCTATGCATGTGTGAAGGCAGGAGGTATCAGGAAATCCTTGTTACCTGTCAAAGATTTTGTTGTAAACCTAAAACTGCTCTAAATGAATAATAATAGTAAAGTCTTAAAGTTCATCAACACAGCTTCCCTGAGATTGTATTCCAGGGATGACGGGCCATAGCTGGGTGAATCTTAAAGCCACTCTGAGTGTTTGTGCCTCCCCTCCTGTATTTGACGTGAACCCCGAGTATTCCTGGTCAATACTTTCTGTCTTTGATGTTCATTTCTTCTGCCATCCTTTCTTCACCTGCCACACACATCCTTTGCTGGTTAAGGAATCTTTGTGCTGCCTTCTGATTTTGCAATATAGAGATTACAAAATGTGGGGACAAGTTTTCTCCTGGGTTGTAAACTGGGTGAAAAAACAAAGGATGAATTCTTTCCTTCTTAAAGTGTTAGCTGTCATACTAAGAAATGAGGGTGCATAAAGGGTACAGGGAAAATCTCCCACTCTAAATAAGTAATTTACCAAGTAGATTGTGTTTCATTCACATTTGACTGCCCAATAATACTAAGCTGTTACAAAATACTTAGAAGAACTGAAGGGGATGGGGAAGGACAACCTACTAAGGACCAGGATGTGTCTTTTCTGCACCATGTTCCTTTATAATTAGCTCTTTCCTTGCCTTCATGCATTTCACTTTGTATTTATCCTCCACACAAAATTGTTTTATATAAAAATCCAGGCTGGTTAACCAAAGCCTCCTAAGTCTCTCAAGCTGCCTCTCTTCCAGTGTGGAATGACACCATAGACAGACCCTGGGGTGGCTCTGCATTATTGAATTCATCCCATGGGGGTCAACCAAGGGAGAGCAGATGGTGAGCTGTTCTGAATTTTAGGGAAATACCAAAACTGTCTTTATAGGTCCCAAGGTTCCTACAGATCCTTCAAAGCAATGATAAATGTAAGGTGTTAAACTTGGAAAAAAAATTAGAAAACATTCTGGAAATTAACAAACTGCCTTTTGCAAAAGACACAGAGTACCCTAAGTATGCAGATTTTGTAACAAATCAGTGTAGGCGATGTAAATGGAGTCCTGGCTTGTCACCCAGAGGTGACAGGTAGTACCTTTGGGAATTTCCCAGAATCCAAGCCAAATTGCTCCTGGCCTCCAGGAAAATGTAAGCAAACTTACAACCCAGATTTTGTGACCTAACCTTTTACACCCTTTCTTCCCCCTCTGTTAATTTCTCCTACCTTTAATTTCTCTTCATAAAGGAAAAAACCCCACATTTTTGTGTTTTAAAATTGGAGTAAGACACTGAAGATAAATTTTAGAAACCTGGCGAGGAGGAAGGAAAGAAGTAGGAGAAGATTGATTCTTTCATCAGAGACCACAACTGTGTTCCAGAACATGAAGGAAATTCTACATGAAGCTGGAGGGAATATAGAAATAGAATGGCTTTGAATTTATATCACTATAGGCAGCCCCCAATCTAAGAAGTTTGGTAATAAAGATTTATTATCTGAGCTGTTGTTCAGAACTCAGAATTCACTTTTTCATAGAAACATTATAAATGATCGAGTTCATAGATCAGATATGAAAAGTAGATTGAAATCCATAGTGAATTTAAGATGAGGACTCAAGGTTCTACTTCGAGTTCAACTAACCACCCATTACAATATTTTTCTAATGGAAAGATCTATAGATCACGTTCCAGCTCATGGTATCAGGCACATTCCATGCCCCATCGTCTCCCTGCTCTTGTTTCTCTTTCTAATGCAGTGAACTAGAGCTCAGCTCTCCTGTTCCCAAACTCTCTCCAGAAGTTATCCCTTGCTAACTGCATAGAAAGAAGTGCTTGGGTTAGTCATTCTTTGGGTCTCTGAATTAGGAGAGAAATGTATTACCTCCACTGGAAGCAGACTTCCTCCACTTGGTTCATGTGTGAAGGCAAGTAGTATGATCAAAGATCACTGCACTGTCAGTCAACAAACCTGTTCTAACTCTTGACTCAGCCATTCTCCATGTAACCTTGACTGACGAATTCACGTGTCTGGGCATTAGTTTACATTTATTTAAAAATTAAATAAATAGAATGTCAAATTTCTGAGAAGAGAGTTTACTGCTTTCTAGAAAATTTCAAAGGAACCTATCATGACAATGCTCAAAATTAAGAACTACTGGACAAAATGATCTAAACTTTTTTAACCCTAGCATTTTAAATTGCAAGTCTGGTGTTATTTCTTAATTAGGAATTGTCCATTCATGATTTACTCATCAAGTTTTGGAGCCCTTCAAATCACTCTCATCCTCTCTACTAGTTAAACTATAAGCAGAATGATAAATAAAAACTATTACAAACTTTTTACATGATTTGTCATTCTCTGATAAATCTTTTCTTTTGCTGTAATAAAATATCTGTCATCTCCTAACCCATAATTTTCCAAACTGAGAGTTTATGTTGATTAGACTAACTGGATAAGTTTTAGGTCTTTACTTGGTGTCTCATAGATTTTGTTTTTCCATATCCTCAATCATTCACCTTTCTGCTTCAAGTTATTTGACGTGTTCCTTGCTCCTGTTTCAGATCCAAGAGAGAAATTGAAATCTAAGGTCAGTCTCATAACTTGGAATCTTTCTTTTTTTTTTCTTTCAGGGAAAGGAGCATTGAACTGCTTATCCTGTGTGTGGAGTTACCACCTGGTGGGAGGACTGTGTACCTCGGACTGTCTTGTGGGGGAGTTCAGAGTGGGAGAGGTACAGAGCTGGGTGTGGTGTGCCTTCAACCATTGCTGCAGAGGGACGTGAGCTAGTTTCTGCTTGTCCTTTTGGGCAAAGTCCAAAAAAGTCATAAAATCGCTATACACACTATAGCTCAGGTTTAATATTTGTAAATCTTCTACCAATGCATTGTGGAATAATGGCACTACCCATCTGTAACCTTAATTCCAATCAAAGGAGCTGAGAAAACCTGAGAGAAATAATGGAAGTTATTTAATGAGGACACCAATATTTGCTCACAACCCTAGAAGTTTCAGGTCTACATAGGAATATTATGCCAGAAATAAGAACTGTCTTCTCTTCTCCCCCTCTGCTGACTAACCTGAAACATCTGAAGAATGTTAGAACTACACAACCAATGTTGGTCCTTCACCTCCTCCCTTCACAGACAATCAAGAGAGAGACGTTTCATTTGCTAGCCTAGAAACCATGAATTCTGAGTCCACTTTTTTTTTTAATTAATTTATTTTTTTACTGAAGGATAATTGCTTTACAGAATTTTGTTGTTTTCTGTGAAACCTCAACATGAATCAACCATAGGTATACCTGAGTCCACTAACTTCTTGATTGTGTTTCCAAACTTTAGAAATTAAATAAATGGTAAAACTCACATGACTAGGCATATTCACATATTCACTCTCTTTAAATTCAGATAAGAGCCCTAAATACACTTTGGAGAAACTGAGAATCTGAGAGGTTAAATACAGTACACTGATAAAGATTATACAAGTTGTAAATAAGAAAGTTGGGATTAAACCCAGGGGTTCTGACTCCTAATCCAGGATTTGATGAAATCTCAGCTGAGAAAGCATCTTATCAGCACTTGGAACTTGCCAAACAGTGGCAATTTTCATTCCTTCTTTTTCTGCCTTCCAAAGTGCAGAAGTGAAATAAGAAGGTATGTTCCCTCATCCACATTTTCAGCACCAGTGAAATGAAGCAGCCTATTGGGAGGGAAGTCACTTTATTTAATCTCTCAACAATCTTTCCACTGATATTTCACTGTGTTAGCTAAACAGTCACAATTTATATTATCCTAGGGCAGAGGCACACAAAAATCTGAATAACCACAGAGGCCGGGCAGATCATATAAATGAGTGAAGAGTGCTGGGTAAAAAAAAAAACAAAAAAACAGTGCAAACTTGATCATAGGCAGAGTATGACATTTCATCTATGTGTTGGTGACATCAGAGCACATTCTGAGGATTGTATCAAGGAGGAGAGCGCAAAAAGGGGCCACTGCCACTCAGCTCTATCTGTGATATGGGAGTGATGAATCCAGTGTTGATAAGTCTGATAGTTTTAAAAGAGAAACCCGGAATTGACTTAAGTGTGAAATATCCCAATTTTCAAATGTAGGCAATGAGGTCAAATTTTTTTTTTCAATTTTTTTAAAACCATGAAATCCAATTGAGTATGGACCAAACAAAACTTGTCCTTGACCAGGTACAGCTCATGGCTGTCAGGGTGTAACCTGAGCTATCCTAGAAGCTTGTTCTCTGTCTATTATCACCAGCAGATCTCAGAGGAAAAGCTCAACACTGGCTCCATCGAGTGCAGACAGCTGGTTCTGGTCTTTCACCCAGAAGAGTTAAAATGGACCCAGAACAAATCACCTTTCTGCTATCCCCGACCTGCTCCTTCCTTTATCCAGAGGAGAGGGAACCCCCATCTGGGAACTCTCAGTGTCTGTTAATTTCTCCACACTCATAAGGAATCTGATTGTTCTTAACAGGGGGAGAAATTTAACTGTGAGAAGTGCCACGAGAGCTGCATAGAATGCAAGGGCCCCGGCGCCAGGAACTGCACCGTGTGCCCTGCCAGCCTGGTGCTGCACATGGACGACAGCCGCTGCCTGCGTTGCTGCAATGCCTCCGATCCCACCAGTGCCCGGGAGTGCTGTGACTGCCACAGTACCGAAGGTGAGGGGAGGGGAAGCGGGTTCTGCAGAAGCAGAGGAAGGACGTGTCCTCAGGATGCTCACAGGAGCATGAGGGGGAGAGGGATGGGACGTTTCAGAGGACCAACAGAGCTGCCTTTTTTTCTAGGGACTGTTTAAATATATTTTTTAATTGAAGTACAGTTGATTTATAATGTTAGTTTCTGGTGATTCAGCAAAGTGATTCAGTTATATATATGCGTTTCTGCTTGCTCAGTTGCTTTAGTCGTGTCCGACTCTTTGCGATTCTATGGACTGTAGCCCAGCAGGCTCCTCTGTCCATGGGATATTCCAGGCAAGAGTACTAGAACAGGTTACCATGCCCTCCTCTGGGAGATCATTGTGACTCAGGGATTGAACCCATGTCTCTTGCATTGCAGGCAGATTCTTTACCACTGAGCCATGGGGGAAGATATGTATGTTTTTTATATATATAAAATATATATATTTATATACAACATATAGTCTTTCATATTTTTCCAGTATGGCTTATTATAAGATAAAGCTACCTTTTTACTGAGTGCTTACTATGTGTCTAGTATATTTGGAACTTTCTGTCCACTATTTAAGTAGATATCACCAGTCCCATTTTACTGATGAGAAGCCTTAGGTTCAAAGGATTTGATTAGTGTGCCCAAGTGTTTCCCTGCTGGCTCAGACAGTAAAGAATATGTCTGCAATGAAGGAGATCTCGGTTTGATCCCTGGGTCGAGAAGATCCCCCTGAAGGAGGGAATGGCAACCCACTCCAGTATCCTTGCCTGGAGAATTCCGTGGACAGAGGAGTCCATACCAATGTTAAGAGACTCATGTGAAATTAGAATATGGGTCATTTGCACTCAAAGCTAGCATTCTTTCCACTCCTGTGCTGCCTCCCAGATTCAAACGCAAACAGGTCTAAAGTTTCATCTTTATAAATTTATAAACTTTATTCCCTTTGTTTTTTGGGGGTTTTTTTGGGGGGAGGGGTTTCCTTTCTTAGGAAAAAAGGAAAAGAATCACCTATCACAGAAACTGATGCCAATATTATCTTGATTCTGTTGAAAAATCATTCTGTGGAAGTCAGTTCAAATCCAGGGCTCCCATTAGAGACTTAAGACATTTTAAAATTGAGTTTTTATTGAAGGCTTTCTTACAAAACCCAATTTACCAATTCCAACCCCCGAACTGTCTCCCCACCCCAACCCCACTTGTATAGATACTTGGTTCTCACTGGCTACAAGCTTAGAAAGGCCACAAATGGAGTGATATCTTGTAAAAAGAAAAATATAAATTCTTTTTTTTAAATTTATTTTAATTGGAGGCTAATTACCTTACAATACTGTAGTGGTTTTTGCCATACATTGACATGAATCAGTCATGGGTTTACATGTGTTCCCCATCCTGAACCCCCCTCCCACCTCCCTCCCTATCCCATCCCTGTGGGTCATCCCAGTATACCAACCCTGAACAGCCTGTCTCATGCATTGAACCTGGACTGGCAACCTGTTTCACATATGATAATATACATGTTGCAATGCTATTCTCTCAGATCATCCCACCCTTGCCTTCTCCCACAGAGTCCAAAAGACTGTTCTATACATCTGTGTCTGTTTTGCTGTCTTGCACATAGGGTTATCATTACCATCTTTCTAAATTCCATATATATGCATTAGTGTACTGTACTGGTGTTTTTCTTTCTGGTTTACTTCACTCTGTATAATAGGCTCCAGTTTCATCCACCTCATTAGAACTGATTCAAATGTATTTTTTTTAATGGATGAGTAATATCCCATGGTGTATATGTACCACAGCTTCCTTATCCATTCGTCTGCTGATGGACATCTAGGTTGCTTCCATGTCCTGGCTATTGTAAACAGTGCTTCGATGAACATTGGGGTACACGTGTCTCTTTCAATTCTGGTTTCCTCGGTGTGTATGCCCAGCAGTGGGATTGCTGGGTCATATGACTCATTGGAAAAGACCCTGAAGCTGGGAGGGATTGGGGGCAGGAGGAGAAGGGGACGACGGAGGATGAGATGGCTGGATGGCATCACCGACTCAATGGACAAGAGCTTGAGTAATCTGCGGGAGTTGGTGATGGACAGGGAGGCCTGGCGTGCTGCAATTCATGGAGTCATAAAGAGTCGGACACGACTGAGCGACTGAACTGAACTGATAGCAGTTCTATTTCCAGTTTTTTAAGGAATCTCCATGCTGTTCTCCATGGTGGCTGTACTCGTTTTCATTCCCACCAACAGTGTAAGAGGGTTCCTTTTTCTCCACACCCTCTCCAGCATTTATTGTTTGTAGACTTTTGGATAGAGGCCATTCTGACCTGCGTGAGATGGTACCTCATTGTGGTTTTGATTTGCATTCCTCTGATAATGAGGGATGTTGAGCATCTTTTCATGTGTTTGTTAGCCATCTGTATGTCGTCTTTGGAGAAATGTCTGTTTAGTTCTTTGGCCCATTTTTTGATTGGGTCGTTTATTTTTCTGGAATTGAGCTGCAGGAGTTGCTTATATATTTTTGAGATTAAATCTTTGTCAGTTGCTTCGTTTGCTATTATTTTCTCCCATTCTGAAGGCTGTATTTTCACTTTGCTTAGAGTTTCCTTTGTTGTGTAAAAGCTTTTAAGTTTAATTAGGTCCCGTTTGTTTATTTTTGCTTTTATTTCCATTACTCTGGGAGGTGGGTCATAGAGGATCCTGCTGTGATTTATGTCGGAGAGTGTTTTGCCTATGTTTTCCTCTAGGAGTTTTATAGTTTCTGGTCTTACGTTTAGATCTTTAATCCACTTTGAGTTTATTTTTGTGTACGGTGTTAGAAAGTGTTCTAGTTTCATTCTTTTACAAGTGGTTGACCAGTTTTCCCAGCACCACTTGTTTTGTCTTTTCTCCATTGTATATTCTTGCCTCCTTTGTCAAAGATAAGGTGTCCATAGGTGCGTGGATTTATCTCTGGACTTTCTATTTTGTCTATATTGATCTATATTTCTGTCTTTGTGCCTATCCTATACTGTCTTGATGACTGTAGCTTTGTAGTATAGCCTGAAGTCAGGCAGGTTGATTCCTCCAGTTCCATTCTTCTAAAAAGAAAAATACAAATTCTTAAAACATTCTATAGTGCAAAAGCATATCATTTCTTTGGGATTTAGCTACATCATGGCTTGTCAAAAAAAGAGACATGATATTTATGGGAATATGTCCATTTATAAAAAAAGTAAACCCCAGACCCCAAACCACTACTAGCCTTTTCTGTTTTATTTTTTATCTACCTTTTTACTTCTAAATATCCTCTTTCCAAAAACTAATGATTTCCTCCTTTCAGCAATCCTGCCTTCATGAGCAGCTGGTTTTCCCAGCTTTTCACACACATCCACCTTCAGGGTCTGATTGCCTATTATTCATGCTGTGTCATCTAAAAATAATAACCCTCAATACATTGATGGCTTCAAATGAAACCAGAAGTGTGTGCATGTTGGATGTAGAGTTTCAGCAAGCCTTTTACAACTAAGAACTACTTATTCAGCTTTCCTGGGCTTTCTGTAGCTCTTGAAGATTCACCTGGGGCAACCCTGCAAAAGACTAAACACTCTTGATTACCTGCTCATTCTTTACTGAGTCACTCAGCTCCTTCAAAGAAGAACCCATATCACAGAAACTGATGCTAACTCTCCAGGCCTAAGACTGGAGGATAGTAAAACAGGATTGTATATGATGCCCTATTAATTGAAACAACCTCACAAGGTCTTTTATTGGGTCTCCTGTCTCAGACAGGGTTTATCACAAAGTACCACATACAGAGGGCTTCTGAGGTAGCTCCAGTGGTAAAGAATCTGCCTGCCAATGCAGGAGACACAAGAGACATAGGCTTGATCCCTGAGTCAGGAAGATACCCTGGAGGAGGGCATGGTAACCCACTCCAGGATTCTTGCCTGGAGAATGTCATGGACACAGGAGTCTGGCAGGCTATGATCCATAAGGTCACAAAGAGCCAAACACGACTTAGCAGGCACACACCACACACAGATTGCAATCCTTATTGCTTATCCTTCCTTCTAGTGCTTTAATATTTCCTCCAGTGGAAAAATTCTGTTCTAGTATATTAATGATAAAAGTAGTCATGATGGTATTGTTACTTTAGGAGATGAAATTCTGTTTGATGGGCAAAATCCCACGAGGATGAAAGTTAGGATAAAATTAAAAAAAAAAAAAAAACTTATCACTAGCAAAAAAAGAAGAAAAGAAACACATAGTGGTGATGATGATGAATCACACCTAATTGGCGAATATATATTAAGCACAAGTAATTAACCCTAAAATAACTGGCACAGTATTATATTCATTAAGCTAGTATACATAATGTACCTAGAATCTCATAAAACATCCTGAGGGCAGAACTAGTTGGTTCAAAAAATATTTATGAAAAATGTACTGCTTTATTTAAACTTGTACCTCCAATAAAGCCTGCTAGTTTTCCTTTCTAGTTCTTTTATACTCTCACACTCCCATTTGGTGGGTTAAAGAATAGAAAAAAAAAATTAGGTAAATCATACCACCTGAATAAATGAGTGAAAATGAGTTCATCACTGAGTTATGAAACTGTTTTGGTTGCTCCATGTTCTCAATTAAGTCATCGAAACCAAGGATGATGAATGATAGAGAGGTAGAGCTGTCAGCTTCAGAAATCTTAGCTATGATAGAAGAAATCTATCACTCAATTTGGCAGTCAGAATTTAAAGATGAGAGGGAAACAAGAATTTAAACATGGTAGTTTTCTTCCTATCAGATAAGGTCCACAGGATGTCAGAAAGTAAAAAAAAAAAAAAAAAAAAAATTGCCAGTGTTTTGCCCTACTGACTCCAGACAGTAGCCTAAAGTAAGGATTCCTGGGTTTGAATTCCAATCACTCCACAAACAACTTCTAACCTCTGACGATGTCATAATTCACTTTCTCTCTGTGGGTCTCCGTTTCCTCAACTATCAAACAAGACTGACCTGTGATTTCTATGGCCCCACACAGCAATGAGTCAATGGTTTTATAAATAATCTGTTCCTGTCTTTGAATAATAGGACAATCCTGTTGAATCAGGTTTAAATATAAACCTGATTTAAAGCTGGGGGAAAGACTCAGTCTTAGAAAAAGCTAAAGTTGAAACAGAGATAGAACATTTAACAATAACTGCAACCTGGTCCAGAATGGAATTTTTCTCTCAAGAAGGAAAGAGAAGAATCGATTTGGTAAGGTTGGACCCTTGATGCCTGACCCATGAGGTGTGGGTATGACGGGGGTCTCCCTTTGGTCCTCAGAGTGACCTTCACCCTAGAAGAGTTTGTTGGTGTCATCTCAGATGGGCTGAAACTCTCCTGGAGTACATGCAGCTGTTCTGTAGAGGGATATGCTCTCTAAGGAAATCAAAGACAGTGGTTCTGCTATTTTAGATTCAAAAGATAAAGGTGAAACCCTTAACTTCAGAAACTAATTTTCTCCATTCCATTTCTTCTCTTCCACCCTTCCCCTCTGTCCTCTTCCTTTGGGATCATCTTCCAACAGATGAGTGTATCCTTCAAGCAAGTGAGATTGAGCCTGCAGGTGAGCGTTCCAAGACAGCCCTGTTGATGACTTCCTCCATTATGCTGGTGCTTCTGCTCGGGGCAGCTGTGATTGTCTGGAGGAAATCTCGGAGCAGAGCCAAGTCAACAGAAAGAGGCGGCTATGCAAAGCTGGCTGAACCTAGCGTGTCTTACTCCTCCTATAAGAGCAGCCATCGTGAGAGCTTTGAAGAGGATCAAGTGATTGAGTACAGAGACCGGGAGTATGATGAGGATGATGATGATGACATTGTCTACATGGGCCAAGATGGCACTGTCTACCGGAAATTTAAGTATGGGCTGCTGGATGATGACAATGAAGATGACCTGGAATACGATGATGAGAGCTACTCCTACCAGTAAACAGAGGCCATGCCCACCCCGCCACATTCCGCTCATGGGCATGCATGTGAGCATTACAGTGTTGGATTTTATCCCAGCGTGCCAGGCTGACGTGAGGGTGTTTGTCTTCTTAACCAAGAATCCAACTAGAGATATGAGAGTGCTGAAATATTTTGTTCTTCTTTTGGATGGTTAAACTCAATTAACCATAATTATTCAACCATGATTGAGAGACAAGGATAAAATTTGGAGGAATTATTCTCAAAATAGTATCTCAAGACATAAAACATAGGAAGTTTTTTTTTAAAAAAAGTGAAATTTTTGTGCAAACCATTTCATGTGATTAAAAAAAAGAAATAGACCTATAGAAATTCTGTTTCTCAGCTGCATTTGCTACCTTTTCAATTTCTGATATTTCCGTAATTGATTTTGGGGGATGAGGAGACAAAAGAACTGTTTGTCTTAGGGGATTTTCCTCCTCTTTTAGTTCTCTTGGGGCAGAGATTTGTTCCTTAAGAGACCACTAAAGAAAGTTCTCCTCCTCATGCCATTTATACCAATTACTCCAGCTCACCCCTGAGTAATAGAGACCACCTCTGCTGAGGTTGATCAGGATCTATTTATAGACAGGAGAAAAGACATGAGAGGTTGCTTCATAGCCAAGGAAGCATGCAACCTCCATGCCTTGGTTCCTCTGCAGTAGTCCATAGTTATGATGATTCTAGAGCAAGCTCAGGCAGGAGACTGGTGACAGCAAGCCCAGGAGGAAAGTAATCACCATTTCTAAGAATGGTCAGTCTTACACTCTCATGATTTTTCTAAGGGTGTTTCTGGTTAGAAACAACAGCTAAAACATCAAGTAATAAAAGAAAATTGGCAATGTTAACCTAACATAAAATGGGATAAAATGACAAAAACTTCAGACACTCTTTAAAAAAAAAAAAGGCTTTAGCTACTAAATTAAAGAGCTTTTATGAACAGCCCATCACAGAACTGTGGGCTCGCCACAGAAAAAGTTAGAATGGAGTCTAACATGGAAATTCCCAACATCCTGCTCACCAGCTTAATCCAGCTGCTCACCAGTCTTCCAGCACTCTTCATCTCTATGACTTTTGTTTCTAGACATCCTAGGCATCCCTTTTTCCATCCTCCTGTCAAGTATACTCTTGGATTTGTGCACACAGGACAGTTTTTCTGCAGGCAATACAGAGAAGAGCTCCTGCTAAGTGAAATTAAGTAAGCAGGGTTTTATGTATTTCCTTGGCAAAACAGAAGTGATTGGCAGTCTTGGGAGTGAACCACCAGAAAGAGATACTTTCAGATAATGAGGACAATCACACACAAAAATAAATGTATTTCACACTATGTACTAGGTACCAAGCTAGATAATTCCTTTTAAAAACTCACCCCCATTTAATATCACTGTAACTTCTTAAGGTTGGTACCATTATTACTCTTTTTTTAAATAGGAAAGCCAAGGCTTATGAAAAGTTAAATAGCCCAAGGTCACAGAAAGCTTATCAAGATTTAGGGAAAAAAGGATGACTCTAAAATGTGTGCTCCTAAAAACTATGCTACACTGACACGAAGTAGAAAAAGAAGCATCCTAAATCTAATAAAGGCCTATCTTACTTTATGATATGGCAATGCTATTATCTTTCCTGAATGTGTACATTTTCTTTTTTTAAAAAAACATATCACTGACACAGGAAATCTCTGTAAAAAAGTCTTCAGTTTACTGAAGGCCTCTGTGTTTCTTTAAGGGAAAGTTCTTAAAACAAAGATTGGCAAACTTTCTCTGAAAAGAGCCAGATAGTAAATACTTTAGGCTTTGCACAATTATCAGCTCTGCCATTGTGGCATGCATGCAGCCAACCCACAACAAATGGGTGGGCTGTGCTCCAAGAAAACTTTATTTATGGACACTGAAATTTGGATTTAAGATAATTTTCACATATCATAAAATAGTATCCTTCTTTTGATTGTTTTCCTCAGTCACTTAAAAATGTGAAAAGCCATTCTTGCCTCAAGGCAATAAAGAAACAGGTGATGGGCCAGATTTGGCCAAGAGACTGTAATTTGCTGACAAAAATTCCTAAGACACCATGTATATCACAGACACATAAGATATGGTCCAAAAAATTTTGATCATTTAAAATCACCCCCTGAAAACCTATTTCAACCCTTTATAGATCCTTTTCCAAATCTTAGAAACAAATAGAAATACATATAAGATAGCCATCTCATCATGGAGAATGGAATGGCAATCCACTCCAGAATTCTTGCCCAGGAAATCTCATGGACAGAGGAACCTGTAAACTACAGTCAGTGGGCTTGCAAAGAGTCAGACACAACTGAGCAACTGAACGTGCATTCACCAGCCGTTTTATCAATGGAAGAATTCCTCATCGATTGTTGTATAATTGGATTGTAGCCTATGGAAATAAGTAATTTTGTTTACACTGTGTTGTGCATCTTCCCTGATAATTCAAAACTCTGATAAACTGAGTGACATTTCTTTGTGTAGCCTGGAAATCGTTTCCCAAGAAAATTCTGTCTTTAGGATACACAATTAAGCATTAAATGAGGTCAAGATGACCTTGAAAACTAAGAAAAATTGTGTCATTATTCTCTGTGATCCTAAAAAGAAGGCTCAAACTGTATATGGGTACTTTGACATCTTTCCTTCTTTGTTCACAGTTAGGCCATATTATTCTCAGACTTCTTCTGATATTCCACTAACTACTATCTAAAGAGATAAATATGTGTTTGGAAAACAAAGTCACCTTTTGGTTTTCTGTTTGCTAATAACTTGGAAATATTGAGAATCCTCATAGACTGGGAATACACCAAGAGGCTGGGCAAGAGCTTGGAAAGTTCTAGTTCATAGCAAGTAATTTTAAAATTTAAAATGAAATCAAAACCAGATAATGCTATAGTGGCTAGCTTATTAATGAATTACTTCTGAGGAGATGAGTCCTGGGTGTTGGTAGGACTGATGTTGAAGCTGAAACTCGAATACTTTGGCCACCTGATGCGAAGAGCTGACTCATTTGAAAAGACTCTGATTCTGGGAAAGATTGAGGGCAGGAGGAGAAGGGGACGACAGAGGATGAGATAGTTGGATGGCATCACTGACTCAATGGACATGAGTTTGGGTGGACTCTGGCAGTTGGTGATGGACAGGGAGGCCTGACATGCTGTGGTTCATGCGGTCATAAAGAGTCGAACGCGACTGAGCGACTGAACTGCACTGACTTTTTATGTGATTAGTATTATGCTTTACCAAGTAAGAGTACAAAGCAATGAAAGTGCTTCTTTCCCCTCCCTTTTATCTTTCTACTTCGAATGACTGAGTTAGTCATATCAATGATAAACCTTAAAAATCAAATTCAATCTGGCAGTCCCATCATCACTGGCTCAATTAGGCTCTTAGTCTCTCTCATCTGGACCTTTACTATAAAACTTCTCCTGACTTGTTGCTGAACTTCAGTCTCCTTCTCCCAATTTATCTACCCTGCTATCATGATCATTTCTAAGTTCTATCAGATCATCACATTCAGGGCTCACCATCACCTACCTTGATTATAACATTCAAAATTTTGCAAGATGTGACTACTGCCTCTGTCTCCAATCTTAACATCCAGCAGTTCTTGGCCCCTCCTCATTTCCTAGCCTCTCCACTTACACTCAATAGTACTGAATTGCTTCTAAGGTCTCTAGGGTATATCTTGCTATCTTATATCCTTGGGCATACATTGTTCACTCTCCTTGGAACATTCTACCGCCACCCCTACTTTGACCTGGGAAATTTCTAACCATTCTTTAAAAATCATATTCCCTTATAACCTCTCTTGGGAGCCCTTCCCTGACCTTCTTGAAGAAGGTTAATCACTTTATCACTTCTCTGCTACATATATACTATGTGCAAATAGTAGTGTGCTTTCATATCATACTCTGTTATAACTGTTTCATTTACATCTATATCTGCTAAGAGACTGGGTACTTCTTGAGGTCACTACTATTTTCTTTCCAGAACCTAGCACAGGGTCCAGCACTTGATAAACAACCAAGAAATATTGATGGAATTGAATGTTAAGAAGACAGGACTCATAAATATGAAGTAATCAGGCAATGATATAGACATATATTATGCAGTCCATTCCTATTTAGTCTTGAGTGTAAGTGATAAGGCAGGTGGTGCTGTTGATCCTGTCAGCTAAATATGAGAAGTATGAGATAAACACAAATTAGACCTTGTTAGGGGTGGCTTCGTGGGAAAAGGACTCATGCTTGGATCTGATTTGAAAAAGAAAAGAGGATGCAGAGTGTATTCCTCAAGGAAGGCACTGGAGTTAATAGTTGTTGACCTGGCCTTTATGATAATTATAATAATGTTTATTCACTAAGTGTGTGTTAAGAATTTACCACATTCTAGGCACTGTTTTGGAAATAACAGTGAGTGAAATCAATCAAATCTTGGACCTTAGGAATTTGCAGTCTAGTGGGGGAGAAATAAATAATAACACAACTACCATTTTTGATGCCTTCTATGTGCCAGCCACTATCTTGGGCCCTTTTCTCATATGACCTCATTTAATCCTTACAGCACAAATGCTGTAGAATAGGAATGTGCTCCCTCTTTACAGAGGGGTTGTGATGGGGTGTGAGTGGTCCAACTGGGATGTGAGTCTAGAACTTTAGTCCATCTTCCTTCTGCTGTACCACCCTGCTTCTAAGGGAAGACAGAATATGGCCTTTGTCAGTAATCCCTGGATTTCATTTGGGATTTTTTTTTTTAGCTATATGGAATTTGAATCGTCAAAAAGTGATGCCAGGGAAGCACCTGTGGGATCCTGCAGTTCAGGTGCCTAATTTCACCTAGAGGCATAGTGTTGAGGGGTAATGAGGAAAGAAAGAATTTTAGGTAATTGTGCACATTAACTGGGTATAAGTCCAACTATTAAAAAGTATTCATGAGAAAATAAAATACAATTTTAAAAGATAAAAGGTATTCATAAGAGATTCTACCACATAAAAGAAAAAAAATTCAAACATTAAGAATTTCCAAACATGGAAATCAGAAGGGCATCAAGTGGGGAGAGAAGACTGCTATTTAGAGAAACTGGAGATCAAGATTTTAGGTGCTGAACACAAACACCCGACATGGGAATAGACCTTTTAAGATCTGTTCAGAGTTAAGGAGGTCTACTTCAGAGCTCATGAAAAAAGAAGCTGCTTAGGGTACCACCCATTTGAAGGCTGAAGTTCAGATGTCATCAACTGAAATAAAGAGTAGCCTGCATTTTACACTGAAATGTAAGAACTGTAAATAGATTGTGTTTCAAAAGGAAATATATGAATTCTATCAGTGAATGCTTGGCATAGACTCTGGGTCTAACTAATCACCACACATAAACAACATCTGATACTGAAGAAGTGAGATCAAAATTTGAGGCTGTATTTGGAATTTCACTTTTAAAGCCTCCTATGTCAACCTGGGGAGAGTGAAAAAGCTGGCTTAAAACTCAACATTCAGAAAACTAAGATCATGGCATTCGGTCCCATCACTTCATGGCAAATAGATAGGGAAACAATGGAAACAATGACAGACTTTATTTTCTTGGGCTCCAAAATCACTGCAGATGGTTACTGTAGCCATGAAATTAAACGACACTTACTCTTTGGAAGAAAAGCTATGACAAACCTAGACAGTGTATTAAAAAGCAGAGACATTACTTTACCAACAAGGTCTATCTAGTCAAAGCTATGGTTTTTCCAGTAGTCATGAATAGATGTGAGAGTTGGACCATAAAGAAAGCTGAGTTCGAAGAATTGATGCTTTTGAACTGTGGTGTTGGAGAAGACTCTCAAGAGTCCGTTGGACACCAAGGAGATCAAACCAGTCAATCCTAAAGGAAGTGAACCTGATTATTCATTGGAAGGACTGATGCTAAAGCTGAAGCTCCAGTACGTTGGCCACCTGACGCACAGAACTGACTCAATGAAAAGACCTTGATGCCAGCATCAAGATTGAAAGATTGAAAGCATGAGGAGAGGCGGATGACAGAGGATGAGATGGTTGGATGGCATCACTGACTCGATGGACATGAGTTTGAGCGAGTTCTGGGAGTTGGTGATGGACAAGGAAGCCTGTTTTAAAAAGTCATAAGGTAAAAAAAGAGTTGAGGAATGAAGTCTGTTTTACTCACTTATGCAGTCTTAGTTACCAACATTAGGTAGAAAGGCCATTCATTTATTTATAGAAATGAAAATCATTGCATTTGAGTGTCTTTGGAGCTAAGGGTAGAACCTTGAACAAGGTCCCACAGCCATGCTTAACTGTAAAGAAGGCTTGAAAACAAGAATTGGTATAAGGATATGAGATTACTGTGACGAGTTTAGCACAATCATGACTAATCTTCAGGGCTTTGCCACCAGAATGAAAGCTTTCCATCATTCAGAAAGAGGAGGGTAGGACAGAGTAGCTGTTAGGTAGCCTGATAAGAAGACCTCTCTGACAAAAGTGTTCATTGATAAGAACTGATCCTAGCCAGCAAGGGAAATGATGTAAGCCTTGCTAAAATATTAAGTGAAAAAGAAATGTTTGTACAACAGAGAATTATAGCTAATACTAGAGCAGAACCAGATTGAGGTCTGGAGCATTATCATCCCTGTGACTAAGTTATTGTTATCCAGGAAGGCTCTTTGTTGCCCAGAAGTGTGATTCTGGACCTGATAAGCTGATCCTTGAACAATCTGGGTTTGAACTGCCTGGGCTCACTTACAAGCAGATATTTTTCAACAGTAAATACTAGAGTACTGCTGTGTTTGGTTGAATCCCCAGATGTGGAGGAACCACAGATCTGGAGGACCAACTGTAAATTACACCCAGATTAAACCCTAATGTTGTTTAAGGGTCAACTATCAATTCTGCCATGTCCTTTAGGCTTTTCATTTTAAATGATAGAAAAGTCAACCCAAACTGGCCTAAATACAAAAGGAATTTATTGGCTCATTTAATCAAAAAGGTCTAGGGCTAGGGGTGAAGTCAGGTACTGCTAGAAATGTGGCTCAGACAATGACATCAGGTACAGGTTTCTCTCCATCTCTTGCCTGTCTTTTGCTGTATCAGCTCCATCCTCCTTGGAAGTCTCCCTCATATTGACAACTTGAGGGCCTGCAATATCAGACTTCTCGTCCACTTCCAGTAGGAAAAAGTCCCTACCTCCGATCACATCTCAGGAAAACTTCTGTGCTATCACGTTGGCTGGGAAAAGGCATTTGCTAGTTTCCAGGTATAAATACTCCACCTGTGGCCAATTTCAAGCTTCAAATGTGATGTCAATTAATTTGCAGTTGGAAGAAATGTAAAGAGGGGAAGCATTATATAGCATTTCTATCACACAGATGCATCAGATTCAATAACCTCAAGAACACAGCTAATAGCAGAATGTAAAATAATTAGGAAGTTATCAGGTCTGCTTATTTGTAACCTGAGTTTTTAATATAGCTTTAGTAGAAAGTCTTATGACTTAATTTTTTTAGTAATAGCTGTGTCTGAGTATCTACCAACTGATTCACAAGATTTCTGACAAATTAACAACTGGGTTTCTAATCTGGGACAAGGCAGCTTTAGCATTCCACTCTTCTTTTTTAGGTAGAATCTTTTCTATGATTTTTTTCTTTCTCTCAATAATAAGTATCTCATCAAGAATTTTCTTTTTTTCCCACAAGTTCCCCTACTCTAATACTCTCAGAAGACAAAAAAATAGTAATAATAGTGATAGTATAATTGTTATTATTATGCTCATTTCCACAAGCAACCAAAGAAAAGCAAATTTAATCAGTAATGTCACAGCAAAAGCTGTTTTAATTATAGCATATAATTCTGAAGTTCTGTCCACTGCCAGCGATAGTGACATGGACAATTTTGTGTATTACTTGGTATAGGGTATGCCAATATATCATTTTTTTTATTCCTGCATCACAAACTGCCACAAATTTAGCATCTTAAGATAACATTCAGGACTTCCCTGGTGGCCCAGTGATTAAGAATCCACTTGTAGTGATTAAAAGTGCAGGGACATGGGTTCAATTCCCAGTCTGGGAGGATCCCATCTGCTATGGAGCAATGAAACCCACTCGCCCTAGAGCCCATGCTCTGTAACAAGAGAAGCCTTACACAGATGTACATAACAGACTTTTGGACTCTGTGGGAGAAGGTGAGGGTGGGATGTTTTGAAAGAACAGCATGTATATTATCTATAGTGAAACAGATCACCAGCCCAGGTGGGATACATGAGACAAGTGCTCGGGCCTGGTGCGCTGGGAAGACCCAGAGGAATCGGGTGGAGAGGGAGGTGGGAGGGGGGATCGGGATGGGGAATACATGTAACTCCATGGCTGATTCATGTCAATGTATGACAAAACCCACTGCAATGTTGTGAAGTAATTAGCCTCCAACTAATAAAAATAATTGAAAAAAAAAAAAGAGAAGCCTTTACAATGAGAAGCCCATGCACTGCAGCTAAAGAATAGCCCCCACCAGCTGCAGCTGAAAAAAAAAACAAACCTGTGTGCAGCTGCGAAGACCCAGCACAGCCAAAAATAAATAATTTTTAAAATTAGCATCCATTTATTATCTCACAATTTTATGAGTCAGAAGTCCAGGTGGGCTTGACTGGGTTCTCTGCCTGAGTCTAACAAGGTCAAAATCAAGGTGTCAACCAGGCTGGCTCTTACCTGGAGGCTCTGGAAAAAAACTGTTTTCCCAGGTACTCAGATTGCTGACAGAATCCAGTTTCTTGTGGCTGTAGAGTTGAGGTTCCTGCTTTCTTTTCTGGCTGTCTGCCAGAGGTCACTTGGCTCCCAGAGGTAACTCTCTGGGTTTGTGCATGCCCTCACGGCGTGGCCCCCTTCAAAGCCAATATCCATACATTGAATCCTTCTCATGCTCTGAATCTGATGATCCCTCTCATTACCAGCTGGAGAAAACTTTGCATTTAAAAGGCTCATGTGATTCCTCAATTAGGCCCACCTGGAGATCCTCCCTTTGGCTTTAGTGTAACATAATCACAGGCATGATATCTTATTGTATTCAAGGTCCTGGGGATTAAAGCGAGAAATCTTGAGGCCTTGAGGTGTTATTTTAGGATTCCTCTTACTATAACCAAAAAAATTCTTTTACAAATCAATTTAACAAAATATGTAAGTCATTTCAATGTGTGTACTATTTGAATTCACCAATTCCCTGCTAGGAAATATTATAAACAGAACCAAAGCATTAAAAAATCATCCTTGTTTATAATTTAAAACTACAGAATTCTAATTGCCAACATTCGCTGGATCATCAAAAAAGCAAGAGAGTTCCAGAAAAGCATCTATTTCTGCTTTATTGACTATGCCAAAGCCCTTGACTGTGTGGATCACAAGAAACTGGAAAATTCTGAAAGAGATGGGAATACCAGACCACCTGACCTGCTTCTTGAGAAACCTGTATGCAGGTCAGGAAGCAACAGTCAGAACTGGACATGGAACAACAGACTGGTTCCAGATAGGAAAAGGAGTACGTCAAGGCTGTATATTGTCACCCTGCTTATTTACCTTATATGCAGAGTACATCATGAGAAATGCTGGGCTGGATGAAGCACAAGCTGGAATCAAGATTGCAGGGAGAAATATCAATAACCTTAGATATGCAGATGACACCACCCTTATGGCAGAAAGTAAAGAAAACTAAAGAGCCTCTTGATGAAAGTGAAAGAGGAGAGTGAAAAAGTTGGCTTAAAGCTCAACATTCAGAAAACTAAGATCATGGCATCTGGTCCCATCACTTCATGGGAAATAGATGGGGAAACAGTGGAAACAGTGGCTGTCCACTTTATTTTTCTGGGCTCAAAAATCACTGCAGATGGTGATTGCAGCCATGAAATTAAAAGACATTTACTTCTTGGAAGGAAAGTTTTGACCAACCTAGACAGCATGTTAAAAAGCAGAGACATTACTTTGTCAACAAAGGTCCGCTAGTCAAGGCTATGGTTTTTCCAGTGGTCATGTATGGATGTGACAGTTGGCTATAAAGCTGAGCACAGAAGAATTGATGCTTTTGAACTGTGGTGTTGGAGAAGACTCTTGAGAGTCCCTTGGACTGGAAGGAGATCCAACGAGTCCATCTTGAAGGAGATCAGTTCTGGGTGTTCATTGGAAGGACTGATGTTGAAGCTGAAACTCCAATAGTTTGGCCACCTGATGCAAAGAGCTGACTCATTTGAAAAGACTCTGATGTTGGGAAAGATTGAAGGCAGGAGGAGAAGCGGATGACAGAGGATGAGATGGTTGGATGGCATCACTGACTCAATGGACATGGGTTTGGGTGAACTCCAGGAGTTGGTGATGGACAGGGAGGCCTGGCATGTTGCGGTTCATGGGGCCGCAAAGAGTCAGACACGACTGAGTGACTGAACTGAACTGAAGTTTACAAAGCCTATACAAAATACCCTATGATAGTTACATATAATAAGCAAGGTATTCATGTACACTACCATTTCATGTGTATTTCTGAAATTAAAAATCTATGTGGATTATGCAAGCTGAACTGTAAAAAGCCAAGAAAAACAACATTATCTGTCCCCAAAGAGCTTAATACTGAGGTGGAAAAACAAATACGTGTACAAATAACCACAAAATGAGGGAGAATGAAAGCAGTACAATAATTCCAGGGGGGAAAAGAAATACAACAAAACCATTGGAACACAGAGACTGTTAGATAAAGCAAATCGATGCACCTAAAACCTTTCTGGGGAGAAATACTGAGGAAACACTCATTCTTCACTAAAGTGATACGTTCTGGTTAAAGGGCCATAAACATATTCCACAACTGGCAAAGTGCTTAACCTCTAATGAAACCTGTTTCTCCTCACACAACTTACACACTCTCTACAAAGCAACTAGCAGAAGAGTTTCTTAATAGAAATCTAAATAGAAATGTGTATACTGTGACTGTCCAAGAGAAGCCATGTTTCTACAATAAAACCCTCCTTTCTCCCCAAGTCTTAAAAACCTCAAATATTAAGGTTTTGGCTACAGAGCCACAGGTGATCTTAGTCATGTGCTAAGAACATTGGAAAAGGAAAGTCAACAGGAATTTAGACCCTCTCTAAGTCACTTTCACTGTGAATCCATGTAGAAAACTCCCTAGATACAGGATTGGAACATGGCCTGAGAAGAAAGTCAGGAAAGCAGGCGCATCTGAACTGTGGAGGTGAAAACTCAGGAAAGCCTCCTTTGCCCCAAAGGGCTGAGCTGAGGATGAACATGTAGGCATCACGCTGCTTCACACAGCCAGTCAGCAGTGGGCTGGACTTCAGACATCAGGTTGGAGAGGCAGATGTGCAAACAGGACAGGCAGAGGCAGGAGATCAGCAAGTCAGACAACGTGGTGGAAGTAAAACTCTCGTCTGGGTGCTGCAAGATTATTGTCAAAAGGTGGTGGTTGGCCTGGGTTCCAAAGTCCCGGGTCTCAGGCCAGCAGCCTCATAAAGATGGCTTCGGAAGTATTTTCAGTATCGATCTGTTCCTGAAACAAAAGAACACAGAAACGTAATCAAATTGCAAATCAAGAAGTGACTGGGCAAGGATAGAATTGACAAAGGCCAGACTTTGTGATACTTATCGCTGGGCTGTAAGGGATCAGAAGGGATCTGTGTGACGGATGCTGCAGGATTATCTAAGAACAATGTCTCTCTCTCTCCCTCCCGCTCTTTTGGCCTGGGATTGAAATTTTTATTCCCCGTGATCCCTTTGGCCAAACTCCATGAGTCCTTTACTGCCTCCTCAACATGCTTTGCAACACAGCTGTATAACATGTGGGTAATTTCTCTGTCCTATTTTTCTGTTGATTTTCAATTTTAAACAGCTGTTTGCTGTTTCCCTGTCAAATCAGTTTCATCCGTTGTAGGTGTATTTCTGTAGGCCTTAAATAGACCTGCCTGCTAACACTTGCATGTGAGCATTAAAGGAGATAAGACCTGTGAAACTCTATGGTAAACCCTAAGGTGCTATACCAATGTTATTTCCCCTGTTCACCTGTAGTCCATCCTAGGCAGGCATGCCACTTATACTGTGGAAACTGGGAGAAATCAAACAATATTCATGGAGAATTCCCTGGTGGTTCAGTGGTTAGGACTGCTGTTTCCATTTCAGGGTGCCATGGGTTAGATCCCTGGTTGGGGAACTAAGATCACACAAGTGTGCTTACGAAAGAAAGAAACCCAAAAAACAAAACAGAAAAACAAGATTCTCAGGCCAACCCTCTAGGTGTGGTTTCTCAGAAAAACTAACTGGGTCAGTCAGAGGAAGCTATGTAAGTCGTGGGACCCAGAATAAAAATAGAGAATTTCAAGATGGGGGCAGTAGAGCATTGAAACTAAGCCTGGGGCCCTTGCAAGCATCAGACCCTGTTCATCTGGTCAGGTAGCACAGCCATGAAGCTAAACATGACTTCAGTATATTCAGAGCAACATGAGGTTTGCAAAATGCATCCACTAATGCAAATGGGTCCAAGTATTTAGATAGCAAAGGTGCTAACTTTGGGGAAAGGGGATAAGAAGGTCTTAAAGATCTACAAAACATGTAGCTATAGAGACAGCATTAAGGAAGAGTTCAAGCTATTGGAAGAGGGATTTCTTTTCAGGATAAAAAGCTAAATCAAAAGACAACTGATCCTCCAGTCAGGATAACTTCATTTCCCCCTTAGCTCTATGAGATGCTGATTGAGTCTTTGGAGATGATGTCAGGGGCTGTGCTTTGTATATTGTAAGCTTGTAAACTGCAAAACAAAGTGTAAACTTTTACCATTGCCATTTTTAAGGGTAGTTCTTGGTCGTTTTAGAAAAGACAGACACACATTCTGAGTTGGTCGCCACCTAGATGCAGCTGTATACTCCCTCCAAGGCAACAGATAGAGAGGATTTTGTGTGTGTGCTAAGTCGTTTCAGTTGTGTCTGACTCTTTGCAAACCCATGAACTAGCCCACCAGGCTCCTCTATCCATGGGGATCCTTCAGGCAAGAATATTGGAGTGGGTTGCCATGTCCTCCTCCAGGGCATCTTCCCAACCCAGGGATTGAACCCGTGTCTCTAATGTCTCTTGCATTGACAGGTGGGTTCTTTACCACTAGCGTCACCTAGGAAGCCCCAGGAAGGACTTTATAGTCTCCCAAATCAGCCTCTCCCTCTGTCTCTCTCCCTCTTTTTTTCTAGTTTCCACTGCCTTTGGGCTGAAAAGAAAAGCAAACCACCCTATCAGTTTGTTAATTTTTTGTGTAACCTGCGTGGACATCTTTGCCCTGCTCAAAAGAGCGGTTAGGGCGGGAGGAAATGCTGGACATAGTTACCCAGCCTGACCTTCCTTGGGTTGTGACATCAGAGCTGTGTTTACCTAGCTGAAGGGCTGGAAATGTTGGAATGGAGGGAGGAGACTGCACGGATGATTCAGGAGGCTATACCTGCTCTCATTTTCCTGCTGATTTTCCAGCTGTTCTGAGTGGCAAAGAGAGATGAAATTTGTAAACTTCTCTGTCATGTGGCTTCATCTGTTCCCTTTCTCATATCTTTTCCAAAAACCTTTTTCAAATAAACACAAGTAGACAACAGAGGATGTCTAGGAGAGCAAACTCATATTTCCTCAAGGGTAGATTTTTGGCATCTGCAGAAAAGTCTCCAGTGCTGCTGTTCTTTCCTCCACATCTTGAAGGTACTGGAAAAAATAAAGGGACGTGATGCTCCCTTATTTACTGCATCTGGGTGAGATAGAAAGTTCGTGATTCCTATCAGAATACATTCAACATATGGGCTTCCCAGGAGGCGCTAGTGGTAAAGAACCCAGCTGCCAATGCAGGAGTCGTAAAAGACACGGGTTCGATCCTTGGTTGGAGAAGATCCTCTGGAGAAGGGGATGGCAACCTACTCCAGTGTTCTTGTCTGGAGGATCCCATGGACAGAGGAGCCTGGGGGGGCTGCGGTCCATAGGGTGACAAATAGCCGGACATGACTGAGGTGACTTAGCACACACACATATATCTACTGTGGACCAAAAATATACCAGGCACCACTTGGGGCTGATGGAGGGCAAGTCAAATAAAGTGCAATTTCTTTGGGAAATTGCATGTTCCTCAAAAACTGTCTTATTCCACTTTGTATCCTTAATGCACAACAGAGTGCTAAAACGCAGTAATTGCTCCATAAATATTTGTAGAGGGCCTCTTTGCTCACAGAAGTCGTCTTTAGCTGAGCAATACTAGACTCTCTGCATATAATCTAGGAAAGAGTTGGCAGTGTCCTTAAAGTTACAATGTTATCTTTGGCCAGAGGAGGAAATAACCACTTTACAACAATAATTAGCATTTATCAAGTAAACACTTTTTCAGGTACTGTGAGAACCACTACTCATGGATCAACTTGTTAATTCTTTTGTCCTAATAACCCGATGAGGTAAGCGCTTTTGTTATGCTTGTTTTACCAGTAAGACTCTAAACCAAAAAAAAGGTAAAATAACTTGCCCAAGTTTGAACAGAAACTGGCTCCACAGGCCTTGTTTCTAATCTCCAAAACTACAGCTGCCTAATCCTTCCAGAACCAAGCACAGAAGACCAAGTTAAAACAGGGGCTCTGGAATGTCTTTTGACTATGATCCACAATTTAAAAAAAATTTTTTATACCAATACCTGTATAAAACCGAAGCAAAAGTTTCAAGAAAATATACTTATCCAAATTACATTTTTTCCGTCATTTTCTTTCTTTCTTCTTTTATTTTTTTTTTTGAAGCTTACTACCATCAATTAATTTGATTTCACAATGCATAGCTTAAAAAACCCTGGGTGAGGGAAAAGAATTCAAGATTACCTGGCTGACTCTGAGCTTGCTGTACTTAAAATGGAATCTCTGAAATTTCTCTATTGGGCCAAACATACTGCAATGTTTGTCGTGCATCCAAGCCCCTTTTAGGCCCCTCGGAGCCTGAGCCTGAGGAAGGAAGGAAATCCTTCCACTCCTCATCTTCTGTGTTACTTCACTGCTCCAGGCTGCCATCTTGGGTTTAGATTTGGCTCCAGCCAACAAAGGTCCATATAGTTAGAGCTATGGTTTTTCCAGTAGTCATGGACAGATGTGAGAGTTGGACCATAAAGAAGGCTGATTTATGAAGAACTGATGTTTTTGAATTGTGGTGCTGGAGAAGATTCTTGAGAGTCTGTTGGACAGCAAGGAGGTCAAACCAGTCAATCCTAAAGGAAATCAACCCTGAATATTCACTGGAAGGACTGGTGCTGAAGCTGAAGCTCCAATACCTTGGCTGCCTGAGGTGACGAGCCAACTCATTGGAAAAGACCCTGATTCTGGGAAAGACTGAGGGCAGGAGGAGGAAGGGGCAACAGAGGATGAGATGGTTAGATGGCACCACTGACTCAATGGATATGAGTTTGAGCAAGCTCCTGGAGATAGTGAAGGACAGGGAAGCCTGGCGTGCTGCAGTCCCTGGGGTCACAAAGAGTCAGACGTGACTGAGCAACTGAACACAACAACCAGCCATATCTGCATTTCTGGTCCATGGGAGGCAGGCACCTTTGCCCCTTACCCTCTCCCCTCCACTGAGGATGAAATTGCCACCTTCTCTCTGCCCTGTTGGCTAAGGCCAATCCAGCTACAGCTTCTCATACAATTTTTATGTCCCACTTCCTAACTGAGGGCCCACAAGCTGTCCGTTGGATACACTTGAAGGGGCTACAGACAGAGTACACTGCTATTTATCTCCAAAGGAACGTTCCCGCTTCCCCTCTTCAACTCCACTCCCCCATAAGTAGAAGATGGGTGGTGGACAGAACAGTTTCACATTCTTTTAGCATGGCCTAGATTTCCTAGGATTTAGTATTGAAATATGGGGGGTTTAGCATCATCTATTACAGAGATTTTCTCCTTGGCAAGCTCTTCCAAAAGCAGGATGAAAAGAAAGGCTTTGTATTCACATCATTTTGCAGATGGATGGGCTATGGGTGAGTGGAGGGAAAGGCAGAGAATGACCAGAGGCTTGGCGTCTGGGATAAGCAGAGTCTGGGGATTACTAGGGAACATGAGCTTGCCGTGGAGGGTCCATATGTGATGGAATGAAGACTTATGTGTCTGTGAACTTTCTGCCTTTTTACTACCTCAACTAAAAGGTTGATCTCAGCATTGCTAGCTCTATCCTGTGTCTAAAACACTCCAGCTAGTAGAGGAAAGGGCCAAGCAAAGACTAAGCTGCCGTGTCTGCAAAAACTGCAAACTCACAGGGAGCTCAGCTCAGTGATCTGTGACGACTCAGAGGAGTGGGATGGGAGGGGTGGTGGGGGGGAGTCTCAAGAGGCAGGGGATAGATGTATACATAGAGCTGATTCAGGGGCTTCCCCGATAATCTGCTGGCAATGCAGTAGACCCAGGAGATGCTGGTTGGATGCCTGGGTTGGGCAGATACCATGGAGGAGGAAATGGCAACCCACTCCAGGATTATTGCCTGAAAAACCCCATGGACAAAGGAGTCTGCTGGGCTCCAAACAGTCACAAAGAGTCGGATACAACTGAATGACTAAATGTGAGCGTGATAGCTGATTCATGATGTCATACTGCAGAAACTGACATAACACTGTAAGGCAATTATACTCCAATTTAAAAAATAACTTTTAAAAATAAAGTTGCTAACTGATGGGCCTGGGGATTGTCCTCACCTACCACTCCACCATCCATAGCTCCCAGACTCCCATATACTCAACTCCTCCAGGACTGGGAGGCTAAGCCTGAGTCTACTAAGACTTATTCCCACCTGTAATGGGTGAAGACCTGGGTTCCACACTCAGCTCTGAAATTTTCTGCCAACATAGTTCAAGTGGGTCTGAGTTTACTTTTGACTTCCAGTTTCTTCATCTGAAGTGTAGTTATGATAACACCTAGCCGGATGCCTCAGACTTCTTGTGAGGAACAATGAAGTGATGTGAGTAAAGATACATTGAAACTCCTGATGGTACAATCACTACAGCTTGCCACCGGGCAATAGATAAGATGGAGAGAATGTAACCACTCCCATCTTGAATCTCTATAGTGGAACATGAGGACCTTACTCTTCTTTTGAAAGTTCAAGGTGTGCCTAGTTATCTATGCTTGACTTTTAAAAGTATATTCTTACAAAGAACAGGATCTCCTTCCTGTAGTTAATCTGTTGCAGTGATATTTCACATTAGCCATCCCTTTGCAAGACTGTTTCAAAAGAAATGAAGAAAGTAAACTTTCAAAAGGGGCAGAGAATCCAAGATAACACTTCCTACTATCTTCTAAAACAAAAAAAGTTTCCAAACCAAAGCAGTAGGAAACAACAGAGAACAGGCCTAGCTGGTTAGAGGAAGAGTTAGGGGGAAATCCTGTTTTTGAAATGTGGTGGAAATCTCAGAATATTAGCATTACATTTTGTCAGGTTCAAGAGATAGATTTGAAAAAAAAAAAAAAAACACTTCATTTGACACATCCATTTGTCATGGATGGGAAGCCTTTAATTCATTTGAAATATAAGCAAATCTGTAAGCAAAACAACTCCCCGGGCAAAGGTAGAAAATATTTTGAAGGCTCAGAGAGGCCGAAAAGAGACCTGAGATTAACCTGAAATTCCCATGTGTGACTCCTAGTTAGAAGCAGGTATTTTGTTTACGTGGAGCCAAGGCAGAACCCACACCAGGGAATCTTCTTGAAGCCCCCGAAGGAGCGACTCTTCTAGGATTTATATCCATCTGCTTCCTGAAAAGTGTTTGCAGTGCTGTCTCTTACACATACAAATGAAACTGTTGACATGGAAATCGAGGACGTGAACCCTGAGGGAGGAGGGTGTGAGTAGGTTAATCCATCCAAGCAGTTTAAATATTTCCTAGCAATGGAGCCCTTTCATCAACCGTAGTTTCTACCAGACAGTTGAGAGTGCTCCCTTAAAGTAAGCAGAGTGGGAAGGGGCAGAGGTCCCCTGGCTTGCCCATTGCCCAGCGCACATCCACTAGGCTCTGCAGCTCTTTGGAGAGCATTTTGAAAATTAGGGTTCTAGGCAATTATAGGTACTGTGATTGACACTAGCCCTGAGCTAGCTGCCTGCAAATCTAGATAAAAAGGGAGATATTGTGGATCACCTTTTCTTCCTTCAATAAAGCAAAAGATTTTTTCAGTCTCTCTGAAACATTCTAATTTAATATAAAGAATGCTGTTCGGAGTGGCTGAAGGTTGGATGGCATATACTTCAGAATTAGATAATAGTAGTGGATTTTTGTCTTTTTTTTTTTTTTTAATGCCCAGTATCAGAAGCTTCCCAGGTGGCACTAGTGGTAAAGAACCTGCCTGCCAAAGCAGGAGACGCAGGTTCAATCCCTGGGTTGGGAAGATCCCTGGAGAAGGACAAGGCAACCCATTCCAGTATTCTTGCCTGGAGAATTCCATGGACAGAGGAGCCTGACAGGCTACAGTCCATGGGGTTGCAGAGTTGGACATGACTGAGCACACACATGCACAGTATCAGAACCCCTTCTGATAAATATATATATGTGATAAATATATTAGGGAATTTATTTCCCACTGTGTGAGCCTTGCTAGAAAAGTTCCTCTCAAGAGAAGCTGAAATAGCCAGTACTCAGTTTTCCAGCCCCTTTCGCAGGTAACACATGGACACGTGGCCGAAGCTCGGCCTATCTGACCCTAATCACATAAACCTTGGTTTCTAGGGCAGCAGAGCCAGGCAGCAGTGCGGAGGGCGTGGATCTGCTGGCGTCTGATGGGAAGTCGCGACTTCCTAGTTAGCAGCAGCGGCACTGCCCTCCGTGACTTAGCTCTTTGTGGTCCTTCTGGCCCTGCTTCGAGGTCCCCTTTGCTCAGAGGTCCCCCTTTCCCACCCAGTCTCCAGCTTTCCCATCTATTCCCTGAGCTACCTGTCATCCTTCCAGTAAATTCCTTTCTAGCCTAAATCAGCCAGAATCCATTTGCTCCCTACAAAGAGATTCCCAGCTGAGAGGTAACTGCGAGGCTGTCTGCTATGGGAAAAACAAAAGATTAAACAGCGCTGTGCCTAGGTGCTCAGTCGTGTCCGACTCTTTGTGACCCCAGGGACTGTGGCCCGCCAGGCTCCTCTGGCCTTGGGGGTCCTCCAGGCAAGAATACTGGAGTGGATTGCCCTGCAGGGGCTCTTCCCAACCCAGGTCTCTCGCAATACAGGAGGATTCTTTACCGTCTGAGCCACCAGGGCCTGTTCAAACTCAACCTCTGCTATCCCAGAGTAAAGAGTCTGTGGCCAAAATGCAGAGAGACACAAAAGAATTAAATTAGGTTTGCATTACCAAACAACCTAGGTTTTAGAAATTTAAAGGTAAGTTAAGTTTTCTGGGACTTCCCTGATGGTCCAGTGGTTAAGATCCCACACTTCCACCGCAAATTCTACTGGACGGGGAACCAAGATCCTGCAAGCCAAATGGCCAAAATACTTTTTGGGTCCTTTTGACCTCTGTATCTGCCTTTTGGCCATGCTTGCTGTCTTTACAACCTAACCTCTTCCTAAGATGAGGCTCCACTCTGCACAGCAACGGTAAGCACACAAGACTCTTAAATGTACAGTGACTAGCAACGAACCCTTTCACTGCACACCCCTCGGCAGCTATGCTTCCTCCACATTGTCCTGAGTAACCCAGGTAACTAGTACTGGTTTAGAGCAGTAACCTTAATAACTTCTATTAAGACTAATACCCTAAGGGTCATTTCATGTGTGTGTGTGTGCTTGCTTAGTCGCTCAGTCATCTCTGACTCCTTGCAACCCCATAGACTGTAGCCCACCAGGTTCCTCTGTCCCTGGGATTCTCCAGGCGTCAATACTGGAGAGGGTAGCCATTCCCTTCTCCAGGAGATCTTCCTGACCCTGGGATCGAACACTGGCCTCCTGCATTGCAGGTGGATTCTTTACAGTCTGAGCCACCAGGGAAGCCCTGGGGGCATTTCATACCTAGTTCCAAAGAGAAATATTACAAATACTTCACAGATGATGCCTTTGTATCTTCTTTGCTCTCAACTGCTCACATCCGTTTCCATTAGAGATAGAGAAAAGAGAAGAAGAGAAGGGGGAAGACAAAAGCGGGAGAGGAGGAGAGCCTGAACAAGAGATAAAGGACGAAGGGGAGAGGGGAGGGAAGAGGTCATCTACTTTGTTTCACATCAGGGTTTCTGGATTAGTTTGTTCAGGCTACTATGCAAAATATCATAGACTGGATGACTCAGGGACAACAGAAATTTACTCCTCACAACTCTGCAAGTCTGGAAGTCTGAGATCATGGAGCCAGTATGGTCCAGTCCTCCTGTGACACCCTCTTCCAGTTTGCAGACTGTCCACTGCTCATTATATCCTCACACAGTGGAAAGACAGTGAGAGAGCTCACTGGGGTCTTTTTTTTCTTTTTGGGGGGCTGCAATGGGTCTTCCTTACTGCATGTGGGCTTTCCCTAGTTGCAGTGTGCAGGCTTCTCATTGCAGTGGCTTCTCTTGTTGCAGAGCGTGGATCGGCTCAAGAGCACAAGCTCAATAGCTGTGGTGCATGCATGGGCTTAGTTGCCCTAAAGCAATGTGAAATCTTCCCAGACCAGGGATTTACATTTATCTATGTGGGATTTTCCAGGCAAGAATACTGGAGTGGGCTGCCATTTCCTTCTCCAATTTAACTACAGTGATCTGCAAAATTTATCTAAAAAATAACATTTTGCAACACAATCCAACATACACACACATATAATATACATATACATATATAAAAGTGAAACAAAAGTTTTGCCTAAAACATCTACCCTGCATATTAATTTTTTGAGGCCCCTCCCTGTTTTTTAAGCAGTTTTAGGTTTACAACAAAATTGATAGGAAAGAACAGGAGTTCCCCATATACTCCCTCCCCTCACACACGTAGTCATTATAAACCGAGTGGTACTTTTTTTTTAAACCAAAGATGAACTGCATTAACACATCAAAGCTTAGGTCATTGATCTTTTCTTTGTATTTAAAGTTGTAATATTTTGATAGCATTAGTTACATCCTATAAACTTTTGTACATTGCCTACCATCATTCAACATAGCTCTCCATTGTGATATTTACTGGTTTTTCTCCATTATGTTGTGATGTGTTCAATGTTGAGATGTTTTATATATCTTGTACAACAGCTGCAGCTGAGGTCATCACCTGACAATTTTGCTAATACAATCACTTCCCAAGACCCATCAAGTTTCTGCACAGCCTGAACAGATACGAACCTCTTGCCTGCGCTGGGTTTTTCACTGTGGCACGCAGGCTTCTCCAGTTGCAGTCTGCACACTCAATAGTTGTGGTACTTGGGCTTAGTTGCAGTATGTGGGATCTTGGTTCACTGACAGGAATCGAACCTGGGCCCCCTGCATTGGGACCGCAGGGTCTTATTCACTGGACCACCAAGGAATTCCCCGGAAGATAGGAGACTTTATCTTGAACCTCTCTGTATTTTTAATGATGGCACTTGGCAATTTCCCAAGATGTAGCAGATTTCGTTTACTCTTCCAACTTCTACTTGGCCCTTGTTATGGTCAGGTAACCAAAATGGGGATTCTTTCAGTAGTCAGGTATGTATGTCTATCCCAAATACACACTCAGGAACAGGGGAGGTAAGCAGAGTATAGGTCCAAGGGCTGAGTTATCTGTGACACAAGCTTGGGCTCAACCTCCATGTATGACTTGACCCAAAAGGAAGCCAACTTCAAAGAAATGTTAAGTCCCAGCCACATCACAGAGCGTGAGAGATGAATTTGGAGTGTACATACAATATATGAGAGCAGTCACAGACTCCAATCTCATAGCTTAGTGTCTATGCTATACTTAAATCTGCCTGCTGAGCTTTAAATTTCAATTATTTTTTCAATATAAATTCTATTTTGACAATTCTTAAATCTGCCTAGTTTTTGTAGAACTTTGTTATTTCTCCTTTTTTGACACTCATCTTTAACAATGATTTCAAGTTCAGTATCTGATAATCCCTATATCCATCGTCTTTGTAGAGCTTATTTTCTAACTTTGTTTTTGCAAACTCTTGCTTATAATGGCATCTCTTTCTACAAGGTAGATTTATTTCCTAGTTCAGTCCCTGAAGGTCAGATTGGTTCTCCTCTATCAGCCCCTGTCCGTTTTCCAGATAAGAGAACAGGAAAAGGCTAGCACTTTCACCAGGGAAAGCCGAGCTGTCCTCATAAACTCCAAGTAGACTACTGCGTACATCTCCCTGATCAGAACCATGTTAACAGCCCTAACTGCTGCAAGCCTTTAAGCCTCCATAGCTGACAGCACTGGTGATGAAGAGTTGAAATAGCATCTGTGAATTTCAGCGTATAGTAGAGATGGACAAGAGTCCCAATTCACTGCTGTGGGGTTGGGGGCAAGCCCTGAGGGTTACAGAACCATTTTGAAGCAGAAGATATGGAAAGATACTCAGACCTGCGGAGTGCGTGTGCGCTCAGTCGTGTCCGACTTTCCAACCCCACCGACTGTGGCCCACCAGGCTCCTCTGTCCATGGGATTTTCTAGGCAAGAATACTGGAGTGGGTTGCCACTTCCTCTTCCAGGGGATCTTCCCGACCCAGGATCGAACTCATGTCTCCTGCAGTGGAGGTAGATTCCTTACCGCTGAGCCATCAGGGAAGCATCCAGACCTACTTACAGGGCCCCTTAAAGGCAAGGCCTCTGGGTGTAGAACCAATGCCGCTTGCCAGGCTCTCCCCGTAACTGCTGCCTGTAACTCACCATTCAGGGCCTCTAACAACCTTCCGGTAACCAATAACTATCAGCCAACAAATCCGGAATCCACACAGCCAAAGATTCAAACTGACACAGAGAAAAAGAAGAAACATCGCTTGGTCAAGATTTATTTCAAGGCCTGAAAATACTAATAGAAAAAGGCCCTACTGCAATTTCTTATAATGCATAAATACTTAATATAAAACTTAAAAAAATGTAGACACTATTAACTAACTTCTAAACCACACACTATATGATTTTCAAAAGCAAGTTATTTAATAAGACGTAAGGTGACAATATCAAACAATTTTCACACTTAATGAAGACATAACCAGCAGCAAGCTATTCAAACACAAATGTTTTTACACTTTCCATGTTGTTTTTAACTGTGTTTCAGAGAGCCACTGATAATCGAGGCTTCTTTCAAGTATAGGATTTCTAACATTAAATTACATATTCTAAGTATTTCTATAAAGAAATGAAAAAGATTACATTGTTTGCCATAAATTAATACATCAAAATTAAAAACAATCCAACTGCTTTTACTCATGCTTCCCCGCTTCTCCAACATTAACTTTAGATGTTTTTCTAAATATTATACAAACAGCTTTGTTCCAATCAGTTCTCATTTATGCAGATTAGGAGAAAAGGATTTTATAATGAGTTATCTTTAAGATTACCATTTCTATACTTCTGCCCCCAATCCCCTCCCCAAATCTGGTGTTAAAGTGAACAAGTTTACAATGTGCTACAAAAACCAAAACAATCTGTAGTCTCAATTTCCTAAATATCCCAAATACCTGTTTTTGTTTTGCCAATATAAACAGAAGTTTTGAGTGGCTAAGAATCATTTCCTAGTAGTCAGCAGGAGGAAGAAATGCACAGCATGAACATTATTTAACTGAAACTTTATTACTTATGCCTTCCCCCCACCACAAGCATTCTTTAGCCTTAAATTACATTGTGTGCACACAACTGCAACAATTTGTATTTGCTCAGGAACATATAATCACATTAAAAATCAGTAACTTTCTACTTCATAGCTTAGTTGGCTCTTAAATAAGTTTTTTTCTCTGGCAGGGAGAAATAAGTATCTTACTTTAGGAAACTGGTATATATAAATGAACTTTTTGTTCATTTAAACTTTGAGAAAACCTAAAGATGAAGTTTTGGGGTGTTTTTTCTTAAATGCAAGAGATATGCAACTTCACTACTGTTCATATAGTGCAGGGGTGGAATGGCAGATTCAGATGCAGATGAAACTCTACATTTTGTAAATGGAAAAACCAACGTTGACCATTGTTTACAGGAAACAAAGGTTAAAGAAAAATGTTGAAGAATATCTACTCTTAAAAAGACAGAAGTGCTATACAACACAAAAATGAGACCTAGAGATATGAAAAACACTCATTTTACTGTTTTAAAAGAAAAACAAACAAATAAAAGGCAAGGAGTCTAGACCAATTAGAACTGAGGCAGCTGCAACGAAAAATGGAACACAGTACAATGATTTGAGGCCTTAAAGGAAATGACTAATTAAAATGAAATTTCACCAGTATTCCTGTCTTTAATAATACATAAATGCCCAATATATAAAAAATATGAAGTCTGGATTTCCCCCTTAGGTTTATAATAAACTGTCAAACCTCTGCTTAATACAGTTACTTTTATAAGCTTTCTGATCAGCAGAGCATGCTATACAAGTACACGCATGCTAGAATTTTACCATGAGAATTATTGTTCTCATTTCAGACTAATGACCTGCCTGTTACCCATATTTATACATATTTCATTTCCATTATAAGACACTTAAGACCTTTCTAGTGGTATATTTTAATCAACATATTACATAAAAATCTTGATCTTTTAAAATAAACTTTTTTAGTACTGTGACATGATGGGTTTAATTGAACAGCTGGAACATAATATGATAACTACATTGCACTGTTTAAACTAATTCACAGCTGTAGGAAAATGTTTGTTTTTTAAAATATAACCAAGATGAGACTGCAGAGTTATGAGCAGTAAAATATTAGGAAACAGTTAATGAATAAATAAGATGATTTTTCCATCAGTGGCCATTCATTATCTTGCTTTTGGGAACCTGGAAGAATTTGTCTTCTTTGAGTTTCAAATGTTCTGGTAAATCCAGTCGTTTCTTAGCTTCTTCGATATCACCTTGAATTGCTGAAATAAGTGACTCTGCGGAGAAAATACAGCAGGTAAAGATAATGAAAAACTGCCACTGGGCTTTTTACTACTCCTTCGTTCAGCTTCTCCTTAAATCTCAGAAGCTGGCAGTGTCCCTGGCACAGGGTAGATGCCAGTAATGTTTGTTTCATCCTTTCTTCTAGACTTAAGTAAAAGTCAATGGAACATAAAGGATGTCCCTAATCGTCTTGCAGTTACTTAGAGAAAGGCATTAGCAAAAAGGTACAAGTCATATACTAAATGAAAGATACAAACACTATCAATTCTCTTCAGTATTTACAGTTGTAAAAGAAACTCTAGAATTAAAACTATCACACTGCAATAAGATACTCAGCACCAATTAAAGTTCTGATTTACTGTTTCTTACACTTCAAGTACTGCTAAGCACCCATTATTCACAGTATTAATTCTTACTTGTCTTAAAATACAAAAGGAAATATATTTCACTAACTTCATACTGTTGGGGAGACAGAGTTTGAATCTAGGCTGCATCACTTACTATGTTACCCCAGGCAAACTACTTAACCTCTTTAACAATTTCCTCACCTGCAAAATAGACTAAATAATACTTCATGTGGTCGTTGTGGGGATAAAGTGAGTTCATTCACAAAAGGCTCTTAAAACAGGGCCTGGCATATTACATGCTCAAATACAATCTGTCCTGCCGTGATTATTATGAGGAGAAGCAGTAAAAGGAGCTGCAGCAATATCTAAGAAGATCTAAAGAAGAACTTACCTAAAGAATCAAAGTTCTTTTCTGGTCTGAGGTAGCCAGCGATGGCCACTTTGAGGATTTCCCCATAGAAGTCCTCTTTGAAAGTATGCATGATATGAGTTTCCTACAGTCAAAAGATGTTAAAATTGAATATATCTTTATTTTTATGGTGGGGTCACTGAAATGAAACAATCAACCTTCCTTAAATTTTTAAAGACAGGTTAAAACATAAGTGCAGTTTTTCCTAAACTCTTCCATTGCTCCTGTTCTTGACCCTGACCTTACAGGTTAACATCATAACTGAGTAAGGTAGATGCTATGGCACAAATCTGGTGTGATTTGCTGTTTTCAGAAAAAGTTAACATGCAACAAAATAATTAAGACTCTTATTAAGGTGAAAAAACTGAGCAAATACACCAAAGAGGCAATGAGCAAAGCAACTCTTCCTCAAAAGACACCATTCCATTAATCAAATTTTTAAAAAAAAGCAACACAGTAGACATTTGTTATACGTAGTTCCAACAAAACAACTGGATCAAGAATGTTAAGAACTTCTTTCGGTCAGTAAGACAATCCCATTTTTTTAAAAAAGGAGTAAAGACTTTAACAGGTATATCATGTACATCTGTTATTAGCAAAGAAAAGGAAAAAGAAAAACTCTAAAATGAACCTCCTACCAATGGAAAACTGAGTTTCTCCTAACTACAGAAGGCATTCCTTAACTGGCTCTGTAATAACAGTTCTGTTATCTGAGTAGCTAAATAAGAAAAAAATCAGTCATGGGATAGCCTCCCCTCCCTTTCATTTCCTCCCTCACTCCACAGAAAAATATTTTGTGTTCTTTCATCAATTCTTTTCTTTATCTACGCCAACACACCCTTAATCCTGAAAAATAAGAGGACCGTTGAGCTTAACGTTAAACGTTAAGTAGTCCGGACCATTTCTACTGCTTACACCAGTACGTTTTCAGCTAGCTTTCCAATTGGTACAGATTTCTATAAACCCTTCAAAGAGAAGGAAATTTAGATGACCAAAAGATTCAGCCATATCTAGAAGATTAAGCACTTAAGCTGTGTACATTTGATAATAAGAACAGGAGAATATGCATACCCTCAAAGGGGGTTAAGAGATGAGAAAAAGCATCATTCTGCAGTTTTATCAGAAAGCACCATGCATAGAGCAGGCAGTTCTACCTCAACAGGGTGCATGCGCGCTCAGTTGCTGAGGTCATGTCTGACTCTTTGCGACCCCATGGACGTAGCCTGCCATTCTCCTCTGTCCAGGGGATTACGCGGGCAAGAATACTGGAGTGGGTTGCCATTTCCTTCTCCAGAGAATCTTCCCAACTCAGGGACTGAACCTGGGTATCCCGCATTGCAGGCAGATTCTTTACCACTGTGCCTCCTGGGAAGCCCTAACAGAGTGGGCAATAATTAAAGGGTAAATGACCTACATTAACTGTGGCAAACTCAACTTTATTTCACTTTTATTTCTAATAAAGGTAAATACATGGGCAGTTATAAAATTTAATTATTGTAGTTCTGGTTTGTGATTCCACTTTCGATTTTCTCCATAATTTATAAAATTGATTAATCTATGTTATTGGGTACACAATGATGTAATCTGTGAGTTTTGGTATACTACCAATTTGGTATAAATTCAAAATGGATTTTTATAACTTTAGGATGTTAAATGCAGTCCCCATGGTAACCACAAAGAAAATATCTACAGAAAATACACAGAAGGAAATAAGAAGGGATCAATACGTGTTACTACAAAAAAAAAAAAAATCAACTAAACAAACAAGGCAGTAATCAAAGAACCAATGGACAAAAAAGCTGGAAGGCATATAAAAAAACAAAACAAGTAAAATAGCAGAAGTCCCTCCTTACTAGTAATTACTTTAAATGTAAGTGGATTAAACTCTCCAACCAAAAGTCAGAGATTAGCAGAATAGTTAAAAAATACAAAATCCAACCCTCTTTATAAGAGACTAGAGACTCACTTTAGATCCAAAGACACAAACAGCTTGAAAGGATGGAAAAGCTATTCCAATACTTCACTTTTAAACCCTTCAGATACACTGCCAAAATTCTAGAATCTGGATTACTGTTGTGATCACCACTGATGAGTTCTACCTGCATATTACTCTAAATCATCACCTCATCCTCATTTATGGAGTGAAATACAATTCTTAATTCTTACCATGGATTTTTTAGTATTCTTGTAGTATGGGTTCCATCCTATGCTCACCACCATCTTATGGACATCTCCATTTCCAACACTGGCCCAACCATAATAAATGCCAGTAGATATATCAGCTGGAAGATTATCTACTACTTGTTCAGGAAAGTTAGCTAAACAATAGAAGAAAATAAGCTGTTTAGAGTTTCATATTCAATATTTATAAAAGTCACATGCAAGCCTAGTCTAAATCATCACACAAGATTCCTAGGACTTGCATGAGACAAGCGCTCAGGCCTGGTGCACTGGGAAGACCCAGAGGAATGGGGTGGAGAGGGAGGTGGGAGAGGGGATCGGGATGGGGAACACATATAAATCCATGGCTGATTCATGTCAATGTATGGCAAAACCCACTACAATACTGTAAAGTAATTAGCCTCCAACTAATAAAAATAAATGGAAAAAAAAAAGATTCCTAGGACTCTAAGACTATTAATACCATCATTTCATACTCTGGCTAGGATTTCTTTCTCTTCTTCATAACAACAGGTTAGGAAAAAAGTACCAGATTATAAGTGTGTAAGGTACCAGGTTAGTTATATAAATGTATCAAAAAATGTAAAGTCCCACAGTAGAAGAAAAATAAATATATGAACAGCTGGGTTTTTAGCCCTGGACTTTCTTAAAGAGGCTCAGAATCTCTTGAAAAGATTCTTATTATTTGAAATACACATGTCTAGGCCCCAAGCTCAAAGACTACTTTAACAGGTCTAAGGGCAGTCCCGGAAGGTACTTCTAAGGATGATTAAGCATATCTTCAGGTCCTGACTGCGAAAACTAACGTAGAAAGACCAAAATGATACCTGGTTCTCATTCAAGTGCCCGTCGTCACTTAGACACAATTTACTAACATATTTAAAGAAAGAAAACCATATTGCTGGCTTAAGAATTTACCCTATCTGGCCCACTTTACATTGTCTAAAAGGCAAAACAGGCGCCACGCTTGGTGGTTTGACCACGCTGGACTGGGAGGCGGGCAAGGGGGATCCCGAAACTCAACTTCAGCTTTCCGAGGGCATCACCGCACAAGCCGGGCGAGCTCTGAGCCACGAGCAAGGACGCGCACCAGCAGCCGGACCAAAGGTCTTCTGCCTCAACAAAGGGGGGCCGGGGCGGAGCGAAGTGTCATCTCTGCCCGTAGCCCCACGACCCAGCTTGGAGCTCCCCCGGCTGACGTCCCCGCTCCGCTCCCAGGTGACCCAGCCACGGGTGGGTGGGGGGACTCCGCGCTCTCCTGCGCTCACCTGTAGGGATGCCCAACTGCTTGGAGCCGCGGCCGAAGCCCCGCACCACTTCGCCGCGGCAGAAATACGGCAGGTGCCTCATGACGCCGTCCGCTCCAGGTTCGGGCTGCGGCCCCGACCGCGCGTCCGGCGGGGCCGCCGTGGAGGCGGTGCCCGGACCCCCCGGACCAGCCGGGGAACACGTGAGGGAGCTCAGCCGGCCCGCCGGGCGGGCGAGCGGACAGGCGCACAACGGCCGAGCGGGGCAGACTACACGCCGCCGCGAGATCCTCGCGCCCGCTGACCCAACAGAAGCGGCCGGACGACTCAGAGGCTGCGTCTGGGCTCCGGGAAGCCGGCGACCGCGGAAGTAAGTGCGGGTGTGGGCGGGGAGCGCGGCGGGGGCGGGCCGGCGCGGGAGGCACCCCAGCCCACCGAGTGCCCCGGGCCTGCGCACACTGCCCCGGCTGAGCGCCCCGGCGCCGGTCCGGCTTCCGTAGCCCCGCCCCCAGCCGTAGCCCCGCCCCAGCCGTAGCCCCGCCCCAGCCGTAGCCCCGCCCCCAGCCGTACCCGGGGAGTCGCTGCTTTGCCGTTTCTCAGGTGTATCCCTGGCGTTGGGAACGGAGGCGGAGATGCGGTTTTTTTTGTTTGTTTTTTTTTTTCAGCCTGAGGGCTGTGAAAAGCACTATTCTCGGACACTCCTAAGTGTTTCTTCCCCGCTTTTCCTTTTCATTATGATTTGACGCCAAAGAGAAACTTTCTTTACCGTCTTGACAACTGCTCGATTGCTCTTCATTCATCAATCAGTCGCTCTTTAAACACTTAATAAATCTTAAAGATTTCAACTCGGAAATCACCTCTTCATTGAGATTTTCACGACTGCCTACCGGAAGTGATCCTCTTCTCTAGACCACTCGTCCACGATCTGAAGTTATATTAGCATGTAAGCTCCGGGGAGCGTGCCCAGATCTGTAAACCTGCGATCCCAGAAACTAGCAGAAGGTTACAGCCATGCAGATTTTTTGATGAGGGACAGGGCTGTCTACCCACTCTCCCTCTTTATCTCCTGGACTCTCTGAGAACCTTTAAAAGCTTGATACAAGACCTGATCTCTACCAAAATGCAGTTTTCTGGGCCTTCAGACTCTTGGAACTGTAAACTTCACCTCTGGAAATAGTTTCTGGGTTGCTCACAAGACACATCCTCTTGTTCTTGAGATAGAAGTTTTAATTGTTCTCTTTTACTTTTCTCTACAAACGTGTGTGAAATTCTGTCCAAACTTTATAGTCATTTTCATTTTACCTTACATGTATGTAACTGATAGTCCTTACCCAGTGTTCCAATTATCTTCTCCCTATATTGGTACCGAGAAATGGGCTATTGACCCGCCAAATCAGTAAACAAAGTCTGTCACATCGTTAGAGATTATAGTCCTCCAAAGTGAGCTGGTGAGCCCTGAAGGAACTCTGTAAGGAAAGAATACCTGCCATCTAGTAACCATCAGATGTAGCCACTACCTACTGGTGAGCGCTGACCGAATTCAGGATGTGAAACTATAGCATATTGGCCCCAGATAGCTGAAGTGCTTATCAAAGGAATGATTTCAGTGAGTCCAGACTCCTGCATAGTCTACATACATAGAAAAGTACTGAATTTATGAAATTGAGATACTGGTTTTCCTTAATTAACAATAATCTTTTGACCTTTGGAGTAACTACCCTTCGTTGCAAAACTTCTGTATAATCTTGACTCCCCCACCCCTCGCATCCACAGAGCAGTTCTCTCAAGGTTACTTGGGATGCTGCCTTTGGGGCTTGAAGTCCTAAAAATTCCCACCAAACAAAACATAACTCAAGTTTTAGGTTGTGAATATTGTTTAAGTTGACAGTACCAAAGAGGTCTTTGCTGGTATCCCTGTTTTATTGACCTAACACTAGCATAGCATCTTTGTTGTTCAGTCACTCAGTTCTGTCTGACTCTTTGTGACTCTGTGGACTGCAGCATGCTAGGCTTCCCCGTCCTTCACATCTCCCGGATTTGCTTAAACTCACGTCCATTGAGTCAGTAATGCCATTCAAACATCTCGTCCTCTGTTGTCCCCTTCTCCTCTTCCTGCATAGCACCTCGTTGATAGCAAACGTTTTCTAAGTATCTGCAGAAGGAATGAATGAATGAGCCCAGTGTTCACCAAGCACAATACAGGGTGCTTGGGGAACAAAGGTGTCTGAGACAAAGACGTGGCCCTCAGAAGACTCAGTTTAGTGGGGGAGGCCTATTGGGAAGCCTGATAACATAGCATTTTATGCTGTAAATAGGCCAATGAAGCCCTGATAAAGTACTTGGAAAGCTACTAGAGGGAGAAGCCTGCACATAAAAGGCATTTTGTGCAGTTAATGGTGAAGTGCATAGGAACTAGAGCTAGATAAGTCAGGGTTTGAATGCAGGCTCTGCCTCATTTAATTGCTGGGTGACTTTGGGCAAAATACTCTGTCTGAGTCTCAGTGTTCTTATCAACTAAATGGGAATATTAATAATTTTGTGGGGTTTAAGTGAGATCATGTATGCACTGCACTTAACAAATTGCCTGGTCTAACAACAACAATGGCAGGAGCATCTTTATCAGTGATACACTAAATAAGAAAAGCCCAGATATACAAGCAGCTCGTGCAACTCAATACCAGAAAAACAAACAACCTAATCAAAAAGTGGGCAGGAGACCTAAGCAGACATTTCTCCAAAGAAGATATACAAATGGCTAATATACATATGAAAAAATTCTCAACATCGCTCATTATCAGAGAAATGCAAGTCAAAGCTACAATGAAATATCACCTTATGTCGGTCAAAATGGCCATCACTAAAACACCTGCAAACAATAAATGCTGGAGAGGGTGTGGAGAAAAAGGAATCCTCCTGCAGTGTTGGTGGGAATGTAAATTGATATAGCCACTATAGAAGACAGTATGAAGATTCCTTTTAAAACTAGAAATAAAATTACCATATGCCCCAACAATTCCACTACTGGGCATGTAACCCGAGAAAACCATAATTGAAAAAGACACATGTAGCCCAGTGTTCATTGCAGCACTATTTACAAAAGCTAGGACCTGGAGGCAAACTAGATGTCCATCAACAGATAAATGGATAAATATGAGATGTACATATATGCAATGGAATATTCAGTTCAGTCGCTCAGTTGTGTCCAACTCTTTGTGACCCCATGAACCGCAGCACGCCAGGCCTCCCTGTCCATCACCAACTCCTGGAGTTCACCCAAACCCAAGTCCATTGAGTCGGTGATGCCATCCAACCATCTCATCCTCTGTTGTCCCCTTATCCTCCTGCCCTCAATCTTTCTCAGCATCAGGGTCTTTTCCAATGAGTCCGTCCTTCACATCAGGTGGCCAAGGTATTGGAGTTTCAGCTTCAGCATCAGTCCTTCCAATGAATATTCAGGACTGATTTCCTTTAAGATGGACTGGTTGGGTCTCCTTGCAGCCTAAAGGACTCTCAAGAGTCTTCTCCAACACCACAGTTCACAAGCATCAATTTTTCGGCGCTCAGCTTTCTTTGTAGTCCAAATCTCACATCCATACAGACTACTGGAAAAACCATAGCCTTGACTAGACAGACCTTTGTTGACAAAGTAATGTTTCTACTTTTCAATATGCTATCTAGGTTGGTCATAACTTCCCTTCCAAGGAGTAAGTGTCTTTTAATTTCATGACTGCAATGACAATCTGCAGTGATTTTGGAGCCCAGAAAGATTAAGTCAGCCACTGTTTCCACTGTTTCCCCATCTATTTCCCATGAAATGATGGGACTGGATGCCATGATCTTAGTTTTGTTGAGCTTTAAGCCAACTTTTTCACTCTCCTCTTTCACCTTCATCAAGAGGCTCTTTAGTTCTTCTTCACTTTCTGCCATAGGATGGTGTCATCCGCATATCTGAGATTATTGATATTTTTACTCAACCATAAAAGAATGCATTTGAGTCAGTTCTAATGAGGTAGATTAACCTAGAGCCTAGTATAAAGAATACAGTAAGTCAGAAAGAGGAAAACAAATATGGTATATTAGCACATATATGCGGAATCTGGAAAGATGGTACTGATGAACCTATCTGCAGGGCAGCAATGGAGACACAGACATAGAGAAGAGATTTGTGGACACAGTCGGGCGGGGAAGGGCAGGGTGGGACAAATGGAGAGAGTAGTATGGAAACAGATACATTACCATATGTAAAACAGACAGCCAGTGGGAATTTGCTGCAGGACTCCGGAAACGCAAACTGGGGCTCCGTGACTGCTGAAGTGATAGATGGGATGGAAGGTGGGAGAGGAGTTCAGGAGGGAGGGGACATGTGTGTGCCTATGGCTGGTTCATGTGGATGTAGGGTAGAAACCACCACAATGTAGCAAGGCGATTATCCTTCAATTAAAAATAAATTTTAAAAAAAAGGAAAGCCTAGAGATCAGAGCCTGAGAAAGCATATGTGATGGGTCCTACTCCTTCAACACTACAAGAAGTGTGACAATTAAATGAAGTAAAATAATTAAATGAGCCGGGATAAATGAGGAGGCGTGGTCTTAAGAATGAAATGGGTAGGTACTTCAGACAGTATTTCACGTAGCCCTCATATCAGCTTTGGAGTAAAGCATTAATCCCAATTTAAAAAGAGGGAAAGGGAGACTTGGAGAATTTCTAAGATGAGGCATTTGGGCTCCAATTTTTTAAACTGTGTTGACATGTCAATTACTATGCCTAAATACTGTGTTATCCGCACAGGATATGAAAAGCAAAAGCCTGACTCTTTTCCACCGCTACTCAATAGCCCTCAATGGCTCCCCGGTACTACAGAATAAAGTAGCCTTTCTAGGGTCCCCTTCAATTTACCATCTGGATTTTATCCCTAAGGACTCCCCTCAAGTACTTTATAGACGAGTCTAGTCAGAGACACCACCCCCCACCCCACTTCATCTGTAGCCTAAAGCAGTGATTCCCAACCTTTTTGGCACCAGGGACTGGTTTTGTGGAAGAAACATTTTCCACAGACCAGGGATAGGGGGATGGTTTCAGGATGATTCTAGCACATTACACACTTCCTGTGCACTTTATTTCTATTATCACTACATAAGCTCCACCTCAGATCATCAGGCATTAGGTCATGGAGGTTGGGGACCCCTGACCTAATGGATTTATTGCCTGTCCCACTCCTTTGACTATAAAAATATGCTACAGCATTTTCTGATGTAAATCTAGAATGTGTGTCTTTATGAAGCTTCAAACGTTTAACTGAAGAGATATTAGAAATATGCTTTTAGATTTGCCCTATGAGCTGCATTGGTAGCATCATTTCCTCTGCCAGTAGGCAAAGAGCATACTTCTCTGCTATTGAGTTTTCTTTCAACAGGAAGAAAGAGCATAGTTGGGAATCAAGGGGGAGCAGAACTAGAGAGACTTGTGAAGGAAAAAAAGAGGGCCCACCATAATTAAACAATAAACAATAAAAAAAATGAATTTAGAGAACTCTTAAAACTCAACAATAGGAAAACAAACAACCTAGTTTTTATTTTTTTTTTTTTATTTTTTTATTTTTTTTACAACCTAGTTTTTAAAAATGGACAAATAGTCTGGACAGACACCTCACCAAAGAATGTATAAAGATGTCAAGTACATATATGAAGACATGCAACATCATATATCATTAATGAATTACAAATTAAAACAACAATGAGACCACTACCTATTAGAATGGCTAAAATCCCAAACACCAACAATACTAAATGCTTACAAGGGTGTGGAACTTCAGGAACTTTTATTCATTGCTGCTGGGAATGCAAAATGGTACAGCCACTTTAGAAGACAGTTTGGCAGTTTCTTACAAAGGTGAACATATTCTTCCTCTATGATCCAACAGTTTTGGTATTTATCCAATGAGTTGAAAACTTATATCCACATAAACCCTGCACATTTATGTTTATATGCTTATAGTAGCTTCGTTCAGAATTGCAAAACTTAGAAGTATAAAAAATCAAACAGAAACCTCAAATAGAGTTAGAAGACCATAAGGGGGAGCTCCCTATCTTTGGGCGGATGGCAGAGCTCAACAGGAAGACTTCTTCCCTGGCAAGAACTCAGTCAAAAAAAAGCCATTGCTATATAGGCTTCCCTGGTGGCTTGGACAGTAAAGAATCTGTCTGCAGTGCAGGAGACCCGATTCGATCCCTGGGTAGGGAAGATCCCCTGGAGAAAGGAATGGCAACCCACTCCAGTATTCTTGCCAGGAGAATTTCATGGACAGAGGAGTCTGGTGAGCTACAGTCCATGTGGTTGCAAAGAGTCGGACATGACTGAGTGACTAACACTTTCATTTTTCCAAAATTCCTTTTCCTCTCTATAAAAGCATTCTCCTTCCTTTTCTCTGTAGGGGACTTGTATGTGATTTACAATGGTTGCTAACCCCAAATACAATTCTCTGCTAATCCCAAATAGACCCATCTTTGCTGGAGAAATATCTAGTAGTCTATTCATTTCAAGTCAACATTTTTGTGACTAGTTGGAGACCACAAAAGACTTTTGATGGGATCTTCTCTGGTCATCCAGCAGTTAAGAATCTGCCTGCCAAATGCAGGGGACACAGGTTCAATCCCTGGTCTGAGAAGATCCCACATGCCACAGGGCAACGAACCCCAGGCGTCACGACTACTGAGTCTGTGCTCTAGAGCCCTTGAAGTCAGCTACCGGCTCATGTGCAGCAGCAGCTGAAGCCTGTGTGTCCTAGAGCCTGTGTTGTGCAAAAAGAGAAGCCCTCACCCCAAAACGAAGAGTAGCCCAGGCCACAACTAGAGAGAGCCTGCGCACAGCAAGGAAGACCCAGTGCAGTCAAAAAAAAAAAAAAAAAAAAAAAAAGACTCCTGATAGCTCTGGGGCTGGTGAGCACACAGTTGTGATGACCACAATTCAGCCACTCCACTCATTGCTTTCTCACAGGCCCTGGAGTTGGAGGTTTTTCTCCTGGATCTGAGTTTGCGCCCTCTTTGCTTTACTCGGGTTTTACCTCTCCAGGCTTTCCTCAGTATATATTCAAAGGTTTCTCGGTTCTGGTTAAGGCCTTGTTCTATATTATTCATTTGGCACTTTGCTTTGATTTTGTGATCAGACTGATTCACTGGCTAGTCCTGACCGTTCATTGAGATCAGGGGTTGTTTCTCTGAAACCGTTTCTGAAGAATAGCCAGGATTTTTCAGATTTGACCTATTCCTTTGGAATGGCTGTCTTCTGGAGACGGCTGAAAAAAAGTCTTTGGCCTGGTTCCCACCAAACCAACCTGTTTTCCTAAAACTGGCTGGGGTTAGCTTACAAATTGTTTAAACTGAGCCAGCCATTTATGCTGTAAGTTGCTTAAGCCATTTGAGAATTGTCCTTTGTTCTAAAGGAAACATCTCTAGGATGGGGGTTTCCAGTTATCTAAGTATTTTGAGGGCAGCCACAGATAGGGACTCAGGCCAATTTTATGTTTAAAATCCATGGCCCTTCTTCATGTATATTTCTAACTAAAGGGACCAACCTGACAAAAGGCAATTTAGAGTATCAGTGACCACTATGGGGAATTTTTGAAATCTCCAAACTTAATTTTCTTAAAATTGAACTAGAATACAATAACTCAAAGATTTCCAGAGTTCAGTGGAACATTTATTTCAAAGCACCCCAACATTATCAGTAAACTAAAATTACTCTCTGCAAAATAAGATGCTAAGATTAACTGAGGCAAGGTGGTGGTCCGATGGTTAGGACCATCTTCTGCCTTCAATTCTATGCCAACTGCCTCTCCGCTCTACCCTAAAATCCCCCATACTGATCTTTTGTCAAATTTCTCCTTTTCTCTGAAACTCTCCCACCCCTTCCCCCCCAGAACTCCCATGGATACAGGAGTTATCCATGTTAGTAAACTTCTGTTTGTTTTTCTCATTTTAATCTGCCTTTTATTACAGAGGGCTCTCTGCCAAGAACCTGAATGTAAACAGAAGATTATTATTTCTCCTCTATACCTGTTGATGTGCTGTAGTGAATTTATTAAAATCGGGTGTGGGGCTGCCTCCAACAGGCCTGCAAGCCCTCTATTTGCCCAACCTCAAGACCAAGGAAAGAGCCTGGAATCATCCTCAGAGCCTCAATGGTTTAATGGATGGGGAAAACTTGTATGAGTGAAGCAAGGTCCTGGAGCGGCCAGCGCCCCAGCCTTCACTCCTGGTGGGGAGAGGGAGGTTAGCAGTTATAGGGGGAACTGATAACAGTTGGCTCATTGTTGACCAGGGACACCAGCGGTGGGCATGCCCCTCACTGCCCCTTTGATCTCCTAGTGGAGATATTCTGGCCTCAAGCTATTAATAAAACAGTCACTGCCCGGAGCCCAGGTGTAGGAAGGCCCGTCGTGTGAGTAGGGTATATGTGAAGCAGGCACTGGTTGAGCAGGAAATGCAGAGACCTAGGGAACAGCCATCTTCAGGGCCCTAATCATACATAAAGGGGCTAGCGGAGGTGTACATGTCTTCAGCATGCCATTCTTGAAAACAGACATGTATGATCTCACATGAAACCCCAATATAAAAGAGAAATGAAGGAAAAAAAAAAGTATCACCCCAGTGCATTTTGTAGTTTAAATGTAGAAAATTTACTTTTGTAGTATCAATTCAGTTCAGTCACTCAGGCCTGTCCAACTCTGCGACCCCATGGACTGCAGCACGGCAGGCCGCCCTGTCCATCACAAACTCCCGGAGTTTACTCAAACTCATGTCCATTGAGTCAATGATGCCATCCAACCATCTCATTCTCTGTCATCCCCTTCTCCTCCTGCCCTCATTCTTTCCCAGCATCAGGGTCTTTTCCAATGAGTCAGCTCTTTGCATCAGGTGGCCAAACTATTGGAGTTTCAGCTTCAACATCAGTCCTTCTAATGAATATTCAGATCTGATTTCCTTTAAGATGAACTGGTTGGATCTCCTTGCAGTTCAAGGGACTCTCAAGAGTCTTCTCCAACAACACAGTTCAAAAGCATCAATTCTTCTGCCCTCAGCTTTCTTTATAGTCCAACTCTCACATCCATACATGAACACTGGAAAAACCATAGCCTTGACTAGACTGACCTTTGTTGGCAAAATAATGTCTCTGCTTTTTAATATGCTATATAGATTGGTCATAACTTTCCTTCCAAGGAGTAAGCGTCTTTTAATTTCAAGGCTGCAATCACCATCTGCAGTGATTCTGAAGCGTAAAAAAAAAAGTCTGTCACTGTTTCCACTGTTTCTCCATCTATTTTCCATGAAGTGATGGGACCAGATGCTATGACCTTAGTTTTCTGAATACTGAGCTTTAAGCCAGCTTTTTCACTCTCTTCTTTCACTTTCATCAAAAGGCTCTTTAGTTCCTCTTCACTTTCTGCCATCAGGGTGGTGTCAGCTGCATATCTGAGGTTATTGATATTTCTCCTGGGAATCTTGATTCCAGCTTGTGCTTCCTCCAGCCCAGCATTTCTCATGATGTACTCTGCATATAATTTAAATAAGCAGGGTGACAATGTACAGCCTTGATGTATTCCTTTTCCTATTTGGAACCAGTCTGTTGTTCCATGTCCATTTCTAACTATTGCTTCCTGACCTGCACACAGATTTCTCAGGAGGCAGGTCAGGTGGTCTGGTATTCCCATCTCTTTCAGAATTTTCCACCGTTTATTGTGATCCATAGTCAAAGGCTTTGGCATAGTCAATAAAGCAGAAATAGATGGTTTTCTGGAACTCTCTTGCTTTTTTGATGATCCAGCAGATGTTGGCAATTTGATCTCTGGTTCCTCTGCCTTTTCTAAAACCAGCTTGAACATCTGGAAGTTCACGGTTCACATATTATTGAAGCCTGGCTTGGAGAATTTTGAGCATTACTTTACTAGCGTGTGAGATGAGTGCAACTGTGCAGTAGTTGAGCGTTCTTTGGCATTGTCTTTCTTAAGGATTGGAATGAAAACTGACCTTTTCCAGTCTTGTCGCCACAGCTGAGTTTTCCAAATTTGCTGGCATACTGAGTGCAGCACGTTCAGAGCATCATCTTTTAGGATTTGAAATAGCTCAACTGGAATTCCATCACCTCCACTAGCTTTGTTCATAGTGATGCTTCCTAAGGCCCACTTGACTTCACATTCCAGGATGTCTGGCTCTAGGTCAGTGATCACACCATTATGATTTTCTGGGTTGTAAAGATCTTTTTTGTACAGTTCTTCTGTGTATTCTTGCCACCACTTCTTAATATCTTTTGCTTCTGTTAGGCCCATACCATTTCTGTCCTTTATTGAGCCCATCTCTGCATGAAATGTTCCCTTGGTATCTCTAAAATTTTTTTTGAAGAGCTCTCTAGTCTTTCCTATTCTATTGTTTTCCTCTATTTCTTTGCACTGATCACTGAGGAAGGCTTTCTTATCTCTCCTTGCTATTCTTTGGAACTCTGCATTCAATGGGTATACCTTTCCTTTTCCTCCTTTGCTTTTTGCTTCTCTTCTTTTCACAGCTATTTATAAGGCCTCCTCAGACAGCCATTTTGCCTTTTTGCATTTCTTTTTCCTGGGGATGGTCTTGATCCCTGTCTCCTGTACAATGTCACGAACCTCTGTCCATTGTTCATCAGGCACTCTGTCTATCAGATCTAGTCCCTTAAATCTATTTCTCACTTCCACTGTATAACTGTAAGGGATTTGATTTAGGTCATACCTGAATGGTCTAATGGTTTTCCCTACTTTCTTCAATTTAAGTCAGAGTTTGGCAATAAAGAGTTTATGGTCTGTGCCACAGTCAGCTCCTGGTCTTGTTTTTGCTGACTGTATAGAGCTTCTACATCTTTGGCTGCAAAGAATATAATCAATCTGATTTTGGTGTTGACCATCTGGTGATGTCCATGTGTAGAGTCTTCTCTTGTGTTGTTGGAAGAGGGTGTTTGCTATGTCCAGTGAGTTCTCTTGACAAAACTCTATGAGCCTTCGCTCTGCTTCATTCTGTACTCCAAGGCCAGATGTGCCCGTTACTCCAGGTATCTCTTGACTTCCTACTTTTGCATTCCAGTCCCCTATAATGAAAAGAACATCTTTTTTAGGTGTTAGTTCTAAAAAGTCCTATAGGTCTTCATAGAACCATTCAGCTTCAGCTTCTTCAGTATTACTGGTCAGGGCATAGACTTGGATTACCATGATATTGAATGGTTTGCCTTGGAAACGAACAGAGATCATCCTGTCGTTTTTGAGATTGCATCCAAGTACTGCATTTTGGACTCTTTTGTTGACTGTGATGGCTATGCCATTTCTTCTAAGGGATTCCTGCAATAGTAGATATAATGGTCATCTGAGTTAAATTCACCCTTTCCAGTCCATTTTAGTTTGCTGATTCTGAAAATGTCAACATTCACTCTTGCCATCTCCTGTTTGACCGCTTTTATACTATAAGTTTTTTCAATGAGGATACATTAATGCATTGACAATCTCTAACATCTCCAAATTTGGTTCATATTACTGTATACATTTTTATAACATACTACATCCAGAAACTATCAATATATATAAGAAAAATATTGTATGAACTAAGTTCATAAAATATATATTTATAATAAAACTAAAACACACAGCTTGAAAGTTACTAATCTTGCCCAACAGTGTTATTATTTTGCAGAAAAAGAAACAGACCGAGAGTTGAAACTTGCTAAATCCAGAAGAACATGAAGAATCTATAGAATTCTGGGGAGCCATCCACCTCTGATGGCTGTGGACCTAAGATCACCCTTTCTGAGGGAGTCTACTGTCTCCAGGTCTTCTATATTCAATTATCCCATAATAACCCATAGTGAAACACATGAACACATATTGTGGCTGATGGTGATGCACCTCACACGGGAGACAGAGAGTTGTCAATAGCACTAACAGATAATTTTTATTACCTTCAGAATGTAATGTCTTCCCTGGTAGCTCAGATGGTAAAGAATCTGCCTGCAATGCAGAAGACCAGGGTTTGATCCCTGGGTTGGGAAGATCCCCTGGAGAAGGGAATGGCCACCCACTCCAGTATTCTTGCCTGGAGAATTCCATGCACAGGCCATGGAGTCGCAAAGAGTTGGACATGACTGAGCGACCAACACTTCCACTTTCATTCAGAATGTAAATAAAATTTCATCAACTTTCTGCCCACATGGAACATTAATAGTATTTCTGGAAGATAAGATCTTAACCTCAGGCTGGGCAGCAGCCGACCTTAAAAATCAGATTTTTAAAAATTCATTCATTCATTCAATCATTCATTGTGCTGCTTCAGTAGAGCATCCTCCAAGTCAAGATCGGGATAATTACTAATTTTTTTCATATATTTGAAAAAATATACTCACTAGGGAAAGATTGAGGGCAGGAGAAGGGGATGACAGAGGATGTGATGGTTGGATGGCGTCACCAACTCAATGAACATGTGTTTGGGTAAATTCTGGGAGTTGGTGAGGGACAGGGATGCCTGGAGTGCTGCAGTTCATGGGGTCGCAAAGAGTCGGACACGACTGAGCAACTGAAATGAATAGTCGAGTATCCATTTTCTTTATGCTTTTCTGAGTTTTTGCACTGAATAATTATTGCTTATATAATTGGAAAAAGCATAAAAATACAATGTTAAATTCTCATCATGGGGAAAAAAAACCCCTACAATCGTTCCATTCCATGTACATCCACAAGGTGGCACATTACCACTTTGTTTTTTATTATTTCTCTGATACTTGCAATTAGAAATGCCAGCAGAAAATCAAAAGTGAAGTAGTCGTGTTCATTTCAGACATTACTAGTCACAGGAGAATTCCACCCTCAGCAGAAGAGTTTGACTTACTCACTGTCCCCTGCACTTGGATTTGGTTCTTTGGTAATTCCTTACCCTTGAACTCTCCTCAATCATGAGAGTATTTGAGAATCAACTGTTCTAATTTGAAAAGTTTATAAGTTCTGAAGCCCCATTTGAATTCATTAAGAAGAATAACGTGGAAGAGAAGCTAGAATTATTCAACAGAAGAATACAAACTTCTTTCCCATTTAAAAAAATGTTTTAAATAATATATTTGGTGTGACTATGATATAGGAGAAAGTGAAATTGTTAGTTACTCAATCATGTCTGAGTCTTTGCAACCCCATGGACTGTAGCTCACCAGGCTCCTCAAGTCCAGGGAATTCTTCAGGCAAGAACACTGGAGTGGGTTGCCAAGCCTTCCTCCAGGGGATCTTCTCGACTCAGGGATCGAACTCGTGTCTCCTGCACTGCAGGCAGATTCCTTACCATCTGAGCCATCAGAGCAGCCCTGGGGTAAAAGAGATGCTAAAATTTCTGAAAAGAAAGGTAAGAAAAAATTTCCAGGGCACTGGAATGTTTTCAGAGTAATCAGTAAATGCTTCTCAGATTGTGGAGATAAATTTTCACTTCTTTTCAGAAAACTGCCATTTTTCTCCTGCAGCACAGATTGTGGGATCTTAGTTCCCCATAGCCCTGGCAGTGAAAGCATGGAATCCTAATTCCACTGGACCTCCAGGGAATTCCTTGAAAACTTCCTTTTTTAAGGCAGGATTTACTCACCATAAAAATGGCCATTCTATCTTCAATGAAAGCCCCCATCTTGATTTCTCTCAACTTCATGATAGCTTCACTGTGTGACAATCAAGTTAAAAATATCAATGTTATGAAATCTAATTACATATTTAATTATTTCAGTTTGCCTCTAAAATTACTGGTGTTTCCTTTTTCACAATTAAGATATGAAATTCCTAAGTCTGCCTATGAAATTTCTAAATCTGCCATTATTTTTTCTTCCCAGTATGAAAAATTTCTACACAGAAAATTTCTCTGTTTTCAACTGTTCCACAAGCTGTTTTCAACTGTTCCACGAGTTTTCATCGTGGACTATGGCTATACTTTGAAGAGGAAAAAAGTATACATATGTAGGGTGATTCAGATTAAAAAGTGGTCACCAGTTGAATAAAAGCGCGGTAGTTTTAAAATGTTCACAAATTCTTTGCCGCTCCTTCGATGGAGAGGCGGAACCCATTTCCCCTCCCTATTAAACTGGCCTGAATCTGTAATTTTGGCAAGTAGAATTAGGCAGAAGTGATGCTCTGTAACTTCACAGAATAGATCCAAAGAGATCTACAGCATTCACTCCACATGCTTTGCATGTTCTCTTAGAAGCTAGCCATATGAGGAGTACAGCCGTCTTGCCAGTGAGAGAGACCTTAACACATCGTGGACATTTCAGCGGCAGCTGAGATCCCAGAAGAAGAAATATCCAGTTGAGCCTCAGTCAACCCAAAGAATCATGAAAAGTAAAAAATTGTTGGGACTTCCCTGATGGTCCAGTGATTACGACTCTGCGTTCCAATGCAGGGGGTGTAGGCTTGCTTCTGGTCAGGGAACTAAGATCCCATATGTGTTGGTATGGCCATAAATAAATAATTTTTAAGAATTGTTTTGTCATTAAGTTTTGGGTAATTTGTTCTGCAGGAATAGATAGCCAAACCAGCTAGTGACTCTGTTTTGCCAGTATTGGTTTTTTTTTTTTTTTCTTTTAGTTAGACTCTAATTTTAAGACTTTTTTCTTTTTTTTTGGATTTAGGTTCATAGCAAGTTTGAGCAGTTTTCATATATCCCTGATTCCCTGTGTGCACAGCTTCCCCCCAGTCAACATCCCTCACCAGAGTGGTCCAGTTCTTAAAATGGATGAACATGCACTGACATAATTTTCACACTAAGTTCATATTGCTCTCACGGTCACTCTTGGTATTTTCCATTCTGTGCTTTTTAACAAATGTGTAATGATGTGTCATCTACCATTTTATTGTCATACAGAATAGTTTCACTGCCAAAAATCCTCTGTGCTCTATCTATTCATCCCTCCCTATGTTGTGCCTCCTGGCAACGGATCTTTTTAAACAACATTTTTTAGAATTTATTTATTTTTGGCTGCATTGGGTTTTTGTTTCTATGTGCGGGCTTTCTCTAGCTGCAGCAAGCAGTGGGGTTCTCTCTAGTTCTGTGCATGGACTTCTCACTGTGGTGGCCTCTCTTGTCACAGAGCAACGGGGCTCTAGAGTATGGGCTCAGTAGTTGGCGCACACAGACTTAGTGGCCACGTGGTACGTGGAATCTTCCCAGAACAGGAATCGAACCCAAGTCCCCTGCATTGTCAGATGGATTCCTAACCAGTGGACCACCAGGGAGGTCTGCCATTGATTTCTTTTATAGCCTCCATGACTTGCCTTTTCCCGATGTCATATAGTTGAAGTTATATAGTATGCAGTCTCTTGAGATTACTGTAAACTCTTTCCTCACCTGTCACTCTGCCTCTCATTGAATGCTTTCTGTGCCAAGACAGAAAAACCCATGCTCTACTGAGTCCTGAGACATGTTCTGTGGTTCCAAAACCACATTTTCCTTCTGTTTATAGGAATACTGGATCATGAAAGGGAATTTAGGTTCTGGTCTGGTATTCAAACAGATTAGAAGTCACCACTCTGTTTTACCAACAAGTAAAAATGTGAACAAACTGAAAAATAAACAAGTCTTCTTAGATCTATCAGAAAACTGAGTTCACAGGGCAAATAACCGCTCCCAAAAATGGAAAGAGAAATTAGGGAGATACAACTTAGTGGAGCAGAAACCTCCATGGAATTATTGCCAGGGTAGGAAAATCTGAGCTGTAATTGGTGAATTGCTGGATGTTCAATGCTTACAAGTCTGCCTGGAGCTCTACCAGGAAGGTGCTCACAGTAAATATCAGAGAAAAATCTCCTTGGGCTTTCAGCAGGGTGAGGGGAAAGTAACCACTTCAAATACAACATAGCATTTCGTTCTTCTGAAGAAAGTCTGCCCTTCAGAGAAACTACTTTATCAAAGGCCTAACTTATTGAGTTTTATCAGAGTCTAACTGACCTGAGTGAAAGAAAATACTCAGTTCCATCCCCCTCCAGACATCCTGTCCCACCTAAGGTTGGGAAAAAACTAAGAGGCATCTGGAAGGTCACATCCCGTCAGTACTGGCTCATCAAAAGACCAGAGACCTAATCAAACTTCCCCACAGTTTGCCATCACATCACTAAAGACTCATTTAAGTTGTTGTTTAGTCACTAAATCATGTCTGACTCTTTTGCAACCCCATGGAATATAGCTGCCAGGCTCCTCTGACCATGGGATTTCCCATGCACGAAGACTGGAGTGGGTTGCCATTTACTTCTCCAGGGATTCTTCCTGACCCAGGGATCGGACCCACATCTCCTGCATTGGCAGGTTGCACCTGGGAAGCCCAAAGGCTCATTTATAGCAGTTTTTAAAATTCAGTGTACTAAGCTTAACTTTCAACAAAAAACTTGCAAGGTATACTAAAATGCAAAAAACACAGTTTGAAGAACTAGACCAAGCATCAGAACTGGACCCAGATAAAGCAGAGATGTTAGAATTATCTCACTGTGAATCTATCAATAAAACAACTACCATTCATATGCTAGGGGCTCTAATAGAAAAAGTAGACAGCATGCAAGAATAGGCAGACAATGTAAGCAGACAGATGGAAATTCTGAAAATAAAAAGAAATGCTAGAGCTCAAAAAAAAAAAAAAAAAAAAACTGTCACAGAAATAAAGAATGCCTTTGATGGGCTGAGGAAAGAATCTCTGTGCTGGAAGATATGTAGAAGCTTCAAAAACTAAGTAAAGAGAAAAAAGCTTGAAAAAATTGGAACAGAACATCGAAGAGAAGTGAGACAACTAAAAAGGTATAATACCTGCCTAATGAGGCTAACAAGAGGAGAAGAAAGAAAGAAACAGAAGAAATATATGAAGCAATAGTGATTAAGAATTTCCCCCCAATTAATGTTAGACACCAAACCACAGACCCAGGAAACTGAGACCATCAGGCAAAGTAAATGTCAAAAGAACTAGGTCATGTTCAAGTTGCAGAAAATCAAAGGCAAAGAAGAAATTTCAAAGAAGCCAGAGGGAAAAACATCTTACCCATAGAGGAGGAAAAATAAAAATTACATCCCACTTCTCCTCAGAGACATACAACCTGGAAGGGAATGAAATGAAATATTTAAAGTGCTGAGAGAAAAAATCAAGTAATTGAGTGATTAAAATGAGGTTGCATGATACATGGTGCATACACAAAAACACAGCAGAATTTGAAATAAAAAACACATTACCCTTTATATTAGCATCACCAAAAATAAAAGACTTAGGTATAGATCCAACAAAATATGTTAGCTCAAAATGAGCTATAGACCTAAATGTAGCAAAGCAAAGCTATAAAATTCCTGTAAGATAACAGAGGAGAAAATCTAAATGACCTTGCATGCAGTGATGACTTTAACACAGCACCAAAGATGTGATTCATAAAACATACAGTTGATAAGCTAGATTTCATTAAAATTAAAAACTTCTGTTCTTTGAAAGACATTGTCAAGAGAATAAGAAGTCAAGCCACAGACTAGGAGAAAATATTTGCTAAAGACGTAGCTGATAGAGGACTATTATCTAAAACATACAGCGTTTAAAGTCAACAAAAAGAAAACTAACAGTGTCTTTAAAAATGGGCAAAAGATCAAAATAGATACACCATCAAAGATATATACAGGTGGTAAAGAAGCACATAAAAAGATGCTCACGTCGTATGTTATGTCATCAGAGAAATGCAGATTAAGATGAAAAATGAGATACTATCACACAACGGTTAGTATGGCCAAACTCCAAAACACTGATAACATCAAAAGCTGCTGGGGATGGGGAACAATAGAACTTTCTTATTCATCACTGGTGGGAATGCAAAATGGTACAGCCACTTTGAAAGACAGTTTGTCAGTTTCTTACAAAACTGAATATACTTCTACCGTGTGATTCAGCAATCACACTCCTTGGTATTTACTCCAAAGGAGTTCAATGTTTGTTTCCGTACAAAAAAACAACACATGGATGTTATAGCATCTTTATTCATAATAGCCAAAATTTGGAAGCAACCAAGGTGTCCTTTAGTAGGAAAATGGATAATTTAACTATGGTACATCCAGACAATGGAATACTGTACAGCATTTAAAAAAAAAAAAAGCTATCAAGTCATGAGAATACATGGAGGAAACTTAAATGCATATTACTAAATGAAAGAAACTGTATTAGCTTTGGATACTTGTGAGAGATACAAGGAAGCGGGTAAGGGAATGCTGCGCTGAGAACGTAGTGGGCTACATTTTTGTAATCGAAGGAAGAGTGGGGAGGGAAGAAAGCCACCTTCTTCCTCTTTCTTGAGTAGACGCTAAGCTTCTGTCATCAGTTCTTTCTCCACGTTGGGCAGGGGAGTTTTTGACCCTATGTGGCCCAACCAGAACTGTCATGATGCTATGGAAATAAGCAAAAAGGCAGTAACATATACTAAAATGTAGTAAGCTATCTCAGGTTTAAGTATAATGTCACCTTTCCCCTATATTTCTGTTTCATACATTTGGAAAAAACTCCTAAAGAATCACCTGATGTGAAGAACTGACTCATTGGAGAACCCTGAGGCTGTGAAAGGTTGAAGGCAGGAGGAGAAGGGGGCGACAGAGGATGAGATGGTTGGATGGCACCACCGACTCAATGGACTTGAATTTGAGCAAGCTCCGGGAGTTGGTGATGGACAGGGAGGCCTGGCATGACACAGTCCATGGGGTCACAAAGAGTCAAATACCACTGAGTGACTGAACTGAACTGAACTGATCACTAACTTGCTGACTCCAATGGGCAGTGTAGAGGCAGGTATCGTTTCACCCCTGTTCTATGGTTTGGGGCATGTCTCATGCTACTGTTGCATGGTTTTGTTGTTAAGCAAATCTGCCTGCTTTTGTTGCTAGGCAAGCCTGTTTGGTTTTGTTGTTAAGTAAGGGTAATTTCTTGGGTGATCATTAATATACTAGGGCTCCCATATTTTTTCTCTCTGATCCCCGAGGGGGATTAACTGTTTAATCACCTACTTTGTCCCTTTTCTGTTTGCATCAGTTGGTGGCTAAAGTCGAGTTAATCAGATAATAAGACTGTGTTGAATACTAACATCACTGTGCAAGGCAGTGCAGGAAAGAGAGTACTAGATATACATTATAGGAAGAATCTCTTAAAGATTTCATCATCTGCTTTTCCTCCATCTCTAGACAGTATAATTGCGATGCTGAAGTGAAAAAAGTATTGTTTATCAAAGCCTGCCTAGTTCTTCTTGCCCCATCTTTCATTCCAAAACACAGAGTAGTCTATTGTACTAGATAGATAGGACTAAAGATGATCGGGTAAGAAAAATTCTACGTGGGTCTGGGAATGACAACACATGTGTTTAAAATCAAGGTTTAAAGATAGAGAATAGGGAGGCCGGAGGGTTTATGAGTAGGTTTATTTGAAGATGGCTATTGCAGTCCTCTGGGAAGCCACCCCTTTCAAAGGGAATCAATACACTACTGATATTATGTAAATAGACGACCGATGGGAGCACACTGCATAGTACAGGAAACTCTACTTAATGCACTGCGGCGCCCTAAATGGAAGAAAAATCCAAAAGGGAGGGAAAATATGTACATGTTCAGCTGATTCATTTTCCTATGCAGTAGAAGCTAACACAAGAGTGTAAAGCAACTATACCACAGTAGAAATTAATTAATAATAATAATAAAAAAAAACCCAAAGGGAATGGGGTGGTGGCAGTAAGAAGCCTTGGGTTAGTTTTGGAGTTTGTTAATGCATGACTGAACAAATCACTGAGCCAAGAATGTGTCCATGTCAGCTGCACCTGGGCTGAGTGTTCATCCAAGAACAGGAAAGTAAAACCTTTTGAATTAACGTCAAATGGACAAGAGGAAGAAAATATAAAGTTTAATCACACCCCTGTGTAACCAAGGTGTCACATACATACATAATGCTTAGATATGTATAGGATTCCTTACTCAAGAAGCTGAGAACCTGAGGTGGGGCTGGGGAGGAGTTAATAGAGGTGGAAAAGAGAATGTTCACTCAACATGTTTCTTATCAAAGCTAATTTAAAAAACTGAAAACTGATTACTTTAAAAAACTGATCGTTAAAAATAAACTATGTTAAGAATGTATTTAAATATACAATACATGAACGTAAACATTCTGTAATATAAAATTTTGCCCACTGTTACAGAGTTTTGTGTGAGTTCCTCAAACTACTCTTTATGTTACAGCTAATATCACAGGGTAGGTTGTTACTGGGTAAACAATGAAGTGATAGCTAATTCTTTTAGTTTCTACTTTGCAGTCAATAAAAAATTTACTTGTTTTAAAAAATGCAAATACTGCATTGTCCAGAAAAAAAATGTAATGGGTTTATTTATAATTGTTATAAAGTTGAACTGCTAAAACTAATTCACTGAAACATCTTAGAGGTTTTTTCGTTTGTTTTTCTAATTAATTTTTATTGGATAGTTGTTCCCAATGTCATGTTAGTTTCTGCTATATAGCAAAGTAAACCAGCTATATATATATACATAGACATGTATTCCCTTATTTTTGGATTTCCTTCCCATTTAGGTCACCACAGTGCATTGAGCAGAGTTCCCTGACCTACACAGGAACTTCTCGTTAGTTATCTATTTAATAATTCCATGGACTGTATAGTCCATGAGTTCGAAAAGAGTTGGACATGGCTGAGTGACTTTTACTTCTTCTTCTTCTATCAGTAGGGTATATATGTCAATCCCAATCTCCCAATTCATCCCAATCCCCCCATATATCAATCAGGACTCAAAAAATGCAGGCCACCCCAGTGGCCTGGCCCTTATTACAGATCAAAACCTAAGTCAGTCTGCATTTTATGGGAAACTCCAATCAAGGAGATCTAACATCCCCCAATCATAATCGTCCAGCTCAGCTTATCCTTGAAAATAAGACCTGCCAGCCTTGCAAGGAAATCCCAGATCTCCTAGCCACTCATGTCCACTTCTGCATTGTCTCTATGAACATTCTATAAAATTTGTTCTGGCTCAAAATCCCTCCAGAAGCATTCCACTGTTTATGAGGCACTGTATTCCCTACAATCCATGGATTATTTTCCCTTGAATAGAAGACATCAACCTCATCACTAAATTGTGCTGTTTTTGTCATTTGACAGAAGTGAGCTAAGCTTTTTGAATGAAATTGGAATAGTGCTATATTTAGCAAAACAGTATTGTGCAGATCAGTGCACCAATTCCAATGTTTTTCTACTTTACAGTTAGGAAAACTCTGATTTGAAAATACTCATTACATTATTACTAGATGTTTAGTTGAGAACTTGATCCTCCTTATCTCATTTGATTCCATCAAGCTGTTCTCATTCCTCTCTAGGCATATAGTGTGACTCATTGGTTCCAAAATAAAAGCTCTAATCCATAGGGAAATTGCATTAGCTTCCCTGTGTTACTGAAATGAATAAGAGCTCCCTATTAAATCTGGTATCTTAAAAAAATATAGTAAATAATGATATCAAAAGGTCATTTTGATGTAAAATTTATTTATATTATAAAAAGTTTGCTTCTCTGAATTTATGAAGTTTACTACAAACATGAGAAGAATGTGGTTAAATTTCTCTTATAGCCTTCGGGCTTTTCTTAGAAGGTCAAGCAGTTTCTAATGAAATGGAAATATTGGTTTTGAAAAGAAATAGTAGACGGTAACTCTAACAGTATTTGAGTGGGGAAAATAGATATGAAAGATAATTTAATAGTTGTGCTTTAGAAAAGTATTTCTCTCCATCCTCCTCAAGACAAAGGACAAACAGAAAAAAACTTAAAAGATTTTGCATTTATCTTTTTATGTGATTTCCTATGTTCTGCCCTCAAATCAAGTTTATTCAGTGTTTTGAACTCTGTTGCCAAGCTTACCCTTCAAATCTTGGTAATTAATAGTAAGAACTGGAGCAACAGCCACTCCCTTGCATTTAACTGCAGCAAGCCTTGCAGGGCTTGTTTTCTGTTTGTTTGAACTCAAAGGTAGAACTTTTTTTTTAAGTGTTGAAGACAATGAGAATGCTTCTTTTATGATACTTAGCAGTTTAGAAGCTATGAACCACGGATGGTCACAAATTTGTCTTTTATCTGCTTTATATCTAAACAATGATATAAGAAACAATTTTCTTTGGAATCAATTGTAAAGTTATTTAGAAGTTCCTGAAATTATTTGCCTTGATAAGTACTAGTAAAATACAAAGAATCCTCCCTTGACTCCTCCTCTTCAGACTCTACGACAAGGATCATAATTTAGGAAGACAGCACAAGAAGCATATGCATGAAAAATGTCATCTTGGCAGCAGAGAAAGAAGCGTGACAGATATTTGACAAAATATATCATCATTTTTTTACCCATTTCAGTGTTTATCAGAGTGTACTTTTCTGGCAACTAATTGAATCTCAGCAAGATTATAGCAAATCTCATTCACTTTTCACCTGTATGATGACTTTATTAGTTGTTGTGCAGATGGTATAATCTCAGTAATCCCCCTCTTTCCATTCTCTGTACAGAATCCCTTACGGCCCCACCACGATCTTCATCAGCTTATTTACATGGTTATTGGCAGAGTTGTTATCTACATATTTGTTGAATGAATGAAAGAAAAAAAATTTTTTTTAATGTAAATCAATTTTTTCTATACTGGCTTGCATTTATTCCAAATGTAATTGGGCCCTAACATAAAAATTACTGTTTAAAAATAACTTCAAAGAGAACTCATTTAAATATATTATACACGCACAAGGTATAGAATTGAAAAGGTACAAATATATGATGTAGAATGAGAAGTCAGTCCCCACCACTGCCACCTCTCCCCATCTTGCCTCTAGCCACAGAGTTTTCCTCTTTCCAGGTCACCACAGTAATCCATTTCAAAAACCCTTATGGATAAAACAATGGCTAGATTTGTTCCCCCAAATGACATGTCCCTTGCAGTTCTGCAGCAAGAAAGAAATGGAGAATATCACAGCTGTTTTTCATGCCTCCGTGAGGTGAGAATTCTACAACTCTTTTAAGAATAACATACACTATAATACAGGTGAGTGAAATCCATAGAAGTGAGTCAATGTGATGCTATTGTTAAACTTTCCAGTGTGGAACGGGCATGGAGTTTATTGAGACAGAATACCGTTTTGATTTCTAAAATAATTCAAAGGTTGGCTTTTGCTCAAATCGGACAGAGTTGGTTCATAGTGAAATTTACCTTATTAGAACTATGTTTTGACGTTTTTCTATCTACCTTGCATTCACTACTACATCGTAGAGATTTCAAAGAGTGGTTTACCTTTGAATAAAAGGTGATAGCGTTGACTCTTTAAACATTTTCTGAACTGTGATACTTTCTAAGGAGCCACCAAGGCTGGGGGAAGAATTGAAGAGTGTGTTTCCCCCTAGTGAAATGGATATTCATCCTCATTGATAGAAAAAAAAAATCAGTCTTTATTCTCTTGTTGAGTGTTATGAGAAGTCTTCAGTAATTCAATACTTAGAGTTCCTTCTTTTTTTCAAAAGCTAAACTGAACCTATAAATGGAAGCATTTGTACATTGATCTGAGTAACATAGAACTAGGAGATGAATAGTAGCTAATCTCTTTTTGTGTACACTGTTCAAAATGAAAAGGAAATAAGTTATATATTGACATCAGGGCAAACATGATTCATTTACCCCACCTCAGGCAACAGTAAAAATGAAATCAGTCAACCTACAACTAAAATCAACAGACAGATACACTTTTCCAGAACTTCCACTGAAAAAAGCATATTGAACCACCACATAAGTTTATCTGTAAAGCATTACCAAAAGGCTAAGAAGAGACAGTAGTTTTATTTTTATTTTGCTTTTAAAATACTTAATATTTACCAAAAATAAAGATTACCGAGTTTAGGCAAATGGTTATTTTAGGAAAAATTGTTAGTTCTACATTTCATAATGTACCCTAAATGAATTGCATCTGGATTAAATACTTACATGTAAAAAATGCTTAAGTGCTTATATGTAAAAAACAAACCCTAAAAGTAATGTAAATTATAGGTAAAATTTATTTATGAATTACAAGTAAAAGCTTTTTAATGTGTATTAAATATATAGTCGTCTCTCCATAGCTGCAGTTTCTGTATCCATAGAGTTAACTGCAGATTGCAAATATTCAGGGAAAAAAAAATCTGAAAATTTCTAAAAAGCAAAACTTGAACTTGCCCTTTGCTAGCAACTGTATGCTATGCATTTGCATTGTATTTACAACTATTTACATGTAATTTGGGCTTCCCAGGTGGTGCTAGTGGTAAAGAACCTGCCTGCCAATGAGAGACATAAGAGACTCAGGTTCAATCCCTAAGTTGGGAAGATACCCTAGAGGAGGGCACAGCAGCCCACTCCAGTATTCTTGCCTAGAGAATCCTATGGTCAGCGGAGGCTGGCGGGCTAAGGTCCATAGGGTCGCAAAGAGTCAGACACAACTAAAGTGACTTAGCACTGATGCATATGTAATTTATATTTTGTTAGGTATTGTAAGTAATTTAGAGAAGATGTTAAATATATGGGAGGATGTGCAAAGTGAAAGTGAAGTCGCTCAGTCGTGTCCGACTCTGCAATCTCATGGACCCACCAGGCTCCTCCGTCCATGGGATTCTCCAGGCAATAATACTGGGGTAGGTTGCCATTTCCTTCTCCAGGGGATCTTCCCAACTCAGGGATTGAACCCAGGTCTCCCACATTGCAGGCAAACACTTTAACCTCTGAGACACCAGGGAAGTCCCGGATGTGCAAAGATTATATGCAAATATTATGATATTTTACATAAAAGAGTTGAACTTTCTTAGATTTTGAGATCCCCACCACCACCACCATTCTTGAGAAATGGTATTCTAAGTGAATGCCAAGGAAAAACTGTATAAAGATGAAGCTTTTGGGACTCTCAATGCAGAAAACTACAAAAGAAAAGACTGTTTTATTTGACTACATAAAACTTCTGAATGTTAACAAAATTCTTCTACCTGGAAACAAAATCCTGTCAAATAACCAATTAAAAACTGGGGGAAAATATAGTTGAAAAAACTTTCTAGGCATGAGGTACCATGTCTGCAAGCTGAAACTTAAATAATTTTTCTGTCCTTGTAAATGCTCTACCTGAAATGACTAGTCAACCACTTTGGTTATTATTTATTTAGTTCCTTATTCCTTCTCAGTCCAAACAAGATTGACTGTGTGACCCCTGCCAATCAGATATTTTCCACTTTTTCTCTTTCTTCTTAATTCTTTATCCTAAAAACTCTCCTGTCTTCTGCCCCATCTTGCAGTTCTTTAAATGGAGACCATCCACTTCAGGAAATATTAAATAAAGTTTGTTTGTATCACCTAAATTGTCTTCTCTAATCATTGTTTTAAACAACATGCAACCTTTGTGACAAGTAGTTTAATATATAATAAATTCTTATAAATCAATAAGCAAAAGTTCCTGTAAGAGGATGCAATAAAAGGACAAAGGACACAAGCATAAAAATTTTCAATAGAACAATTCAGTTGGTTACTAAATCTATGAAAAAACATTTGCTATCTGTTATGGACTGAATTGTGTTATCCCCAAATTCATGTATGGATGACCTAAGCCTCAATACCTCAGAATATGACTATTTAGAGGTAAGGTCTTTAGAAAGATAATTAAGTTAAAATGATGTTGTTAGATACTTCTCTGCTGGTCCAGTGGTTAAGAATCTGCCTTGTAATGCAGGGGACATGGGTTTGATCCCTGGTTGGGGAACTTAGATCCCACATGCTGTGGAGCAACTCAGCCCACATACCACAGCTACTGGCTCGTGTGCCCCAACTCAACACAGCCAAACAAATTAAAAAAAAAAAACAAAAAGAAATGATGTTGTCAGAGTAAGCCCTCAGCCAATGAGACTGATATCCTTATATGACAAAATCTGAACACAGACACGCACATAAGGAAGAGCATGTGAAGACACAGGGAGAAGACAGCCATCTGTGCGAGGAGGGAGGCCTCAGAAGAAACCAACCACGCTAACACTTCTATCTCAGACTTCCAGCCTCCAGAATTGTGAGAAAATACATTTCTGTTGTATAAACCACCTAGTCTGTGGCACTTTGTTGTGGCAGCCCTATTATGTTTTTTATTGGAATATAATTGCATTACAACGTTGTGTCAGTTTCCGCAACACAACACGGTGAGTCAGTCACGTATGTACATGCATCCCCTCCCGCCTGAGCCCTCCTCCCACCCCTCATCCCACCGCTCCAGGTCGTGACAGAGCGCCTACCTGAGCCCCCGGTGCCACGTAGCATCTTCCCCCTCGCTGTCTGTACGCAGGACACTCTGTGTGTGTCGGTGCTGCTCTGTCCGTTCGTCCCACCTCTCCTTCCCCTGTTGCCTTCGCTAGTCCGTTCTCTCTGTCTGCATCTCTATTCCTGCCCTGCAAATAGTTTTGTCTGCACCATTTTTCTAGATACCAGAGTGTGTGGAGAAAAGGGAACTCTCTTACATTGCTGGTGGGAATGTAAATTGGAATAGCCCCTGTGGAGAACATAATGGAGATGCCTTAAAAATAAAAGACTAAACATTATTGTAAAGTAATTAGCCTCCAACTAATAAAGATAAATGAAATAAAATAAAATAAAAGACTAAACATTGAACTACCATTTGACCCAGCAATCCCACCATTGGGCATATACCCTAAGAAAACTATAACTCAAAAAGACATACGTAACCCAAATTTCATTGCAGCACTGTTTACAATAGCCAAGACATGGAAGCCACCTAGATGTCCATTGACAGATGAATGGATAAAGACGTGGTACATATATACAATGGAATATTACCCAGCCACAAAGAGGAATGAAATTGAGGCTGTTTTAGTGATATGGATGAACCTAGAGCCTGTCATACAGAGTGAAGTCAGAAGGAGGGACATAATTTCTCATGTTAAAAGATTTTGGTAAAATCCCAAACAGAACTAACACCAACTGGGTGTACGACAATTTCGTTCTGACACTAACCACACAGAGTAACATCAAACTCCACAAATTAAATACTTTGTGGTTCACAAGACAGCCCTCATTTCAGGTGCCAGCCCTAAGTAAGGTCCCTAAGCCACCTATTCTTCTGATATACTGTCTGTAGACTTAGGAGTTCCTATGACTCACTTAGGTTCAATAATTCACTAGATTGACTCATAAAACTCAGGAAAGTGCTATACTTATTTTTATAGTTTTATTATAAAGGATACACATAGAGTGAGGTCTGGGAGGGAACACAAAGATCCTTGCCCTCTTCTTGGAGAAAAAGGCATGGCACCATATCTGCACATCAATGTGCATCTATTCACCAAGTACGAAGCTCCAATCACCTTCCATGTCTAGAATTTTTATTGGGATTTCAATACGGAGGCATGACTGGTTTAGTCATTGCCTAAATGACTAAATGACATCAGTGAACTCAATCTGCAGCCATCTATAAGCTTCAGGAGGTTGGGCCAGTATCAGTACAAATTATCTCTTTAGCATAACAAAGATACCCTTTTCACTGAGAAAATTCCAAGGTTTTTAGAAGCTCTGTGCCAGAAACCTGAGATGAAGACCCAGTAAATTTTTTATTATGGAAATAAAATATAGGACATCAGTCCAAAAAATATGTGGGCAATCATAATTAAAATGGTCTATTGAAAATACTGGACTCCCCAACTGGCACAGTGGTAAAGAATCCACCTGCCAATGCAGGTGATGCACAAGACTCGGGTTCAATCCCTGGGTCGGGAAGATCCCCTGGAGAAGGAAATGGCCACCCACTCCAGTATTCTCGCCTGGGAAATCCCATGGACAGAGGAGCTGGTGGGCTACACTCCATGGGATCACAAACAGCTGGACACAACTGAGTGACTACACACACACACACACACACACACACACACACACACACACATTGAAAATACCAGCAATTGAATTTAGAAATGTTTACTATCTAGTTAGTTTAATATTACCAGACAGGATGATTTGAGATAAATTTGGAACAACACAGGGTTCTGGCCCTTCTATATTCTAGTGGCTGTGATTATTAAGTGAGTCTTCAGTTTCCAGACTTTCAGTAAAATTCCTTTCATCTGGGACTTCCATGGTAGTCCAGTGGTTAAGAATCTACCTTGTAATGTAGGGGGTGTGGGGAACTAAGATGTCACATGCCACAGGGCAATTAAGCCTGCGTACCACAACAAAATATCCAGCATGCCAGGACTAAGACCTGAACCAGTCAAACAAATAAATAAATATATTTAAAAAAAAAAAAACTCCTTACATCTCTCAATTGTTGTGAAGGGCCTCTGAGCTCAAGCCTCTGAAAGAATCTGTAGAGTAATATCAAAACAATGATTATCATCGTGTATGATTCAAAGGTTAAGACTCTACTCTTCCCATGTGGGGGGCATGGGTTCAATCCATGATTGAGGAAGTTCCACATGCCAGAAATAAATTAACAAATAAAACAGCTATAATGTAAGGGGATAAGCTGGGCAAGAAGGAGTTTTCTGAGCCATAGGTCAGGGTCATGGTCATGATGCATTGGTTTAGAGTTCAGCCTTAAGAAAAGTATATTAGCCAGCTTGGGATGCCATGGCAAGATACTACCAACTAGGTGACTTAATAGAAATTTATATCCTCACAGTTCTGGAGGCTAGGTGTCCAAGATCAAGGTCATGACAGGGTTGGTTTCTGGTGAGATCTCTTTTTCTGGATTGTAGACAGCTATTTTCTTACTGTGTTCTCACATGATCTTTCCTCTGTGTATATACTTTCCTGGGAAAGCATATTTACTTTAATGAGCATAAACTGAGTAGTCTAGAGTTCCAACTAATGGATTTTCAGGAAGTTCTTAGAACAAACAATAATCTTTTTTTACCGTTTCATCTTTCTGAGTGAGAGTTTCCTGGAATAGGAACGTCAAATAAAGTTGTGTATGTGTAGACAGGAAGTTATTTCAATGTCTCAAAAGAAACCTCCTCTAACATCTTTCAGAACAAGACTGATGAACCTATTTGTAGGGCAGGAATAGAGACACAGATGTAGAGATCAGACTTGTGGACCCAGATGGGAAGGAGAGGGCAGGATGACCCGGGAGAGTAGCGCTAACACCCACACACTGCCGTGTGTAAGATAGCCAGCTAGTGGGAAGCTGGTGTGTAGCCCAGGAAAGTCAACTTGGTACCCTGTGACGACCTAGAGGGGTGGGATTGTGGGGTGGGAGGAAGGCTCAAGAGGGAGGAGATGTATGTACACTTATAGCTGATTCGTGTTGTTGTACGTCAGAAACGAACACAACATTGTAAAGCTATTAAGCTCCAAATAAAAAATAATTTTAATAAAAAACTTCCTTTAATCTGGTGTTTCCCCAACTCAACTTTATCACTCTCCTCTCATAAAACACGTTAAAATGTCAAGAAACAGATCACAATAAACACGTTACTAGGAAGTAAATTTCTGTGAGAGCAGGAGGATCCAGAGGTTCTCAAAGGGTGGTCCCCAGACCAGCAGTGTCAGCATCACCTGAGAACTTGTTAGAAATGTCCTTATCTACTAAATCAGAAACTCTGGGGGTGGAGTCAGCAATCTGTTTTAATCCACCCTCCTTGGGACTCTGATGCATTGCTAGGGTTTGAAAACCACTGCTGTAAGCCTCCTTATAACCCTTCTTTTTATTTTTCCACCCAGTGCAGAACGGAGACAGGTGGGTGCCTTAGCAGGCTACTACATTTCAGTCCTTCCAGGAGACAGGCTTTAAATATTTATCTGCATGTTCTTAGTAGAGATGGGAGCAAACCATTTTTTCTGTAAAAGGTGACAGCCTGTTTCTTTATAATTGTGACTCATACTCTGATCTCTTGTCTTTTCTGAGCTCTTTGAAAACAGTATTCTCTCTGCACTAGGACAAGTGCATGAGTGAGGAATATAAAACGTACAGATGTTAGAGGAGAGCCCCAGGAGAGGGGCTGAATAGCGTGGCCTCAGGGTTTTGCTTTTGAAAAAATTAATTCTGGTGACTTCCCCGGTGGTCCAGTGGTTAACAATTCACCTTGAAATGCTGGGAACCCACCTGGGTTTGATCCCTGACCGGGGAGCAAAGATCCCACACGCTACAAGGCCTGTGCACCACAACTAAGACCCAACACAGCCAAACAAAAAAACATTTTTATAAGCTCATTCTGCCCACCTTCCCCAACCCACTTCCGTCTCCTCCCCTCCCCTACTTGAGAGAGCTCTTCTCCCATACCTCTCTTCTTGGTTTGGCAGCTTTAGGGTGTCTTTCTCTTCCAGCTCCTGACTGCATGCATTCTCTTGGACATTTTCTTCTAAGTTCAATTCAATGCCCATAAAAGTTTCAAAAGTCTTTATCCCACCCCCACCTGCAAGGTAATACTATCTTCAAGGAAATTGGAGGAACTGTATTAAGACCAACAGCTTTGCTTGCCTTGTGAACGAGAGCTTGCTCAGCTCCCAGGCTTCACCAAAGCTGTCCTGAGCAAGGGTGACATCACTTGATGTTTCCCTACATTGGCAGAGAAAACCTGAATTAAAACCATATTATGTTTCCAGGTTGTTCCAGTCGGACTCCAGAGTCTCCTTCCATATGGCTGTTCCAACCTGTGTGAGGCCCCCTTAGTGTGGGTCGGGCCCTGCCCAAACTGCTTGGCCTCCCTCCTGGTTACAGGGAGCCAAGCCCAGTGAGCAGAATGAAGGTTGTATCCACAGGGTGTCACTGAGGGGCTCTGTCTAACAAGTGCACGTCTGAAAGAGGCTGGTTTATAGCTTCTGGGGTGCAGTGTAACCTGCTTTCAGACTTCATTGCACATTAGAATCACCTGGGGAGCATTATAGATATTAACACCCTGGCCATACTCTACATCAGTTAAATCAGAATCTTTGGTACAGACCCAGGCACCAGTATCTTTTTAAAAACTCCCTGAGTAATTCCAAAATGCAGCCAATTTAAGAGCCACCGGACCAGACTGTGTACACAATCATATACCACACTGAGACATTATAACCATTTTGTTCAAAGCACTTCACATAGCTAAATGAGTTATACTGTCGTCACTTGCTGTTTCACAGATGGGAAATTTGATACATAAAGGGAAAATGTGACTCATAAGGAAGGCCGCAAATGAACTGTTACAGGGTTATAGAGGTGTCACTGCTCTCATCAAGGACTGAGACGTGGTAAATGCTGTATTACTCTTTGAGGTTTCCGGGGACCAAAAAGAGTTTGGAGAATCTATCAATAAATGAAGGATGCAGGCAATTTGAATGGAATCATCATGCATTAATTTCTGAATTAAGGTTTTATGTGTGAGAAACCAGAACACTGAAGAAGTAAAGTGATCATGAATTTTTAAAATTAACAGTATGGCTTTGGTTTTAATATTAAATCTGTGGGAAGAACACACCGTGGGAACTGTGGGAAATGCTCACATATGGTCAGAGTCAACATCAAAATACTGCAACTGTGTTCCAGAGCAATTCACACCATGTGTTTCTGGAGATACTTCTGTTCATCAGCTCTGGCTCAAAACAAATGTCAAAAATATCAGACCAAAGGGCTTGTCAGGCCATAGAATCCATGTCCTGGATGGCTAAAGAATATTTAAATTACAGTGGGGGAAAATATGAGAGGAAAGAGGTTGATAGCAACAGAGCTTTTATTCTGAAAATTAGAGTTTTAAATTTCATTTCTTTTTTTTTTTTTTGTCCTCAGCAGGCAGATCTTAATTCCTCAACCAGGGACTGAACCCATGCCCCGCTGCAGTGGAAATGTGGAATCTTAACCAGTGGACTGCCAGGGGAAGTCCCTAGTTTCATATTTTTAATTATCCTTTTCTCTGATAGAGTACTGGTTATAAATTACTAATCCCATCATTAGCATCTGGTGTGAAAGTCGTTCAGTCTGTGTCCGACTCTCTGCAACCTCATGGACTGGAGCCTGTCAGGCTCCTCTGTCCATGGGATTCTTTAGGCAAGAATATTGGAGTGGGGAGCCATTCCCTTCTCCAGGGTATCCTCCCAGCTCAACCTCATCATAACCGGAAGCTGAATCAGTCAAAAGAAGGGCCAGGATTACTTTTAGCAGAACTGTTTTTCAGCTGCTTCTCTCACTTTTCTATTTTGCTTTCCAGAAATGAATGATTTCTGCACTGGGATGAGCAAAACAGAAAACATCACTGGAAAGGAGAAGCCCTTTGATTTTGGATTATCAGAGTGGAGAACTCCATCAACCTCCCTGAAGATTTGTCTCAGCTGGAGATTATATAGAATATCCTGCAACTATTATTATGTGAACGGAAGGTCAACATGCTCCTAGAGGGCTTGTTACAAAAGAGTTCCCCCACCAGCCTGTGGATGAGACCTGAAATTCTTCTACCATAAATTCAAACTTTAGAATAAAATTCCATCCCTCTCATAGAAGATCTTGAGAGTTCTGCAGTGACCATTATCTTCCCCTTTTTCTTGACAGATAAAGCAGAGGATGCCCAGTTAAATCTGGATTTCAAATAAATAATGAATAATGTTTGGTATAAATATTTCCCAAATATTATATCCCTATGCTAAAAAAACCACATTTTTTTCTTTGCCAGAAAATCAAATTTAACAAGGCATCCTGTATATATATTTATTAAACCTGGAACCCTTCTGATAACCAAATGGAAATTCTCTTTGTGGCAGCAGTATGTCCATCAGCAGACATTAGGTCATGATTGGTCTAAATTAATCATTTCCTCATTTTCCCAGACTTTCTTGCAGCTGGGGGTGTAGTGTCCCAGTCGTTGAGACATTAAGGGAAGTCTGTACATATGTGCAGGATATGGCTTGAGAAGACTTTTTTTTTTTTTTTGCAAAAGTGACTAGTGGTTCCATCTTTGCTCTGTTCCTCCTTCTTGACTAGAATGTGGACGTGGTACTGAGAAGGGCTTCCTCAGTGGCTCAATGGTAAAGAATCCATCTGCCAAGCAGGAGATGTGGGTCCAGCCCCTGGGTTGGGAAGATCCCCTGGAGAAGGAAATGGTGACCCACTTCAGTATTCTTGCCTGGGAAATTCCTTGGACAGAGGAGCCTGACGGGCTATACAGCCCATGGGGTCGTAAAAGAGTCAGACATGACTTAGAGACCAAACAACAATTCCTTTTATCTTCCCTTGCTTTGAACAATGGTGCAACTAATTGAGACATTATGCTATTGACCTGTGAAATTATCATAATTTCCACATTGGACCTGTGTTAAATAAAATATTAACAAAGACAATCTCATATAACTTGCTGCCTCTCCCCGCCTGCGACCCCCTCCCCCAAACAAGACAGTGAGGTCATAATAAAGGAGTGTAGGGACAAAAGAGAGGAGATCTGAAGCCTGTCTTGAGGCTTCGCAGTGTTAAAAGGCCTGGGAGATGAAGGGAGATGAAAAAGAACCAGTAGGCTTAGGAGTGACAGGAGGAAAAAAGAGCATTCAGTGCCCAGTTGAAGAAAGCTTTTCAAGGACAAAGTGATGATTTGTCTGAAATGCTGCCAAGATGATGAATAAGATGAGTTCAGATAAATGCCTGCTGGATAACGTGGAGTTGAATTGACAAGAGTGATGTCCCTGGGGGCACAGGAGGAAACCCTGGATTAGAGAGAGTTTAACAGACACGAACAATCAGGTTCTTCCAGAAACCCCCTTTGCCATGTTCAAAGGGAGGTTTATGTCCCCAGACCCTCTGTTCTGTTCTAGAACTCCCATCTAGAAACCTGCATAGGGGAAGGTATAGAATAATGACAGCTTCCAGACTGGTCACTGTGAGGATGAAATGATGGTCCGCTTTCTGTAAGGCAGGGTGGGTAAACTAATGCAAAGGGTACCACACCCAATCATTTATGTGTTGTCTTGGGTAGAGACAAGAGAGCCCATAGTGCTTTAAATATTTACTAGCTCTCTGTCCTTTTCCAGAAAAGTTTGCCATGCTTTGCTGGAAATAGGGGGGGAGAGAGAATGAAATAAGGCAGTGAGTAAAGGATGAAAGGGTTTTTGTTTTGTTTTGCTCTAAAGAAGAATGAAATAGGACTTTCCTCCTGGTCTCAGTTCAGTTGCTCAGTCATGTCTGACTCTTTGCAACCCCATGGACTGCAGCACTCCAACTTTTCTGTCCAGCGCCAACTCCCAGAACTTGCTCAAACCCATGTCCATCGAGTCGCTGATGCCATCCAACCATTTCCTCCTCTGTTGTCCCCTTCTCCTCTCCCTCCTTCAATCTTTCCCAGCAGCAGGGTCTTTTCCATTGAGTCAGCTCTTCTCATCAGATGGCCAAAGTATTGGAATTTCAGCTTCAGCATCAGTCCTTCCAATGAACACCCAGGATTGATTTCCTTTAGGACTGGCTGGTTTGATCTCCTTGCAGTCCAAGGGACTCTCAAGAGTCTTCTCCAATACCACCGTTTTCAAAAGCATCAATTCTTCGGCGCTCAGCTTTCTTTATAGCCCAACTCTCACATCCATACATAACTACTGGAAAAATCACAGCTTTGACTAGACGTACCTCTGTCGGCAAAGTAATGTCTCTGCTTTTTTTTTGTTTGTTTGTTTCTGCTTTTTAATATGCCATCTAGGTTGGTCATAGCTTTTCTTTCAAGTAGAAAGCGTCTTTTAATTTTATGGCTACAGTCATCATCTGCAGTTATTTTGAAGCCCCCCAAAATAAAGTCTGTCACGACTTCCACTGTTTCCCCATCTATTTGCCATGAACTGATGGGACTGGATGTCATGATCTTAGTATTTTGAATGTTGAGCTTTAAGCCAGCTTTTTTCAATCTCCTCTTTCATTTTCATCAAAAGTGCTCTTTAGTTCCTCTTTACTTTCTGCCATAGGGGTGGTTATTATCTGCATATCTGAGGTTATTGAGATTTCTTCCAGCAATCTTGATTCCAGCTTGTGCTTCATCCAGCCTGGCATTTCACATGATGTACTCAGCATATAAGTTAAATAAGCAGGGTGAGAATATAAAGCCTTGATGTACTCCTTTCCTGAGTTGGAACCAGTCTGTTGTTCCATGTCCAGTTCTAAATGTTGCTTCTTGACCTGCATACAGGTTTCTCAGGAGGCAGGTAAAGTGGTCTGGTATTCCCATCTCTTGAAGAATTTTCCACAGTTTGTTGTGATCCACACAGTCAAAGTCTTTGGCATGGTCAATAAAGCAGAAGTAGATGTTTTTCTGGAATTCTCTTGCTTTTTCTATGATCCAACAGATGTTGGCAACTTGATCTCTGGTTCTTCTGCCTTTTCTAAATTCAGCTTGAACATCTGGAAGTTCATGAAGTTCAGTACTTCTCGAAGTTCAGAAGTTCATGAACAGTACTTCACGTACTGTTGAAGCCTGGCTTGGAGGATTTTGAGCATTACTTTGCTAGCGTGTGAGATGAGTGCAACTGTGCGGTAGTTGGAACATTCTTTGGCTTTGCCTTTCTTAGGGATTGGCATAAAAACAGATTTTCCAATCCTGTGGCCGCCGCTGAGTTTTCCAAATTTGCTGACATAATAAGTGGAACACTTTCACAGCATCGTCTTTTAGGCTTTGAAATAGGTCAACTGGAATTCCATCACCTCCCTTAGCTTTGTTCATAGTGATGCTTCCTAAGGCCCACTTGACTTCCCTGGTGGTCTAATGGTTAAGAATCTCCCTGCCAATTCAGGGGACACGGGTTCAGCCCCTGTTTCGGGAAGATCCCACATGCCAAGGCCCGAGAACCACAACTACTGAGTCTGCAAGCTCTAGAGCCTGAACTCCGCAACAAGAGAAGCCCCTGCAAAGAGAAGCCTGAGTACCACAACCCAAGAGTAGCCCCCACTGGCCACAACTAGAAAGAGCCCAAGTGCAGCAACGAAGACCCAGCACAGCCAAGATAAACAAATAAAAGAAGAATGAAATAACAGTTGTGTGTGCTGAAGATTCAGGAGAAAGAATAAAAATTGACGTTGCAGAAAAAAGCTGGGTGGTGTTCTCGAGTATCACAGAAGGGTAGGGATCAGGTGCCCAAGCAGAAGAGCTGGCCTTGGTAGCACTAGAGACTTATGTGTCTCTCACTGTTGTTCTATGAAGAGATGTGCCGTCTCCCACACAGGAGGAAGCACTCTCCAGGGCAATCACTCGGCTCACCTGATTTGTCTCCTGTTTGGGGGGATTCACTGTCCTGTGCGGTCTGATGCCCACTTTCTGAAAACCATTATTTCAAAAATAATTTTGATATATTTTGTATGGTTTCTTATTTGCTTCAGATGGGAAGTGTTAGAACACAAAACCCAACTGAGAAGTTTTAAAACCTTTATTGGCTTTATTCAATATTCTAGAAATAGGATTCCAATCTAGCAGATAAGAAAGGAACTCCAAGGAGTTGTACAAAATGAGACACTTTCATAGGAGACAGGAACAAGGGAGTTGTGCTAGGCCAAAAAACAAATTCAAATTGGTTATTGCAAGGTGACCTTCCCTATAGGGACCAATGAGGCAGATTGCCTAACACTGAACAGGTGATTCCTGTTTGAGTGGTTGAAATTTCTGTTTCTGGAAGCGCAAAAATTATAGTTAAGCCTTGCTTTGGTGACATGGGGCTTAATATAAGTGATTCCATTTTGAGCCTATTGTCTTGTTTTTAACAGCATATAAATCGGCTCCCTGCTTCCATTTCTAGTTGAAGTCTATCAAGCCCTTTATTTTAGATAAAATTAGCTAGCTGTAGTGAATTTTCCAAGTTTATTACCTTCAATACACATAAAAACTGGAGCGGCTTTTCCTCGTATTTCTCATCTATTTTATGTTTATACTTCTGGCTCTGCATACTACCAGCAGAGGGCACTTTAGCCATATTTCAACCACTTAGTAGTCAGAATTAAACAATTTTATCCTTGGGATGTTCCCACTAACATAGAAAGAGGATTCTAGTCCTCAGCTTAAAATCCTCTGTGAGCCCACCCGGCTCCTCTGTTTCTCTTAGGATGTCAGCCCACTCTTCCCGGGGTCCAGGCCACGCTTAGCTGCTCAGTCGTGTCCGACTCTTTGCGAATCCATGGACTATACAGTCCATGGAACTCTCCAGGCCAGAATACTGGAGTGGCTAGCCTTTCCCTTCTCCAGGGGATCTTCCCAACCCAAGGTTAGAAGCCAGGTCTCCCGCATTGCAGGCAGATTCTTTACCAGCCAAGCCACCAGGGAAGCATAGTGTTAATTTGTTTTTCTTCCACTGCCTCCAACCCTCCCCCTTCCTTTGCTATACCTCCTAAATGTGAAACTTCCTCGCAGCTTCTCTTAAGTACTCTCGTCCCTTCCTAGGTGGCTTCTAGATGGGAAGCACCTGAAGTCCAGGTATATTTCTAGGAGTCTAGAGAGCCTCTGTTCTTTGAGATCCATCATCATTGCAAACTCAGAGTGTCCAGATCCTGCTCAACAAATCTCTCTCCTTTCTGCTTATACCTTCTAGTTTTCTTAAACAGATTAAAAAAAAAATCAGTACTATTGAAGTATAGTTAATATATGAAGAGGAGCAGAATATGCCACCCCCAGATATGCCTGTTTGGCATAAGGATTATCTCGGATTGGTTATTTTTAAGAAACAACAGACACAGGTGAAGTTCTGAGAACAGAGTAGAAGGTACCCTATTGTATGGGATATTTACACTTGGGGAACTCTCCATTTGAAAGGGTATCTTCCTCACCGGACCAGGAATAGGAGGATGACTAAAACTCTAGAAATTCTAGAAACTACTGTTCTTTAAAAATAACCGATTTACAATAATCAATATGCCTAATTTGGGGGTAGTATATTTTGTTTCTCATCAGTACCTCTTTCAAAACATTAAAGAAGTTTCACAATTTAAAAGCTAAGCTGATAGATCGCTCCATGTCTTATTGAACCAGTCTGTCTTAATAGTAAGTCCACTCAGTTAAAGAGTTGTGTCTCATTTCAGGTATGTGTCTCATTTCAGGTCTGTATTACATGAATCAGGGATTTAATAAGAGGCATTTCTATGGAAGGCTTCCCTGGTGGCTTAGCAGTAAAAGAATCCTCATGCCAATGCAGGAGATGTAGGTTCGATCCCTGGGTCAGGAAGAAGCCCTGGAGAAGGACACGGGAACCCACTCCAGTATTCTTGCCTGGGAAATCCATGGGCAGAGGAGCATGGCAGGCTATATAGAGTCTGTGGGGTCACCAAGAGTCAGACCATGACTGAGCAAGTAAGCACGCATGAATCCATGAACATGTGCTACTGAAACACAATTTTCCCTCTAAAATCACCGAAGTGGGGCCTCTCTGCTGGCTCAGTAGTAAAGAATCTGCCCGCCAATGCAGGAGATGTGAGTTCAATCCCTGGGTTGGAAAGATCTCTGGGAGAAGGAAATGGCAACCCACTCCAGTATTCTTACCATAACTAAAACCTGAAGTTCTAAAAATGTAGAAATCTTTTGGTTTCCATCTTAGTTGGAAATGCACTAATCTTTCAATTCCTCTCTAAATTTAATAAGGATCTTCTGGAGGTTGAGATAAAAGGGCTTCATAAATCAGAAGACCTGCTGCTGGTCAGGAGATGTGAATGCGCTGCAGTGGAGGTCCAGGATACATCAGCAAAAAGACATTTCATAGGAAGGCCTGAAGTTGGCAGAGCCTCATAGAGCCCTGCAGAGGAGGGGGAATTTTAAGAGACAGCAAAGGGAGCCCTACTGACTGGACCAGGTGCTTCTGCTAAATTCAATTCCTAACTTCTGGCATTTTTATGAGTAACCTGTATACTCTGGGCCTAGAGATTGCCTGGCATCCTCTCCATAAATCTTATAGGGAAGAAGAAGCTAAAGCAGGTAGATGGGTCTGGATTTTGAGAAGGGGAATTTACATTGGATGTAGACATTAATTCTGTCCTTTCTTCTTGTTAAGGGACATAATTTCTGTCCTTTCTTCTTGTTAAGGGAGTCCTTGTGGCTAGCATTATATTTCCCTGTCTTCTTTCCAATTTGATATTTCCATAGGTATCCATCAGACAATTATTTAGAATGACAGTGTCCTAAAGACTGTTTCTCTGTTGCGTACTAAGTCGCTTCAGTCGTGTCTGACTCTTTGCAAGCCTAGCCTGGACCATAGACTGCTAGGCTCCTCCACCCGTGGGATTCTCCAGGCAAGAATACTGGAATGGGTTGCCATGCCCTCTACCAATTTCTCTCTTCAACATAGCCAATTCAAAGGATCCATCATGTAGCCACTGACAAGTTGCATCTAATATTAGCCTCAACAGCGACTCAAACAAATGAGCGTTTTTATGGTTTAACCAAGGCTGCAAGAGGTAGTCCACAGAGAGTACAAAAGATGCAGCTCTCAAAAGATGCAGGAGATCCACTCCCTATGAAAGATCTAGCTGCAGATGGGGTGCGATCCATATTTCTGTCTGGTTAAATTAATAAAAACAGTGTTTCCTGGCAAGCTGAGAATTCGCACCCTCTGCACACTTTTCTCAGAGGTCCCAGGATCCCTCAGCTGCAGCAACCCTGCAGTGGGCAGAGTCCCTCCTGCATTGCCACCTGTAGAGGTAGACAAGTGGTTCCTTCCTCCCTTCTAGGTTTTTTGGCTGGTCTAACAATTAAATGAATACAAGACAGGTTAATAGAAAATCAAGCAAAAGTTTAATAACGTGTATACTGACCGAGTGACTGAGCACTTACCTCCTTATAGACATGGGGGAAACCCAGGAAAACGGAGTCACTCTCTGAAATGGCAAAAGCTGCCATCTGAAATACCATAGGCAGCTAAGACAAAAGATGATGGTAGAGAGCTGTCAGTCATGGGAGGTTACCAGAAAAAGCACCGGAAACAAGTATAAGATTGTTATGCAGATTTAAGTCCTCATCTTCTCATTGGCAAGAGTTTTCTAGAAATTTGGATATCCTTCTTTTCCTGGTACAGAGAGGGAGACACCCTTTACAAATGATTTCCCTTATAAATGTAAATCTTTCTTACATAAGGGCAACTGCCACCCAGTTTTCAGAGCTTCACCCATGTCTACTTTTACAGAAAAAATTAGTGCAGTCCAGTCGTTCAGTCGTTTCCGAGTCTTTGTGACCCCATGAACCACAGCACGCCAGGCCTCCCTGTCCCTCACCAACTCCTGGAGTTCACCCAAACTCATGTCCATCAAGTCAGTGATGCCATCCAACCATCTCATCCTCTGCCATTCCCTTCTCCTCCTGCCCTCAATCTTTCCCAGCATCAGGGTCTTTTCCAATGAATCAACTCTTCGCATGAGGTGGCCAAAGTACTGGAGTTTCAGCTTCAGCATCAGTCCTTCCAATGAACACCCAGGACCGATCTCCTTTAGGATGGACTGGTTGGATCTCCTTGCAGTCCAAGGGACTCTCAAGAGTCTTCTCCAACACCACAGTTCAAAAGCATCAATTCTTCTGCGCTCAGCTTTCTTCACAGTCCAACTCTCACATCCATACATGACCACTGGAAAAAACATAGCCTTTTACTGGACGGAGCTTTGTTGGCAAAGTAATGTCTCTGCTTTGTAATATGCTGTCTAGATTGGTCATAACTTTCCTTCCAAGGAGTAAACGTCTTTTAATTTCATGGCTGCTATCACCATCTGCAATGATTTTTGAGCCCCCCAAAAATAAAGTCTGTCACTGTTTCCACTGTTTCCCCATCTAGTTTGAGCCTTCTTTGGCATTGCCTTTCTTTGGGAGTGGAATGAAAACTGACCTTTTCCAGTCCTGTGCCCACTGCTGAGTTTTCCAAATTTGCTGGCATATTGAGTGTAGCACTTTCACAGCATCATCTTTCAGGAATTGAAATAGCTCAACTGGAATTCCATCACCTCCACTATCTTTGTTTGAAGTGATGCCTTCTAAGGCCCACTTGACTTCACATTCCAGGATGTCTGGCTCTAGGTGAGTGATCACACCATCGTGATTATCTGGGTCGTGAAGATCTTTTTTGTGCAGTTCTTCTGTGTATTCTTGCCACCTCTTCTTATTATCTTCTGCTTCTGTTAGGTCCATACCATTTCTGTCCTTTATTGAGCCCATCTTTGCATGAAATAGAAAAAATAACCAGCTTAAAATAATCAATATGCCAACAAGGCATACGTTGGGGTGGTATATTTTATATCCCTTCAGATTTAAGACTAGTGAATATTAATCATGGCTGAGCAATCCAGAGGCTATCATAAACCTCTTCAGCAAGGCAAGTCGGGGACTAAGAAATAATTTCTTGAGGTCTCTTATCGGTTTTGTTCCTGCCAAATCAGTTGAACCATCTGTAGAGAGATAGTAGCGTAAGTCAGGCTTTTTAAAGAGATATACTTACAATGCAAAAAAGAAATGTTAAAGGTCTAAGAGCTCTTTAGATTACACAAGAACTGGTCATTGTTTCTGAAAATGAAAATGTCAGTGCTCTTAGCAGTGTTTTCTATGGTCTTGATTGCCTCTCACAGAAGGGCACGTATGATGTGAGCATTATTTTGTCGAACTTCCTGGTGGCCCAACCAGGGGCTTGTGTGGGAAGACTCCAGCCCATGTATGCATGGTCTGTGGTGACAACAAGTCTTTCAGGGATGTATCAGGTTTTTGGGTTTCAGTTCCCATCATTTCCTCAGATCCTGGAGAAAAAGTCCGGCTATGAGGTAACCCTCAGACAACCCAAAAGGTTGTTATGCAGATTTAAGTTCCCATCCTGTTAAAGTGCCGCACTCAATATGCCAACAAATTTGAAAAACTCAGCAGTGGCCACAGGACTGGAAAATGTCAGTTTTTATTCCATTCCAAAGAAGGGCAATGTCAAAGAATGTTCAAGCTTTGCACAATTGCACTCATCTCACATGCCAGCAAAGTGATGCTCAAAATTCTCCAAGCCAGCTTTCAACAGTATGTGAACCAAGAACTTCCAGATGTTCAAGATGGATTTAGAAAAGGCAGATTAACCAGAGATCAAATTGCCAACATCTGTTGGATCATAGATAAAGCAAGAGAATTCCAGAAAAACATCTACTTCTGCTTCATTGACTAGGTGAAAGCCTTTGATTGTGTGGAGAACAACAAACTGGAAAATTCTTAAAGAGCTGGGAATACCAGACCACCTTACCTGCCTCCTGTAAAACCTGTATGCAGCTCAAAAGGCAACGGTTAGAACCAGACATGGAACAATAGACTGGTTCAAAACTGAGAAAGGAGTACAGCAAGGCTGCATATTGTCATCACCCTGCTTATTTAACTTACATGCTGAGTACATCATGTGAAATGCTGAGCTGGATGAAGTACAACCTGGAATCAAGATTGTTGGGAGAAATATCAATAACCTCAGATATGCAGATGACACCACTCTTATGGCAGAAAGCAACAAGGAACTAGTCTCTTGATGTTGATGAAGGTGAAAGAGGAGAGAGAAAAAGTTGACTTAAAGATCAACATGCAAAAATCTGAGATCATGGCCTCCGGTCCCATCACTTCATGGCAAATAGATGGGGAAACAATGGAAACAGTGAAAGACTTTATTTTTGGGGGCTCAAAAATCACTGCAGATGGTGGCTGCAGCCATGAAATTAAGACATTTGCTCCTTGGAAGAAAAGCTATGAAAAACCTAGATAGCATATTACAAAGCAGAGACATTATTTTGCCAACAAAGGTCTGTCTAGTCAAAGCTATGGTTTTTCCAGTAGTCATGTATGGATGTGAGAATTGGACTATAGAGAAAGCTGAGCACCAAAGAACTGATGCTTTTGAACTGTGGTGTTGGAGAAGACTCTTGAGAGTCCCTTGGACTGCAAGGAGATCCAACCAGTCCCTCCTAAAGGAGATCAGTCCTGGGTGTTCATTGGAAGGACTGATGCTGAAGCTGAAATCCCAATACTTTGGCCACCTGATGTGAAGAGTTGACTCATTGGAAAAGACCCTGATGCTGGGAAAGATTGAGGGCAGGAGGAGAAGGGGACGACAGAGGATGAGATGGTTGGATGGCATCAGCGACTCAATGGACCTGAGTTTGAGCAAGCTCCAGGAGATGGTGAAGAACAGGAAAGCCTGGCGTGCTGCAGTCCATGGTGTTGCAAAGAGTTGTACCTGACTGAGTGACTGAAAAGCAACAAAGCCGAGTCCTGATACCAATCTGGGCAGTCAGGTTTTAGTTCTTGGTCAAGAGGGAGGGAGAAAAAAAGGAAACATTAGTCTGGAAGTTGTAACCAGATGTTGCATGAAACTGAAAGAATTGAAAAATTGCAAGGGCTGACAATTTGTACTAGGTGACAGGATCTAGTCCAAGTCATAGGTAAGGAATGAAATTGGCTTTTCCATAACAATAAAGAAACCAGTGAAATTCCGACCTGACAAATGAGTTTGCACATCCATCAGTGACCTGCAATTTACAAAGACATGCAAAATAGCTCAAAAACAATGAATAGAATTAGAATTTGATCACTCCAGAGGATGTGCTATTATTTTCTATGAAACACGAAATTTCTATGTTCATTCCTCTTTTGATGAAAGATAGCCTTAAAGAAAGGTTATTCTTTATCACAAAATAAGACTGGCCTCATTAAGATTGACCTGATAATTTACAGGGGTGCAGCAAGAATGTTAATTTAACATATAGACCTTTTAAAGTTTGCTTTACTTAGCATACAAACCTTTTAAAGTTTGCTTTACTGGAATTTTTTCATAGAGAATTTCAGGTTGGACTTGTATAGACGTCTGAAGGTTAGGAAGCCAACTCATGAACGTGCCATCACATTTCATCTGCAGTATCTATGGATTGGGGGTAAATCCCTCTCTTCTCTATGTCCCCAAATTTTTCTAAGTTTCCTGGACCTCTCAAAGTGACCTTTCTTGCCCACTTCTAAGGCTGGAAACCTATAAGCCAGGTACCATGCCAGTTTTTCTAAAGGGGCTTAGTAAGCCTTGGCTCTAGAATAAAGTCAACATTAGCTTCTTGAAAGTGAAGAAAAGTAAGTGAGCATTATTCTCAAATTTGACATTCCAGCCAAAGCCTTGGTTTTTATCATATCCTATTAACAAAGAGGAGAGAGTCTTACTGAACCTTTGCAAATAATTATATTGTCATGAAAATAAGAATGTTCAATAAGAGATTCTTAATTCTGAGGGAGAAAGCAGGGAAAAGAAAGATAAACTTCTTTCTTTTTTCTAAATTTTATTTTTATATATTTACTTAATATTTTGATCATGCTGCATGTCATGTGGGATCTTAGTTTCTTGACCAGGGATCAAACCCCTGTCCCCTGCACTGGCAGTGCATAGACTTAACCATTAGACCACCAGAAAAGTCCCCAAATTTCATTTCTGTTTATAAAAGTGTAGTCTACTAAATTGTTTTGAGTTACAGATAGCTTAAGGAAAAAGAGAAAGAGGTTCTGTATATCCAGAAAAAATAGAATTTTAGGGAATCAGTAATATTTCAAATAAAACTCAGAATCATCTTTTATCAGATCTTCATTCAGTCTTAAGTAATTAGTGTTCTGACTGATCTTGGTTTGCAGTCTCATGAATGCAGCTGCTTCTCTAGAGTTCTGGAAATCTTGACTCATTCCAATAGTATATCCTTAAAGGTACTTAAGTGATACCATTGGAGGTCTGTGCCCAGGAGTGCTCGGTTGGCAGAGTTCTTTTCCCTGGGTCTCTGGGATAGTTCTTCTTTGCAGAAGACAAAACACTCTGACCTGTAGCTGATTTGTAGGCACGTTTAGAGAAGCATCAGAGTAAAACAAAAAGAACTATCTGTAGATGATGAAAAACTTAGAATGACCAGTGTTAACTCATAACTGATAATTTTCAAAAGTGGAAGATCTGAAGAGAATTCTTGACAAAAATAATGCAAGAAGCAAGAAAATTTGTTTATGTGGCATGCAAGAATGAAGTCAATCCAAAAATCAAAGGGATTTTACCAGGAAATAGGGTTTGCCTCTTGGATGTGGAGCCAAAAGACACAATCAAGCCCAAGAGCAGAAGGAAGGATTTATTACTTGCAACAAGTAAGGAGAAAACCCAAGGATGTTTCCCAAAGCAGTGTCCCCTCAACAGTAAAAGTGGGAGGGCTTCCCTGGTGGCTCAGTGGTAAAGAATCCAGTTGCCAATGTCAGAGACATGGGTCGATCCCTGATCTGGGAAGATCCCACATGCCAGGCAGTAACTAAACCCATGAGCCACAACCACTGAGCTTGTGCTCTGGAGCTCGGAAGCCTCAACTACTGAAGCCCACGTGTTTCAACTACTGAACTCCACGTGCCCTAAAGTCTGTGCTCCCCAATGAGAGGAGCTGCCACAATGAGAAACGCTCACACAGCAGCTAGAGGGTAGGCCCCGTTCACTGCAACCAGAGAAATGCCTGCCCATCAACAAAGACCCAGCGCAACCAACAATAAATTTTTTAAAAATTGGGAAAGTTTTAAGTTAAGGGTGCATGCATATTCATGAAGGGTTTTGAACACAGGAGAATTCGGCATAGAGTGGGGTAAAGGTTGACAGAGTCCAGGCTCCAGTTGATTGAGATCTAGGAGAGTCAACGGTAACATTGCTTAGGTTCCAGTTAGCCCCAGGGGGCTGGGGTTCCACAGAACTCCTCAAGCATGTCCTTCAGGCTAATCTTTACCTTCAAAAAAGAATTGGGAGTATTTACAACTGATACATTATCTTCATACTGTTCATGGGGTTCTCAAGGCAAGAATGCTGAAGTGGTTTGCCATTCCCTTCTCCAGTGACCACATTCCGTCAGACCTCTCCACCATGACCTGTCCCTCTTGGGTGGCCCCACACAGCATGGCTTAGTTTCGTTGAGTTAGACAAGGCTGTGGTCCTGTGATCAGATTGGCTAGTTTTCTGTGATGATGGTTTTAGTGTGTCTGCCCTCTGATGCCCTCTCACAATACCTACTGTCTTACTTGGGTTTCTCTTACCTTGGACATGGGGTATCTCTTCACGGCTGCTCCAGCAAAGCATAGCTGCTGCTCCATGCCTTGGACGAGGTCACCCCTCCTGACCTTGAACGTGGAGTAGCTCCTCTTGGCCCTTCTGTGCCATCGCTGCCTAGTGATCTCGATCGCCACCCCTTCCTTGGGCACTGGGTAGCTCCTCTCGGCCGCGCTTCTGCACTCCAATATGCTACTGGAGATCATTGGAGATATAACTCCAGGAAGAATGAATGGATGGAGTCAATGCAAAAACAGTACCCAGTTGTGGATGTGACTGGTGATAAAAGCAAGGTCCGATGCTGTAAAGAGCAATATTGCATAGGAACCTGGAATGTTAGGTCTATGAATCAAGGCAAACTGGAAGTGAGATAGCAAGAGTGAACTTTGACATTCTAGGAATCAGTGAACTAAAATGGACTGGAATGGGTGAATTTAACTCAGATGACTATTATATCTACTACTATGGGCAGGAATCCCTTAGAAGAAATGGAGTAGCCATCATGGTCAACAAAACAGTATGAAATACAGTACTTGGATACAATCTCAAAAACGAGAGAATGATCTCTGTTCGTTTCCAAGGCAAACCATTCAATATCACGGTAATCCAAGCCTATGCCCCAACCAGTAACACTGAAGAAGTGGGAAGTTGAACAGTTCTGTGAAGACCTACAAGACCTTTTAGAACTAACACCTAAAAAAGATGTCCTTCTCATTATAGGGGACTGGAATGCAAAAGTAGGAAGTTAAGAAACACCTGGAGTAACAGGCAAATTTGGCCTTGGGGTACAGAATGAAGCAGGGCAAAGGCTAACAGAGTTTTGCCAAGAGAACGTACTGGTCATAGCAAACACCCTCTTCCAACAACACAAGAGAAGACTCTACACATGGACATCACCAGATGGTCAACACTAAAATCAGATTGATTATATTCTTTGCAGCCAAAGATGGAGAAGCTCTATACAGTCAGCAAAAACAAGACCAGGAGCTGACTGTGGTTCAAACCATGAACTCCTTATTGCCAAATTCAGACTTAAATTGAAGAAAGTAGGGGAAACCACTAGATCATTCAGATATGACCTAAATCAAATCCCTTATGATTATACAGTGAAACTGAGAAATAGATTTAAGAGATTAGATCTGATAGACAGAGTGCCTGATGAACTATGGACGGCGGTTCGTAACATTGTACAGGAGACAGGGATCAAGATCATCCCCATGGAAAACAAATGCAAAAAAGCAAAATGGCTGTCTGAGGAGGCCTTACAAATAACTGTGAAAAGAAGAGAAATGAAAAGCAAAGGAGAAAAGGAAAGATATTCCCATTTGAATGCAGAGTTCCAAAGAATAGCAAGGAGAGACAAGAAAGCCTTTCTCAGCAATCAATGCAAAGAAATAGAGGAAAACAACAGAATGGGAAAGACTAGAGATCTCTTCAAGAAAATTAGAGAAAAAAAAGAAAAGAAAATTAGAGATACCAAGGATACATATCATGCAAAGATGGGCACAATAAAGGACGGAAATGGTATGGACCTAACAGAAGCAGAAGATATTAAGAAGAGGTGGCAAGAATACACAGAAGAACTGTACAGAAAAGATCTTCATGACCCAGATAATCATGATGGTGTGATCACTCACCTAGAGCCAGACACCTGAATGTGAAGTCAAGTGGGCCTTAGAAAGCATCACTACAAACAAATCTAGTGGAGGTGATGGAATTCCAGTTGAGCTATTTCAAATCCTGAAAGATGATGCTGTGAAAGTGCTGCACTCAATATGCCAGCAAATTTGGAAAACTCAGCAGTGGCCACAGGACTGGAAAAGGTCAGTTTTCATTCCATTCCCAAAGAAAGGGAATGCCAGAGAATGCTCAAACTATCACACAGTTGCAGTCATCTCACATGCTAGTAAAGTAATGCTCAAAATTCTCCAAGCCAGGTTTCAGCAATATGTGAATCAGGAACTCCCAGATGTTCAGGCTGGTTTTAGAAAAGGCAGAGGAACCAGAAGTCAAATTGCCAACATCTGCTGGATCATCGAAAAAGCAAGAGAGTTCCAGAAAAACATCTACTTCTGCTTTATTGACTGTGCTAAAGCTTTTAACTGTGTGGCTCACAATAAACGGTGGAAAATTCTGAAAGAGATGGGAATACCAGGCCACCTGACCTGCCTCTTGAGAAACCTGTATGCAGGTCAGGAAGCAACAGTTAGAACTGGACATGGAACAACAGACTGGTTCCAAATAGGAAAAGGAGTATGTCAAGACTGTATATTGTCACCCTGCTTATTTAACTTATATGCAGAGTACATCATGAGAAATGTTGGACTGGAAGAAGCATAAGCTGGAATCAAGATTGCTGGGAGAAATATCAATAACCTCAGATATGCAGATGACACCACTTTTATGGCAGAAAATGAAGAGGAACTAAAAAGTCTCTGGATGAAAGTGAAAGAGGAGAGTGAAAAAGTTGGCTTAAAGCTCAACATTCAGAAAACTAAGATCATGGTATCCGGTCCCATCACTTCATGGCAAATAGATGGGGAAACAATGTCAGACTTTATTTTTTTGGGCTCCAGAATCACTGCAGATGGTGATTGCAGTCATGAGATTAAAAGACACTCCTTGGAAGGAAAGTTATGACCAACCTAGACAGCACATTACAAAGCAGAGACATTACTTTGCCAACAAAGGTCCGTCTAGTCAAGGCTATGGTTTTTCCAGTGGTCATGTATGGATGTGAGAGTTGTACTGTGAGGAAAGCTGAGCACCAGAGAATTGATGCTTTTGAACTGTGGTGTTGGAGAAGACTCTTGAGAGTCCCTTGGACTGCAAGGAGATCCAACCAGTCCATCCTAAAGGAGATCAGTCCTGGGTGTTCATTGGAAGGACTGATGCTGAAGCTGAAACTTCAGTACCTTGGCCACCTGATGTGAAGAGTTGACTCACTGGAAAAGACTCTGATGCTGGGACGGATTGGGACAGGAGGAGAAGGGGGGGGACACCGGAGGATGAGATGGCTGGATGGCATCACCGACTCAATGGACATGAGTTTGAATAAAATCCGGGAGTTGGTGCTGGACAGGGAGGCCTGGCATGCTGCGGTTCATGGGGTCACAAAGAGTGGGACAGGACTGAGGGACTGAACTGAACTGACATTACCTTTGATATGGTTATCTCCCTGACCCGGTAATTCCTGTTTGTTCTGGAATACTCTGCTTTGTTCCCTAAAACCATTAACTACTAGACCTCTGCAAGAGCATGCATTGTATCCAGGCTCAGATTGCAAAATCCCTTAGGCCTAAAACATCTTCTCTATGTCAAGAGGGCTATGTCTGGTTCTCTTCTTCCAGGGGACCTCTATGCTATTTGCCTGCAGTGGCAATAGAAAATTTTAAAAAGTAATTATAGAAGGTAACGTGGCTCTAAAGAACCATAGCTCTTTCAAAAGTGAATGAACTTTGTTTTTCTTTTAATAATCAAGAACATGTTAAAATCAACCCAAGGCACAGGAAGTTACTATGAAAAGATATAAAATGTTTGTCTTCTAGGCAAAATTACTTTCCCTTTCTAAAAAAAAAAATATCCTGTAGACCTTACATATAAAGTTGTCTCTTTCTGATAGTATTTCTCCAAGTAGAGTCTCACCCACTGTTATGGGCTGAATTCAGTTCAGTTCAGTCACTCAGTAGTGTCTGACTCTTTGGGACCCCATGAACTGCAGCACACCAGGCCTCCCTGTCCATCACCCACTCCCAGAGTTTACCCAGACTCATGTCCACTGAGTCGGCGATGTCATTTAACCATCTCACCCTCTGTCATCCCCTTCTTCTCCTGCCCTCAATCTTTCCCAACATCAGGGTCTTTTCAAATGATTGAACTCTTCGCATCAGGTGGCCAAAGTATTGGAGTTTCAGCTTCAGCATCAGTCCTTCCAATGAACATTCAGAACTGATTTCCTTTACAATGGACTCATTGCATCTCCTTGCAGTTCAAGGGACTCTCAAGAGTCTTCTCCAACACCACAGATCAAAAGCATCAAATCTTTCTTTATAGTGCTCAGCTTTCTTTATAGTCCAACTCTCACATCCATACATGACTATTGGAAAAGCCATAGTCTTGACTAGATGGACCTTTGTTGACAAAGTAATCTCTCTGCTTTTTAATATGCTCTCTAGGTTGGTGATAACTTTCCTTCCAAAGAGTAAGCGTCTTTTAATTTCATGGCTGCAATCACCATCTGCAGTGATTTTGGAGCCCCAAAAAATAAAGTCAGCCACTGTTTCCACTGTTTCCCCATCTATTTGCCATGAACTGATGGGACCAGATGCCATGAATTATGGGCTGAATTATGTTCTTTTAAAATTCATATATGTTAGCCCTAACACCTAAGTGTCCCCATATGTGACTGTATTTGGAGATAGGGTCTTTAAATAGTAAGTTAAATGAGGTCATTAGAGTAGGTCCTAGTCAGATACAAACAGGGTCCCTATCGGAAAACATAGGGAGAAACAGTCATCTACAAGCTAAGGAATGAGGTCTCAGAAGATATCAACTTTGCTAACACTTTGACTTGTGTCAAGCCTAGGGGCCTCCAGCCTCCAGAATTGTGAGAAATTAAAGTTTGTTGGTTAAGTCAGCCAGTCTCTGATACTTGGTTACTGTAGCCTTAGAAAACTAGGTAATAATACAGTTACAGAGAGAACTATGATGTAAATAACTGTAAACTCTTATATATTGGCATATTGTAGCTGACTAGCCAAGCTAAAGAATATACATTTCAAAACTTTTTTCTATAGCCATATGTTTTCTTTGATCCCTGAGTCAGGAATATCCTCTGGAGGAGGGCATGGCCACCCACTCCGGTATTCTTGCCTGGAGAGGAGGAGCTGGCAGGCTACAGTCCTTAGGGTTGCAAAGAATCCAACAGGGCTTAGTGACTAAACCACTACCACAAACATGTAGTAGATGTTGTTGAATTTTTTCAGTCACCCAGTCATGTCCAACTCTTTGCAACCCCATGGACTGCAGCATGCTAGGCCTCCCTGTCCCTCACCATCTCCTGAAGTTTGCCCAAGTTCACATCCATTGTGATGCCATGCAGCCATCTCATCCTCTGACACCCTCTTATTCTTCTGCCCTCAACGTTTCCCAGCATCAGGGACTTTTCCAATAATGTTAGATTATTAATTAGCAAATCTAGATAATTTTAGGAAGAATGTGTCCAAACAGAATTTTAAAAAGTGTGCTGTTTTTATGCTTGATGATGATAACTCAGAAGACAAGTTTTTATTAAAAACTTTTATTAAACTGACAATATCAGACTAGTGTCATTTTCCAAATATTTACCTAAATTATGGGAACCTGAATTCTTTAAATATTTGGGATAGTTTCTGCAGAAGTACTTTGAAAGTACTCTTACTGAGTATTAAAATTTCATTTTAGAAGTATTAGGGATAAATATATTAGAAGTCCAATTGCTTTAATTTCTGGGAATTTTAGGAATATTTAATTTATATGAGCTCTAACTTATTTCTACATCAGTCAGCACTGAGGACATTTAAGGGATTTTATCATCTAATCTGGTAATACCATCTGTATTTAGGAAAGTAGTGTAAGTATAAACACATATGGACTTTCCAGGAGGCACTATTGGTAAAGAATCCACTTACAAAGCAGGAGACACAAGAGATGCAGGTTTGATTTCTGGGTCAGGAAGATCCCCTGGAGGACGGCAGGGTAACCCACTCCAAGATTCTTTTTTTTTCCCCAAGATTCTTGTCTAGAGAAAGCCGTAGATAGAAGAGCCTAATGGGCTACAGTCCAGAGGGTCGCAAAGAATTGGACATGACTAAAGCAACTGAGCACAGAGCTAACACACATAATACATATATTCTTAAATGTATGTACACATACACGGAAATAGACACAGGCACAAATAGAAAGTTGACAGCTTCAGTGTCAAAATTTCAACTCATGGGTTCACATAGATAGATGTGCAGCTCTCATCTTTTTCCCACCTCTACATTTTTACCCCAGTTGTGTTTCTAGCCAAGCATTACTTGCTCAGTATGAGGTTTAAGCATCACCACGCATATTGGTAAAGCAGACCTTTAAGATTTCCTCTGCCCTGATGTGTAATCTTATGAAGTCTGTAGACTAAATTTGGGGGAAGGGACCAAGGAAAGATCAAGTAGTCATCTGTGTGCCTCCAAAGGCTATATGAATAGCTAAAATATCCAGTCTGATTTCAATGATTTTTTTCCAAGCAAGTGTTACCGTTGGGCTCCCTGAGGCCCTCAGGAGCCCCTGATGGGAAGAGGGTGTACTTTAAGGCCTGAAGTTTCCTGTGCTGCCTTGATACCCAAGGGCCTCACCCTGAGTTCCCCTGCTCTTGTCTCTACTCAGCTAGTTCCCCCATCAGCCAGACCAGATGCTCTCCTGACTCCTTAGGGAGGAGCCTTACCTCCCTGCCAGCCCACACAATTATTTAAGTAAGACATCACTTATTCCCACGGAAACCAAGGGTCACCATCACTTGTGTCTCTACCCCAGAGCCTGCCTCCCACAGGCCCTGCTGATTCACCCTGATGTTGAGTGTAACTCCCAGGTGGTGCTGAATGACATGCGGCATTCTCCTCCCCCAGCTGAGCCTGTGAATAAACTACTATCAGTTTCACCCATCTAATACCAGGTGTTGTGTCTTTGACCATCTGGTTCTCTTTAAGGCAGGAGATCCTTCCTTCAACAATGGAGTGAAGAGGAGATGAGCAGAACAGAAGAGGCCCAACTCTTAAGAGGTAAGGATTTGAGGGCTCGGATGGGTAGGGAGGGGTGGGGTTGGAGGAGATACAGGCATTGAAGGGGGACAGATCAAAGGATTCAAGGCAGCTGAAGAGAAGGTTCCGATGATAAAAGGGAGTGGGGGAATGATGGGAAAGGAGAGTTTGGTGAGATCCCAAGTTTGTCAAAGAAGCCTCTGAAGTTCTAAATTGCTTTTGGTAAAGGTTGCCATTTTTGAAGATATTAAACTGAATTTGTGCCATAATGACAAGCAAAGGCTCTCTTTTTGTTGGAAAAAATAAAAGTAACTGTTTACTGTGATTCAACCCATGGCTGATTCATGGCAAAAACCACTAGAATATTGTAAAGTAATTAGCTTCCAATTAAAATAAATTAATTAATTAAAAAAAAAACAAACAAGAGGGGCTTCCCAGGTGGCGCTAGTGGTAAAGAACCCATCTACCAGTGCAGGAGACAAAAGAGGCGTGGATTCAATCCCTGGGTTGGGAAGCTCCCCTGGAGAAGGAAATGGCAGCTCACTCCAACATTCTTGCATGGAGGATCCCATGGACAGAGGAGCCTGGTGGGCTATAGGACACGGGGTTGCAAAGAATTGGACACAACTGAAGCGACTTAGCATGCACAACAAAGGAATCCAGAGCACTGGTTCAAGACCTGAACTTACCAAAGTTTCCTGAACTCACCAAAGTTTCCTCGAATCTCTGAACTGTTACCTTTATAAGTAGAGGTCCATAGTTTTTGAGCCAAGTCATAGCACCAGAAAACTGTCAAACAGAAACCAATTCCAGGTTTGGTAAGGGGAGGCTTTATTCAAAAGGATTATTGCAATTCAGGGAAGCAGTTTATTGCACTAGGGGGAGGGGAGATTATAACGGAGAGTACTCCATTTGTAAGATCTACAATCTTTTGAAAGGTCAGGCAGAAAAGAGCCTTTCTTTCATGGGAGAGTCAACAAGGCTAGAAGGAAAGAGTGAGAGGAACAGCTGGCTTGACCAGGCAACTGACTAGGAAAAGTTTTCCTTGAGGTCAGGAAAGGAAGGGGCTCCCCCTCCATCCCCCCATGTCCATCAGGTGGCATGCAGGCTCTTTGCTCCCCAGCTGGGGATGTAACCCATGCCCTTCCAGGGGAAGCATGGAATCCTAACTCCTGGACCTCCCGGTAATTCCCAGGAATTAGGACTTCTTGGTAGGGGCAATTAGGGTTTTTTCCTGCCTCTCAATGTTAGCTTAGGCAGAGGGTGAATGAAAGATAGAAAAACTGGGGAGAGAAGAATGCCTAAATAAAGTCAAGTGGGCAGGCATTTTGTCCAGACAGGTAAGCAGGAAAAACAGTTCAGCTACTGATTTACAAGACAAAGAAGGGAATTTGGAGGATTCTGTGTCTGGTCTTATCATAGGTAATCGAGGGAGTTCTGGGTGAGTTTTATCTGAGTTACTTGAGGAAAGGTGGTGGTTCTTTGCAGTAAACTGTTTCCTGGAACACAAAAGGGTGTGGGGATGATGGTTTGTTTTTGTTTTTAAACCTCCACTGACTTTCAAGAGCACAGGGTTTGAGTTAAGTTTAATACTGTCTCCTTATTTGAGTTGTGCTTTTAATCACAGTTTTATTATATTTAAATAAATGTGTCAGAAGTGTCATCACTGTAACAGCTCTGTTTATAAGCACTTCCCTGCATCTATAACATTAGAATAGTTAAAATCTGTAATTAGGAGTTTACTCCTCATGCTGGTTATTAAGATGTGGCTCAGTCAGGAGACTCGGGTTCTATCCCTGGGTCAGGAAGATCCCCGGAGAAGGAAATGGCAATCCACTTTAGTACTCTTGCCTGGGAAATCCAAGGGACAGAGCAGCCTGGTGGGCTACAGTCCATGGGGTCGCAAGAGTTGGACATGACTGAGTGACTAAACCTACCAACCTACCTACCTACCCTGCATCTATAACATTAGAATAGTTGAAACTTGTAATTATGAGTTTACTCCTCATGCTGGTTATTAAGGTGTTATCTTGTGACTCAAGCCCATTCTCCTGTAGTCTTCTGTGATGCTGTGGTTGTGACAAAGCCGATGACTTTTCCTGTAAGGTTTTGCCAATAGGGGGTGCTCGAGCAGAGTGGAGAGCTAGTGGAGAGAGAAGTGATTTGCTCCTTGATATTTGGTCAGCGGGGAAAAACAGTTCAGGTCATCATTCCCACCAGTGTCGCCGAGCAGTGGCTCTTTTACCTGGCTGCAGCAGTTGGTTCCAGTTTTCCAGTTTTTAATCTACCCTCTCTTCCAGCCTCAACACTTGCCTTCAGAAGTAACATGCCCAGCTGGATACTCCCCTCCCCAGCCTCAGAGGTCTGAGTGTCTGCTCCTCAGAGGCATTCTCCCAGCTCTTAGTGTCTCCTCGTTTCACTTTTTATTTTGTGTTGGACTCTAGACGATGAACAGTGTTGTGATCATTTCAGGTGCATGGCAAAGGGACTCAGTCATGCATACACATGTATCCACTCTTCTCCAGACTCCTCTCCCATCCAGGCTGCCACATAACGTTCCAGCTCTTAGTTTCTGATAACCCCACACTTCTCTCTCCAGTTCTACCAGTGGCAGCTGCTCCCCGCAGTTATGAGCATCTTTTTGTTACTGCATGCTTCCCTTTCTGCTTTTTCAATCCTCCATTATATGTTTAATTCTTTTAAATTCTTAAATTCTCTATAAAAGTAACTGCTGTAACCCCTAAGAGATCCAGAAATACTTTCTGAACTTGTTGTATAGATTTTTGATGGATTATAAGTTATTGTGATAATTAAGAATAAGTGGATTATATCCATAGGATATATGCCACATCCAACTGACAAAAAAGATACATTCTAAAAGTTAATTTATAAATTCATTGTCTGGATCTTGAAATGAATTTTCCTAACAAAAGAATACTATGCACTAAGTCAGATGATCAGTTCATCAATGTTCACAATATAACTGAACAAACTAATCAAATTGTGTTAGGCAACAGAACTAGCATTGCTTGGAAAAATATATACAAAGTTGCAACTGTAATGCTAGTGAAACCAAGCCGCCTAAAAATGAGTTCTCTTGTCAAGTTTATGACTAACCTCTCTATTCAAAACTTTATTCTCTTTCCTGTCATGCCCCTGTTCCCCTCAAGATCGAAGAGTGTCAAGCAAAAGAGGGGATTGAAACTGACCACCACCCTGTGGGACCTTCCCAGGTACAAAAACCCCTCCATGCTCCTTGTTTCTTGCTTGTAGAAAAAGGCTTTAGTCCTTTATGCCAAAGAGCAGCCTCAAGCAGTTATCAGTTAGGAAAGTGAGGGGATGCAGAAACAGAGGGAAAGCAGGCAAGAAACCTGCCACAATAAAACAAAGTCCTCGTTCCCCTCAAGGGATATACAGAACGATCTAACACGTATCTTTGAGTGGTCCTCAAGAACCTAAGACCCCCACCCAGCCAGGTGCAGGATGCTGACTATAAGCTGACCAGAAACAGTAGACCCCAGGCTGGTGGGAGCCAGAATGTTGATGTTTATCATCAACAGCACCACTGACCAATCAGAAAAAAGTCCATGAGCTGCAACCCTCACCCAAAGTGGTTTCTTTAAAAGCCCTCCCCTGAAGGCCATCACGGAGTCTGAGTCTTTCGATCATGGGCTGCCAGTTTTCCCTGCTTGGCACCCTGCAAATAAATCCTGTGCATTCCTTCACCAAAACTGGTGTCAGTAGATTGATTTTGCTACAAAATAGGTGAGTAGACCCAAGTTTGGTTCAGTAACACTAGTAACAAATTATATTCACTCTTTCATTCTTTTAATTAAAAATGTTTAAATACTTTTATAAACAATATATCCAAAATACTGTCATTTCAACCTATAATTAATATTTTTAAATACATTTAAATGAGATACTAAAAAAAAAATTTTTTTTTTTCATATTAAGACTTCAAAATTGGCTGTGTATCTTACACTTTACTGGGAAAGGCCTGGTAAAATTGAGTAATTTTCCTAACTGGTTTAAGCCCTCACCTTAAATACCATCTTCAGCTAAAGATGAAAGAAAATGGATGGGGTAGCGTATAGTCACTTTGGACAGTCATCAAAAAAAAAAAAAAAAAAAAAAGAAAGCACAGTGAACAAAAGGAGTGTTGTGATGCTTTGATAAGAATTCCTAGAGGTTTGTCATTCCCGCTCTTCTTAGTAGGGCTTCCTAGTAGTAGCCCTGGTGGCTCAGAGGGTAAAGAATCCTCCTGCAATGAGGGAGACCTGGGTTCCATCCCTGGGTGGGAAGTTCTCCTGGGGATGGGAATGACAACCCACTCCAGTATTCTGGCCTGGAGAAGCCCATGGACAGAGGAACCTGCTGGGCTCCAGTTCATGGGGTTGCAACGAGCTGGGCACGACTGAGCAACTAACACCTCCACACTACCTGTTTCTAGTGCAGGGAGACACCCTTACAAAGGCGTCATACATGATTCTCTTCTATATAAAAATATCTTCACACAAGAGTAACTTTAACTTGGTTTCAGAGCTTTTCTTGTGTTTGAAGTTTCTTAAAAATAACCAATTTAAAATGACTCTTATGACAAAGGCACATATTTTGGGGTGGCATATTCTGCTCCCCTAAATAGGAATACTAAGTATTGATAATTAAACCCAAAAAACTGAAAATATTCTTGCTGAAAGCACAGTAAGAAAAAAACTGGTCAAGTGAGGATGGAGGAAACATGTTTAATCTAGTGGAAAGAAGTGACAGGCTTAGTTTCAAACACTGAATTAATAAAATTTATGAATTTAATTTCATAATGCAGTATTAGGGTTTTAGTATAATTGCTTTCACAATGGCTTGACTTAAGGAATTTAAAAATATCACTTTGTCTTTTAGTAAAAAAGGTCATCTGGATTAGCAATAGATTGAAAAAAAATTGCAATTACTTTTTCTCTAATTCTGACCAATATGCTGTGTCTATCTGCAGAAGATATTTTGGGTTCAGACTTTTGTTTCCATGATAAAAATATAAACCATGGCTTAGAGGTTCATGAACAAGGAGCTCCCTTTCCTTGTTCTAGGTCTTGCACATAATGCATTTTAAGAAGAGTCCTAAATAAAATTAAAGCAAGATGTTCCAAGATTATTGGAGGAGGAGGAGGAGGAGGAGGAATATCCCTAGGCAAGATCTACCTCCCTCCAGGGATATCTCACTAGTGACTCCCCATTGCCAGGATGGCTGGCCTGCTTGTTGCTGCTTCGCCCAGCAATGCTCTGGCACAGGGGTGGGGGGCAGGAGAGTCCAGAGCAGTCCTCTCAGAATGTTCCAACATCTAGAAGAGAAAAGGCCAGGTCTCCATAAAAGAGACTGGTGGGTTGACTTGAAACCTGTGTGTGCTGCCGAGCGGCTAATTTATGTTCCACTTACCTGGCACTGTCATCTTCTGCTGTGTGGACATATCATGCAAACACCCCTGTCCCGAGGGCATCTAACCCCATCAAGTCCAAAGCCCAAGACGGTGAGCCTCAGCGAGTCAGTGGGTCCCAGCCCTTCTCTTTGTGTTCACGCGTCTCCCCTCAGCAATGACCCCCTTTGATTAGAATGAAGGACACTAGGCAAACTTCCTGTTACAGGGAAACCCACCCACTCACAGCACCTCAGCTTTACCCCATAGCCCCCACAGAAACCCGTGGGTAGGGAACTGACTGTATTCAGTTAGTTCCTTCATTTATTTCAATGCATATGTGTTGAATGACCTAAGTGATATGAAGATAAGTAACCTCTTCTGCACTCCAGGAGTTAAAAAAAACCAATGGAATAAAAACCAGACACAATATTCCTTTTGCTACAAAGGAGATTGTGCAGACATTTAAAATTGACACAATGCTACCTGCAGTGAGGGCAGGAGGGGGGTTTTCTACTTTGCATAGCACCGAGGATTGTTCCACAGCTTTAGTTTTTGGTAAAGAACCCACCTGCCAAAGCAGGAGACATAAGACAGGCGGGTTCGATCCCTGGGTCAGGAAGATCCCCTGGAGGAGGGCATGGCAACCCAACCCAGTATTCTTGCCTAGAAAATCCCATGGATAGAGGAGCCTCGTGTTCTACAACCCATGGGGTCGCAAAGAGTCAGACACGACTTGGCACGTGTGCACACACACTCACACACAAATGTAATGAGTTTTTAAAAATACTAAATTTTTTAGTAAGTAAATCTCATGATGCCCAAAGTTCAGCTTCTCTGTACACTGTTGCCTAATTGAATCTTGGAGACAGAATTTTGGGTGATGCAGAAAAGGATCGTTTTATTACTTTTCCAGGCAGAGGGGGACACAGTGGGCTAACTGCCCTCAAAATCGTATGTCCCAACTTGGGGAGGATAGTGAGAAGTTTTGTATTACCTGTTCAAAGACAGTGCGATCAGCTCACAGGCATTTTTCGGATGGGTTGGTGGTGAGATAAGTCAGCATCATCAGCCTTCAGGTCTAAAGGCTCTGGGGTCTACATGCTCCTGGGCAGTATACCACGTTTGAGTATTTGTGGAACAGTTCAAAGATAATGCGTGTATATTTGTTGATGAGGAAAAGGGACCTTTCCCCAGGGCTGCTCTTGATTGTTTCTCCCTGGTCTTAACAACGGCTTGAATCTGCCCAGTGGAACTCAGGGAAGGTCATGGAGGCTGAATGGAGGCTGTTTCCTATAATCAAAGAACTGGGGGACACAGAAAGGCCTTGTGTTCAGGAGACCCACAGGGCCCTGTAGGCATCTCTCATCATGGAAAACAAACAAACAAACCCAATGGTCACATTTTTAATTTTAACACAATATAAAGACCTCCGGAATTTTTTTTTTCCTTTGGTTATAAAGCCTATTTTTAAAAGTAGAAAAGACAGCGCTTCCCGCGGTTCCTGCCTCCCAGGAAAGGGGTATAAAATTCTGAAGACCCCACTCAAGGGCTCAGTCCCTAAGCGGTTCTCCCAACTAAGAACCCAAGTCAACCTAAGGAAAGAGAAAGAGGAAGCGCGCAGTTCAGCACTTCCACCAGACAACGAAATGCCCAGAGGGCGCGCTGACTTGGGCCAGAAGGCCCTGGGCAGCAGAGGTCTGCGAGGCAGGGATGCGCTGGGCGGGGCCTAGAGGGGCGGGGCCTAGGGGCGGGCCCAGGGGCGTGGCGCACGGGCGCGAGGGTGGGCGGCCCCAGGCCCCGCCGCGAGGTCCTCCGGCGCCACGAGCTCAGCCAGCCTAGCGCGGAGCAGCGCCGGGCGAGAGCCGACCCGCGCTGCCCGGCACCCTCCAGCGTCTTCCGGGCCCGGCGCTCGCTGCAGGTAACCAACGCCCCACCAGGTCTCCTGCTCGTTTGCCTGGCTGCAGGGGAGGAAATGGGAAGGATAGGCGGGAAGGAGGAAGCGGCCACTTAGCCAGGGCCCGGCTGCAGCGAGTGGGGTCAGCTCCTTCGGGAAAGAGGACGCGGAGCCGGAGCGGGAGAAAGAGGATGCGCGGTGGGAATCCACTTCCAGCTTGTGCGTCCGGGACCGGGGGTGGTGCAGAGCGCCCTGCCTCGACCCAACTCTTCCGTCCGGTTCGGGGAGCCTGGGGCTAGGACTTTGGTGCCCAGTATCACCTGGAAGGCACTTATTTCTGCTGTCTTTCCCCCTGGTTCACGTAGCGAGTAGTAGCTTAGGAATCGGGAGTTGGCGGCTGCGGGCGTGAAGAGGCCGGGAGCGAACAGTTACTCACTGTGGTGCCTTGGGGGCCAGAGGCTTTAACTTCGTTTAATCCTGAACGTGGCGCTGCGGAGAGGTATTTACCACCCTCCTTTTACTGATAAAGAAGCCGGCGCCGGGATGTTAAATGACTCACCCTAGGGGCTAACCACTGGAGAAGAGACGCTGCTCCAGGGGCTCCGAAGCCCTCACGCGTCTCCCCACCTTCCTGTTTGCACGCTTCACGCCACGTCTAGAAAACGCGCGCTGCTGGCTCTGTAGTGAAACAGGTGATTGTTCTTGAAGGCATTCTATTCCCTTCCTAGGTTTCTTTCTGGTTTTGTGTATTAGCGCCCAATTTCTGATTCAGATGTTTCCAGTTTTTGTTGATTAGCTTTTTAAGGTGGAAGAAGCTCTCCCTCACAGCTCTTTTCCCTTCTGCCTTGCAGCTCTGTTCCTGGATGCCGAGCCAAACACAGGCATCCTAGCCTGCTACACACTTCTCATCTTTCTCGGTGGATGATAGGTCGCCCTTGCATTCAGGCTGGGCCTTGCGGGCTGCCCGGTTGGAGGTGAGTCTTGTAGTCACCTGGCATCCTCCACACTCGTTGGCTTTGGTATTTCGTTCTAGGGGGAAGAGAGGCTTCATTTTACAAGTAGTAAGACAAGAGGCAAATTGAGGGGATGTACAGTGTTCAGAGAAAGTGTGGTGCCTGGAGATGAGAACAAGACCACAGCTTTTCGTAGTCTGCATTTGGAGAGGGCCAGGTGAGCATCCGGCCAGACACTTAACTTGTAAGTTTCTCTGGGCATCCACCCCACCCCACCCCACCCCCGTTTTAGAGCTGTTCTGAAGGGCAGATTTGTTTTACAGAGGGGAGGAGGAAGAGGGCTGAATGGTTTTTAAAGATCAGTGTAAATTACCTGCTAGGAGCCCAGGCAGTTCCAATCCCACTGCCCCGGATTAAGGAAAATGGCTTTCTGGTGTGGCTTAATCATTAAGCCTTCACGGATTTTTAGCCGGCCTTCAAGATGGCCCTTCAGGGAAACTTTGGAGTTCTCAGAAATGGCTAACTGTTCCATGTTTAAAAAATAAGGTAACACACGATGAATTTACTTTTACAGAGTTTTATTGGTAGATAAAAGAAGTTGCTTTTTTTTTTTCTTCCCTTCCATCTCATGGTGAGGGTTGGAAGGTTCCAGTTAGGTCCTCTGCCTTTCCTTCAGCCTGACGTTGGAAAGTAACTTCTCAGCCTTGGCCCTAAACATGTACTGGATTTCATTCTTCATTAAATATAGTTCATCCTCGATTAATTATAGGACAGCTTCCAGTCACTAGGTACTGCTTGTTTATTACTCTTTGGTCATGTTGGGTCTTCGTTGCTGCAGGGACTTCCTCTCGTTGGCGCCGGCAGGCTTCTCTTTGGTTGCAGTGTGCGGGCCTCTCATTTCGGTGGGTTCTCGCTGAGGAGCGTTTGCTTCAGTGGTTGCAGCACGTGGCACCTTCCTGCACCAGGAGGCCAACCCGTGTCCCCTGCACTAGCAGGCGGATTCCTAGCCACTGGACCACCGGAGGAGTCCTCTAGTTCTTTTCCATCTGCAATTCTGTTGCTTAACCCTAAAGAACTGTTTTTCTTGAGAACTATGAACTATCTCCTGGTGGGCTGCAGCCCACATTGTCGAATCAGACATGAGTTAGTGACTGAGCACAAGCAGGATTGACTATATACAAAATGAAATTTAGGGATTACCCTGGTGGCCCGGTGGTTATGACGGTGAGCTTCCATTGCAGGGGCCACCGGTTCAATCCCTGGTGTGGAAGCAAAGATCACCACATGTTGCTTGGTTTGGCCAGAAAAAAAAAAATACACTACAGATCTACAGGAACTAAATAGGTAATGTATGGGGGGAGCTAAATGGACTGTAATTGGTTCCAGGTGACCTGCAGAGGACCTGCCAACACCTGGGCAGGTAGCGGCCATTCTCTCCCTCTAATTATACAGGAATTCTAGCCCGGTGTGACCAGAGCTTCCCTACCCAATAAATGAACAAACTTTATTAAAAAAAAAAAGTAAACAATGATTTTAAATATTGGCTTTTTTTCTTTCTTAAAACACAAGAAATCAAATTTGGTTTATTCATCGTGTTTTCAAATCTCTTATAAACTGCTACACCTGGTGATCACATTCTCAAGTGAATGAAAACTTCTGACCTATGATATATATGTTGTAAATTTTTCTGGAATGAGGTGGCAGGAAACAAATTAACACTATTGCAAATGATCTCAGTCTCAATTTCTGTTTTCTATGATGTGTAGATTAGGTCACCTGCACTGCCAAAAGTAGTCTTTTTATGGGCCAACCACGGAATTGTGTTAGTTTATTTATAGTTCTAATTCAAGCTGTCAGCTGCCTTACTCCCTGTCTTAAAAGGGAGTTCCCAAATGACTGTTCTTATAAATCTGGTGTTTCTCCTGGGGTCTGTCTGTATTTTTAACCACACTGGCTTTGACACAGGAGACATGGTGTAAGGTTGTCATATGTCCTTGTTGCCTGTATGTGGCAAATACATGTATGCTTAGACTAGAGTTCCTTCACTGGCACTTCTGACATTTGGGGCCAGATAATTTCCTGTTGGGATTGTCCTGTGTATTGTAAGCTGTGTATCAATGTTCCTGGCTCAACCCACTGGATGCCACTGGTCCCTTCCATCTAGTTATAGCAACCAAAAATGTCTCCAGACATTGTTAGATGTCCCCTGGGGAGCATAGTTACCTAGTTGAAAAAAAAAAAAAAAATTTAAAATGCTTTAGACATTTATTAACTAAACTGTATACTGAACATAATGAACTTTAAACTTCTAATGACTAGAGAAGCTATCTAACACTTTAAATATTTTTATAATAAAGATGACTGAGTCAGTGTTCTTTCTGAACGGCCATATATATCTTGCCAGACTTTGTCTCCAAGGAAATTTTAAGTGTTTGATGTGGCTGTCAAATTTCTAAAGTTTAAAATGTGGAAGCTAAAAGGGAATCCTACAGCAGTTTTCATTTTTCTTATTTTAATTGCTTGATGTCGTTCAATTGTTTTTTAAGCTGATGAAGTATCAATGGACCATGGTTGTTGATTTGAAAAAAATCAACAGTCTCACATGAGAACATCATACAAAATTCTAAGCAAAAATTTAATAATGAGACTTGGTGTAAATTATGTTTAGAGTAGAATTTAGTCTTAAAAGTAATTAAATTTTTTTTGCCTAACATCAATAACTAGGAAAACTGTGTTTCTGTAGTCTGAGAAATACTAATTTTACAGAAGAGAATTATTAAGTAATATATGATTTTACTTACCAGAAGAAAATAATGTCCTGCAACTATAATCCTCATGTATAATCCTTCAAGTATAATATAGACCTTAGGGAGGTTAAAAACATTGTCTTGGTTATAAAAGATGCATCCTTAGCTAGGGACTGGCTATTCATTGGGCCCCTTGCAGAAATCAGACTAATTTGTAAGACTTTAGGCTGCTACAGAGCTTGTGGGGCCCCTTCTTTAAACATAAATTTTAAGATGGTAACAGACAACTGAGCATTAAGCAGAGCATAGGTCCTGTGTGACTGCACACGGGAAACTGGTCTTGGAAGCTTAAAAGAGGATTATAATCACAAATACAAATCCAGAACCATTAAGCACCCGGAATTTCTGATTCATTGATTGTACTACTATTTCCAATCAGGAGTCTACGTATACTTTATAATCAGTGCAGTAAATTTACTAAGAACTTCCTCCCGTGATGAATTTTTCTTTTGCTAAAGAAGGAGCTGGATTGTTTGGGAGGGTCCTGTGAACTTGAAAGACCTGTTTACTCATTGACCACTATTTACTGAGCACCTGTTTCTAGGCATTGTCAGCTCTGGCCTACAGCTGTGAATGGGATAGAAATTCTCTACCTTTACAAACCATTTAGTCTAGTGTCTCAAGGACAGGGGGACAGACAAACACATAGTCACATAGGCAATTACAGTCATAAGTGGTACTTCAGAAAAACACAAGTGTCTGGAGGCCGTTTCACCTGGAGACCTAACCCAGATTAAGGGAGCGGATTTCTCAGATAGGTCTTGCTGAAAAGAGGTACTTAAAATGAGGCCTTAAAAATGAGTAGAAGTCAGGTGAATTAGGGTTTAGTGTTCCAGGTTGAAATGGTTGATACCAAAGAAGGAATGTAGCTTGGGATGAGACCTCTTGGGTCATCTTTTGGACTTTGTGCTTTTAATGAAAAGGTAGTGGGAACTCATTGAAAACTTTTAAATGAGAGATAAGATGATTAGGTTTGGATTTTAAAAATGATCATCCTCACTGCTGTGAGGCCCTATTGGCATACATGGTGTCTGTGCAAACCAGAAAAAGACTCCCTTCTGGGTGGACCAACTAGAAAAGATGTACTGCTTGTCCCACTAGGTCAGGCCAGAGGCAGTCCCCTGAGCCACTCACTTTGTGTGGACACAGCCTGTCCACACGTTGGGGAGGCGGAGAATGGGGTGTGGCCCGAGAGTGCAAAGGCTTTTGCAGTCACCCAGGTGTAGAGAGGGGAGTAGATGGGGGACGGATGGAGAGCGTGAGAGAGATACTGGGTTTGTAGTTAAAAATCAGTAAGAAGGTAGTTACTGTTCGGGTATAGTTGTTGGAGAGAAGCTATCAAAGATGATTTAAAAGTTTGGCATAAATACCTGAGTGGAATAGGATGGTGAAACCATTTTCAGTTGAAGGGGACTAGGGGAGGAGTGGGTTTGGCACAGGTGGGGGAGGGAAGGTAATTCTGCTTGAGTCTGTTTGCTTTTGAGGCATTCCAGGTGGAGTCAGGGAGTAGGCAGAGGGACCTCCTGAAAGAGATCTGGGATAGAAATACATATTTCTGGGCCATTGCAAATAAATAGTCCTTGCATATCCCTGGTGGCTCAGACGGTAAAGAATCTGCCTGCAATGCGGGAGACCTGGGTTTGATCCCTCGGTTGAGAAGATCCCCTGGTGGAGGGCATGGCAGCCCACTCAAGTATTCTTGCCTGGAGAATCCCGTGGACAGAGGAACCTGCTGGGCTACAGTCCACGGGGTCGCAAAGAGTCAGACACGACTGAGCGAGTAAACACGGCACACACCATATGAAAAAGATCTCCAGAACACCCCTAGCTCAGTTCCTAAGAGGAAGAGATGCTTTAAAAAGATCACCCAAAGAGGGGTATAGAATGAGATGGGGAGGGGGCTGGCTTTGGAGAGTTTGATCATTGTACTCGGAGGAAGAGGAGAAGCTGGTTAAGACTGAGAAGCCAGGTACACCTACAAGGTAGGCAGGAATTGGGGGGGGGGGGGCGTCTGTGGTCTGCCTTTGTTTGTTTTTTCAAACTGAGATTGAAGAGACTTGAACATATTCTATCGCTGATGGAAAGTTTCTGGTACAGAGGGAGAGGCTAAAGATATGCGAGTGAGAAACAAATGCTAGGGCCAGACTTCAGAGAACGTAAACACTGGTTTTGAGAACACAGGTGGGGAAACTGGGCTTTGATAGAAAGTGGGAGGGAGAAGATGGATGAAGTAGTCTCAGATTTGGGGACCAAAATTGTGAGGACTTTTTCCCTGAAGGAGGTGGCAAAACCATTTGCCAAGGTGGGTGTGTTCGTGTATAAAGTCAGATATTTCATCAACACAGTATTTATTGAGCATTTTCTAGTACCAGACATTGTGGTAGGCTTCCTGGGAAGTATTAGGAATGATGTTGATTGGCATTAGTGTTGGCCCTTGTGATATAATAAAAAATATATATTTGGTGTTTGTCTCTGGTTCCTGATACAGCTTCTAGAACCCTTGGCATGTCCAGAGAGATGGGGATGATAAAAAACATCTTTTGTTATTCACAGTGGGGCACCTTTCCACTCCTGATTTTATGCTAATGTATGCCTTAGGTGAGGGTGGGAAAGGATCCTAGGTAGCCTCAGGATGGGACTGGTCACCAGAATCAGTTCAGTTGCTCAGTTATGTCCAACTCTTTGTGACCCCATGGGCTGCAGCATGCCAGGTTTCCCTGTCCATCACCAATTTCCAGAGCTTGCTCATGTCCATTGAGTCAGTGATGCCATCCAACCATCTCACCCTCTGTCATCCTCTTCTGCCTTCAATCTTTCCCAGCATCAGGGTCTTTTCCACCGAGTCCGTTCTTTGCATCATGTGACCAAAGTATTGGAATTTCAGCTTCAGCATCAATCCTTTCAATGAATATTCAGGACTGATTTCCTTTTGGATGAACTGTTGGGATCTCCTTGCAGTCCATGGAACTCTCAAGAGTCTTCTCCAACACTACAGTTCAAAAGCATCACTTCTTTCTTTATAGTGCTCAGCTTTCTTTATAGTCCAACTCTCACATCCATACAGGACTACTGGAAAACCTGTAACTTTGACTAAATGGACCTTTGTTGGCAAAGTAATGTCTCTTTTTAATATGCTGTCTAGGTTGGTCATAGTTTTTCTTCCAAGGAACAAGTGTCTTAATTTCATGGCTGCGGTCACCATCTGCAGTGATTTTGGAGTCCCCCAAAATAAAGTCTGCCACTGTTTCCATTGTTTCCCCATCTGTTTGCCATGAAGTGATGGGAATGGATGCCATGATCTTAGTTTTTTGAATGTCGAGTTTTAAGCCAGCTTTTTTACTCCTCTCTCACCTTCTTCAAGAGGCTCTTTAGTTCTTCTTCACTTTCTGCCATAAGTGTGGTATCATCTGCATATCTGAGGTTATTGATAAATTTCTCCTGGCAATCTTGATTCCAGCTTGTGCTTCATCCAGCCTGGCATTTAGCATGATGTACTCTGCATATAAGTTAAATAAGCAAGGTGACAATATACAGCCTTGACATACTCCTTTTCCTATTTGGAACCAGTCCATTGTGCCATGTCTGGTTCTAACTGTTGCTTCTTGACCTGCATACAGGTTTTGCAGGAGGCAGGTAAGGTGGTCTGGTATTTCCATCTCTTTCAGAATTTTCCACAGTTTATTGTGATCCACACAGTCAAAGGCTTTAGTGTAATCAATAAAGCAGAAGTAGATGTTTTTCTGGAATTCTCTTGCTTTTTCTGTGATCCAGCAGATGTTGGCAACTTGATCTCTGTTTCTTCTGCCTTTTCTAAATCCAGCTGGAACATCTGGAAGTTGCTGGTTCACGTACTGTTGAAGCCTGGCTTGGAGAATTTTGAGCATTACTTTGCTAGCATGTGACATGAGTGCAATTTTGTGGTAGTTTGAACATTCTTTGGCATTGCCTTTCTTTGGGATTGGAATGAAAACTGACCTTTTCCAGTCCTCTGGCCCCTGCTGAGTTTTCCAAATTTGCTGGCATAATGAATGTAGCACTCTCACAGCATCATCTTTCAGGATTTGAAGTAGCTCAACTGGAATTCCATCACATCCACTAGCTTTGTTCATAGTGATGCTTTCTAAGGCCCACTTGACTTCACGTTCCAGGATGTCTGGCTCTAGGTGAGTGATCACACCATCGTAGTATTCTGGGTCATGAAGATCTTTTTTGTATAGTTCTTCTGTATATTCTTGCCACTTAATATCTTCTGCTTCTGTTAGGTCCATACTATTTCTGACCTTTATTGAGCCCATCTTTGCATGAAATGTTCCCTTGGTATCTCTAATTTTCTTGAAGACATCTCTAGTCTTTCCCATTCTATTGTTTTCCTCTGTTTCTTCCTTTGATCACTGAGGAAGGCTTTCTTATCTCTCCTTGCTATTCTTTGAAGCTCTGCATTCAAATGGGTAGACCTTTCTTTTTCTCCTTTGCCTTTCACTTATTTTCTCAGCTGTTTGTAAAGCTTCCTCAGACAACCATTTTGCCTTTTTGCATTTTTCTTTCTTGGGGATGGTCTTGATTACTGCCTCCTGTACAATGTCATGAACCTCAGACCATAGTTCCTCAGGCACTCTGTTTATCAGATCTAGTTCCTTGAATCTATTTGTCACTTCCACAGTATCATCAAGGGTCACCAGAAAGACCAAGTAATTAGAAGGTTGGGACTTTTCAGCCCTATGGGCTGACCTCTGGGAAGGGAAAGGGTGCTAGGGATTGAGTTACACAGACACTGGAAGAAGCTGTTGGGAGACCTTCTGGGTTGATAGGCACATCAAGATACTAATAGAGGCAGCCCGTCCAGAGAAGAAGCCAGGAAGCTTGCCGACCCTCCCCCATACCTTACCCTCTGTATCTCTTCCATTTGACTGCTCCTAAGTCGTATTCTTTCTAATAAACTGTAGTAGCAAGTAGAATGTTTTCTGGAATCTTAGCTGTGCAAGCAAATTTTCATACCTTCCGGAATTCATGAGAAGCCCTGAATTCAGAGAACCACCAAATTTGTAATCTCCCTGGGCACCCCATTTGCAGCTGATGCCTGCAGGGGGCATTCTTGTGGGACTAAGCCCTTAATATGTGGGATCTGGGCTAACTTCAGCTAGTTTATGACAGAACTGAAATGAATATTTGGGTACCCAGTTGGTGTCAGAATTGGCTGGTGTCTGGAGGAAAAAAAACCCCACATTTGGTTTCAGAAGTGTTGTAAAAACAGCTCAGCCCCATACACCTGAGATAGCCTCTCACTGTCTTTTCTTGAAATCACCTTTGGCCTTGTAGTTGATGACTGAAGGCATCACGTGAGAGCTTGCTTTTGATGAACATCAAGGCCCCTGCACGGGGGCGGGGGAGGGTGTTCCCTAGCTCCTTTGCCAGTTTGCGGGTACACATCCAGGTTCTTGGTGTTGAGTGTACAATAGGAACCCCTGGCAGCTTTCAGAATTCCTGGCACTCAGGTCACACTCCTGACTGATTCCATCGAGTCTCTCGGGTAAGGGAATTGGTAGTCTTTGAAAGCTCCCAGTGGTTCTAATGTGTGTGCAGCCAAGGCTGAGAGCCGCTCACTGGGATACCAGACCAGTTAAAGCCATTTGCCCCGTTGAGCTCCAGCCCGTTGCCTGGAATTTGCCTGTTGTATATGAACAATTAGGTTCAGACCCTTGTGAATGAAATAGGTTAGCGTCCAAAGAAGGAGGCAAATGGCAGTTCTATGGGCTGTTGAAGGAACGTATGAAACCTTCTATTTATAAATTTGCAAACATTTAAGAAAGAAGTCAAGCTGTATTACGTCAAGTCTGTTGTCAGTGGTGCCTTCTAGATTTGGTATCTTGTTTGGGGAGTGTGATTTTCTCAGGAGGAAGAGGTGAGGAATCCTCACCTGATCCCTCGGCGTATTGGGAAGTGTTGCAATTTGCCAGTGACCATATCATAAAGTTATGAGGTTTTATAAACACAAAGGCTTTTAAATCATGGCACCTCTCAAACAGTGAATGGAGACTTACCTGTGAGTGGGTTACAGGTATCCTGAGATTCACTCTCTCCCATCCGTCTCCCTTCAGCCAGGGGGCTGAAGTTGAGCAGTCACCTTCTTGGATATGTGTCCAAAAAGCATCGCAGCTTCAGATGGCAGATGCTTTATTATCCATTGTAATGCTCTGGGCAGGGGGTGTGACCACCACTTATCCTCCCTGGTTCTCTTGCAGGCAGACATCTAAGAGTAGTTGAGTTTCCCGGTGTCTGCATTTTTCTTTAGCAAAAGACGAGGTTTCCACATTGCCGCTTCCCAGCTGTGCTGTGCCTGTCTGTGGTTGGGGTTGTCCTCCCAGGTGACTCAGTGGTAAAGAACCTGCCTGCGATGCAGGAGCCACAGGAGACTCCATCCCCAGGTCGAAAAGATCCCCTGGACCAGGAAATGGCAACCCACTCCAGTACTCCTGCCTGGAGAATCCCATGGACAGAGGAGCCTAGTGGTTTGCAGTCCATAGAGTCACAGAGGAGGATGTGACTGAGCGCCTGCACGCGCGCACACACACACACACACACACACACACACACACACACACACACCCCTCCCCCCTCACTCATCAGTAGTTGTTGTTACTTTGAGAGCAAGACACAGGACACACACACACACCTCCCCCCCTCCCACGCATCAGAAGTTGTTACTTTGAGAGCAGGAACAACAGGACACACACACACACACACACACACACCCCTCCCCCCTCAACAGGACACACACACACACACACACACACCCCTCTCCCCCCTCAGGCATCAGAAGTTGTTACTTTGAGAGCAGGAACAACCCAAGATAAATGTGAAGTTCACACAAGGAGAGGGAGAGGGACCATGTTTCAAAAGTAATTTATGCTACAGAGGCATTTGGAAATGTTTGCAGCGAATGGGAACATGTTGCCAAGAAATACGCTAGATTTATGAGTCATGGAAACTTTGGAGGAAAGTGGACACATGTATATGTGTGACCGAGTCCCTTTGCCATCCACCTGACACTATCACAGAGTTGTTAATTGGCTATAATATAGAATAAAAAGTTTTTAAAAAACCAAAACTCTCCCCATCCACAAAGAAAAAGCTTGGAAGCAACATTGTCTACCTGTTAAAGTGTTTTAGGTGAACAGTGTCAGTAAGTTTTGAGTCTATTTGTTGAATTTAAAAAAATGTCACACCTGACTCATTTGCATGAGCAATTGATTGAAACTTACCAGTTGAATCTCATCAGGGAGCTTTGTATAACTGGTGGATAGAGAAGTTATCAAGATTTAGGAAGGAGAGCTAAGAGTTCTGTTTTTCTAGTATATCTGTCCTTGTCACCCTCGATGGCCATTAAAGCAAAATGTTTCAGGACACTGAGCTTGGAAGCAGTCATTCAAGCATTTGATGGCAAAGTAATTAACTGGGGTTTTCAAAGATAATGAGGCATACTTAATTTATTGCTTTCATTAAAAATATTAGTTACAAATTTGTAGTGAGCAAGAAGTTTTTTGCCTTAAGTAATTAAGCTGAACTGAACTGAATTAAGCTAATAGGTTTTATTTCCTGTTTCATCTTTTTATTTTGTAACGCACATCATTTAAAGATACATATGTACAGTAGTACTTGTAATTTTGAAAGAAATATGCATCTATTGAATGTACTTAACTCAAAGCTTTTACTCTTAGTTGTCTGTAGTAAAAATTTTGCAAGCTTATCATTAAAAACTTTGAGCCAAACTGTTGTCTCTCCCACCTCCTGCCCCACAGTAACCTGAAAACTTGCTTCTTTGTAAACTTTAATCTAAAACTGCCTCTTCCCCATGCTCCTGTAGTTCATTCAGTGGAAAATGAAATTGTTATAAGAGTAAAAATAAATATTCACACTCTGGAAAGTATTGAATACTGTCTTGTTTCTCTTGAAATGTGTATATAAACTTCCTTTCAACAAGCCAGTTTGAACACTTAAGATACAAACACACAAAGCCATGGAATTTCCAGAAATCTTGTCATCAGTTCTTTGCTCTGGGACAAGTAAATGCTTTCAGTCCTGTGGCTGTCCATCCTTTTATCCACTAACCACTGTCAGTTGTCCATGAACTGTTGTCCATGAACCCACACAAGCCAGTTTGGGTAGTTCTGGCAAGCAGAGATTGGTGGAGGTCTGCAGTTCTTCAGGCAGGTGAAGGTTGAAAAGCCAGGGTCAGGTTAGCTGTGTCCTGTTTTGGGGCTCTGATTGCCCCTCCTAGGAAACTTTGTCTTGAGGCACAGGGAATCAGACATTCCAGCAGGAGTCAGCTGACTGTTACATTCAGCTGACAAATGTGTTGGAGTCAAGGAATCATGAATTTTGTGGAATCAGCAGCTGGACTCGGGAATGCGCCCTGGGCACCATCCCAGGCTACTTGACTTGCCAGGCTTACGTGTCCTTTTGGTGTAAGCATAGGACATGCCTCTAATTAGGACATCCCTAATCCATCCATATAGATGGAGCACCCTGATCTCATCTGGTTAAGATTGTTAAGATTCCAAGTTCTGGTTGCAGAGGGCACAGGTTCTAGACCCAGTGGGGGAACTAAGATGGGGCACACTGCCCAGCCTGGCCAAACAAAAAACAAAAAGCCAAGATTTTCACACACATGCACAAATCAAAATGAGTGCCTTTGAGTATCCATGAAACGAAGCAGGGCCCTGTAGGGCCCTCCCAAAGACAAAGCCTTTCTGTGCCCCTTGCAGAAACCAGTACTCAAGAAACCAGGCACCCCACTTGGAGAGTTGGAAAACTCAGGATTATTATGCCAGCAGGCCCAGAGGAGTTAACACTCCAAGCTCTGAGCCCTGAACAGAGTTTTTGTACGTGGACAGGCATGATTAAGCAGGTTTGTGGGTCTTCAGGGGCTGGACGATTGCAAAGAGCAGGACAAGGTTGAGTGAAGTAAGCTCCAGTTCCTAGTATTGTGAGTCCCCACTTTCTGAGACCTACGTGATCCAGACTTTGCAAGGAGCAAGCTGAGTTACAGAGGCAAAAGGAGCAGGAGGTTATGTAAAATTTTAACTTTTCCTCTTCATTCCCCTTTCTTGATGCTCCTATTACGCATTGTAGAAAGCATCATCTCATGTTTTGGTAGGACATTCAGAGCTCCCCACCGTTTAGGGGGCTATATTGAGCTATTAGCATTTGTAACTTTATGGATTTAATCCAAGAGATCATGAACTGGGTAATTGCATTGAGAATACAGGGGCCAAACAAGAGTGCCACAAAGAGCGTGAAGAAAGGACCTGTTAAAGGGAGAAGCCACGATGCCAGCTCCAGATACTGTTCCAGTTACCCCAGGAATGAGCTAGTTTCTCTCTCCTTTTTATGATTTGTTCCCTTAGCTGTTGGGCCATGTCCCTGACTATTTCTGATTGGTTTACATAAAAACATTTTTCATTCAAGAAGAGGCAGACAGAGTCCTTTCTTTTCAGCTATCAGTAGGTCTAGCCCTCTCCTATTCTGTAAAACCACCTCAGCCAGGTAGTCTAGTTGGTCCTGTAATGAAGAGCAGCAATAATGCTGATCAGGGATAGAGGCCAGGGTTGACAATGAAAATCCACTGATATTTCGATAGCTGGATCCTCAAGCTTCCGCCATGCATTGGCCAGTCAGCTGCCGCAGTGTGGCTGGAACAAGGCTGAAGAATCCTCAAGCTTCTGCCGTGCGTTGACTAGTCAGCTTCCGGAGTGACTAGAGCAGGGCTCAGCGTCCTTCGTGGGTGAGGGCTGTTGTCTTTGGAACCAGACCTTGAGGTTTGTGGGGTCCCGAACTGCCTTCCAGGTGTCATCACAGGAAGTCCCTGCCTTCTTGACTCTGGTGTGGTGGATCCAAAGGATGCCACCTATAACTTAACAGCAGTAGAGGTTGCCGGGATGACCTGTGAGGGCCTGTCCAGACTGGCTGAAGTGTTTGTTTTGTTTTTAATCTACCCCATACCTCTTCTCCTGGCTGATACGGATGAGCCCAACTGCCCGAAGGAATGGCTGGCCTTTCTGTTCTTTCTGACATGGAGGAAGACTTTCCCAGGGCCTGGAGGTGTCGGGACATCTCCAGGTCAGCTAGTTGTTGGTGGTCTCCCTTGAGCTCTTCTATCACTGGGGGTGGTCTCCATATAAGATCTCAAAGGCAGAGTAGCCTGAGGACCTCGGGGTGCATTTACGGAGGGAGATGAGTCCACAGAATGATGAGGCAGCTTGTTTCAGCATTGTCTGGGTGTTGGCTGGGGGATATTTTTGTTGTACTACTACTTGGAGAAACAGGCTTAAGAAAGTTAAAGATATGTGGCCCAAAGATTAATAGAACTAGGGAAGCTGTGGTGGGGCTATCCAGGAGATCCAGGTCCAGACATTGGTTCATGACATTGGTGTTTCTCTAGGTATGAGAAGATGCAAGAATTTGGACTCATAAAAAGTCTCTCCCTGAAAACATTTGACTCTCTGAAGGCCTGTTTTTCTGGGTTTTTCCCAGAGCACAGAGTGCCTTTTTTTTTTTTTTTTTTTTGTCTCTACCCTGAACTCCTTTCAAGGGGGTGTTGAAGGTCAGCATCTTGTAGTGGTCATGATCTAATCTTTGTAGAGGCAGCTGGCAAGAGCCAACTTCCAGTCAGCAGGGACCCTTCATAGCCACATATTTGACCATGTTTTGGGGGCATTTCATGGTCATTGTGTCCAACAGTGCTGGGAAGGCTCATTCCCAGGTCTAACAAAGATTCCATTGACAGGCCACTCAATGTGCTGTCACTAGACCAGGCCTTGTAAGTAGCAAAAGTCTGAACCATACCTGTCTTACTAGCCTTTTGGTCCAGGAAAATATTTCCCCTTATTGCTTCTTCTCATATTTAGAGTTTCATTATTACAATTACTGCTCTCATATGGAACTGCATATCAGCATTTTATCACAGGCTCAGTCACACATTTGGTACCATAGAAAATAATCTTCTGAAAGAAGATACATAGAAAATAATATAGCTAGCAGTTATTAGTAAGGTCACAAAGAAGAATTTAAGTCAAGAACTTTCATCAGGTGTAGCCTGGTATACCCCAGGTCATCTGACTCAGTTAAATGATTACAGGCAAGTGTTAATCTCCTGGTTGTACATCATGGAGCATCTGACCTTTATCCAAAGATTGGTTACTGAGATAAGCTTTAGGAACAATCTTAGAGTGTCCTTTTTAATAACTTAATTAAACCTTTTAGCAATATAACATAACAAGGAACTATCTCAGAAGTGAGTCTTAGTAAGCATAGACCTTAATTAACAAAACTAGAACTTAATATTCAGTGAAATATAATTTTTTTTTTTTTTTTGAGAACTGATTGTGAGGACCTTAACACTATAGCCAGGGAAGGCTTTAACCCATCAAATAAAAATGAGGTCTGTCAGGGAACTGGGAAAAGCCAAGCGACTGTCTTGGATTTCCCATAGCCCTGGCTCTTTGATTTTTAGCTGCTGTTTATCCATTTTTAATTTCCTGATTTAGGGGCAGACTATTGCCATGTTTTAAGGACATCAGGATAGCAGAAGTCTTACTGTGAGGGGTTATTTTTTTGTGGAAGCAGAATGAACTTTGTCTACATGTACCGTAATCTCAAATAATTTTATTTACTTTATCAAAGTAACAAAAAGATTTTAAAAACAAATATAAATCACTTAAAGGCAAAGAAATTCTTAATATGTTGTCAAAAGCTGCATTCTAAGTATAAACTTTTTTCTTTAAACAGAGAGAGGACCAAATTCCAGTCTGGTACCAGCTTACTGTTAATAACAAAATTTATCTGTTTAATCTTAGAAAGTCTTTTCCATATATCTTGAAGAACTAGCAGTATTCTTTTAAAGGCATGAGAGTAAAACCGTAGGAGGCATGTTTAAAATCTGATTCTATTGTAACTGGCAAAGAAACCTGGTCATTCTTGTGATATGTAACACTTTAATATGATAACTAGAATTATAATTGACCATATTTTATCAGAGCATATCAGATCTATGTGAATTTCACACAATTTTAGGATATCTATATTAGTAACAGCAACCATGCTGTATAACCTAAAAAGATTTTTCACCCCTTTAACAGTACTTCCCATGTAATTTAACATGTTCAGTGAATCCAGGCAGCTTAATAGCTCTTTGGGGTGTCTCAGGGACCCTCTGAAGCATCTCAAAGTTAGCTGGAAGTCAAGTTATTTAGGAAGTTTTGTCAATAAATATCAGAAGGGTTTGTAACAGTCAGACAGGATCATATAAGTCACTGTGAAATAAAAGTTATTTACTTAGCCAAAGTTAACAGAAGATTTCAAAGGTAAATATAGAACAGATCAATTAAGAGGTAAAGAAACTTAAATCTATAATTAAAAGCAGTTCAACATCTGAAGAAAGTATGTCCTCTTAACAGAGAGAAAGGCCGAATTTAAGTTTTTACACCAGCTTACTTTAAACTCATTTAGGTATACTTAATTAAATTTATTTTAAACTTAGTTCTAACCATGCACAATTTTCCACAAACTTTTTAATCACTTTCTGTAACAGCCACCTATGAGTCAGACCTACTTTCTTTTCCCTTTATAAAATGTAATTTTGTTTTTCATATCTTCTTTATTAAAAACATATATCCTACTTCCTTATTAGATTAGCAAACAAACATTAATACTAGATATTTAATATTGAATATTTCCCAGTTTACATGAACCTGAAATTTATTTAGGTTAATTTTTCTTGTATTTAGAATCGCTTGATTTCTAAGCGCTTACTTTTTTTTAGGCCAATTAAATTAGAACTCATTTACAACTTCAACAATATTATCAGAAAAAAACAAAAGACATACACTGAGACATACATAAATACAGACAGAGATCTTATAGTTTTCTTTTTGAGGTTTAAAATACCTCTTTGACACACACCCCCCCGCCTTTTTTTTTTTCTTTGCTTAAAGACTGAGGTCTCAGGCAAAGTTGGGTGTGTGTTTCAAGGACATGGAAAGGGTTAACTTCAAGCTTTTCCCTAGGCAGGCCTTTCAACAAGCCAGTTGTTTTTAATCGCATATACAAGAAGAATTGGTTTTGCAGTTTCCAAAAAGAGAGAAAGTTTCTCTCACTCCATTCAATCAGCAGCTACGCGGTCACAATCACGCAGAGTCTACCACAGCGCGTGTCTTCTCCCAGGTCCTCAGGTTCCTTGACTGATGCTCCCTTCCTGGGGGCTCCAAGGAGCTGATCAGTCTCCTCCTCTACCCACTGGGGTAGGCCCGACTGGGGGCTGGCCCCGGGGTCTTACCTGACCCTGAGGCCATTCCTGGTGAGTTGGCCCGTCCCTCCAGTGAGTCTGGTCGGGACTCAGCTGTCCAGAGTCGGAACACCAGTCTGAAAGGGAACTCAGACAGGCGGTGTCCTGCTCATTCGCCTCAGGGTTGCTTCGCTCCAGCCTGGCCGAGTCCCCAGTCCAATGGCTCAAGGGGCGGGCATGGTTGGAATCTCCCTGGGGCCTCCAGAAATGTTGCAGAAACCAGTACTCAAGAAACCAAGTACCACACTGGGAGAGTTGGAGAACTTAGCTTTATCATGCTGGCGGGCCCAGGGGAGTCAACACTCCAAGCTCTGAGCCCCGAAAGAGTGTTTAATACATGGACAGGTGTGATTAAGCGTGTGTGTGGGTTTGCATGGGCTGGGCGATTGCAAAGAGCAGGACAGGGGTGAGTGAGATAAGCTCCAGTTCCTAGTGTTATAGCCACGCTTTCCTGGAAACAAACTCACTCAGAAGGACAATGCAGATAGTGGAGTGCAGTTTATTACACCGGCGGGCCCAAGGCAGAGTCTCCTCTTAGCCAAGGACCCCGCCCAGCATTTGTGAAAATCTTTTATACCCCATGTGTACATGTCCGAACCCACCACCCCAAATCCCTTGAGGCTTACAAAGGAAGGGTAAATACAATCACAATAACCCCATCATTCATGTGTTTGTATTCAAACAGTTAATAATCAATAAGCCCACGGTTACATTCCAACCAGTTAATAACTGATAAGCCTGTGGTTACATTCTGCTGGCAGGGGTGATTAGAGTATGTTTTCTCTTAGGCGATGAGTAACCTGGGTACGATCTTCCAGGTTCCCCTGTCTGGAGGGGTCTTATCCTTCCATTGTCGTTCCCACAGGCACTAAGCAGAGAGTTCAGAGTCCACTGGAGAGGTGGCCACGCACGATCAGCAGAGACAGGCCTGAGATGGAGTCCAGGCCCTATGAATTCCTTCTTCACTAGTATTGTGTATTCCCCACTTTCTGAGACCTACATGATCCAGGCTTTGCAGGGAGCAAGCTGAGTTGCAGAGGCGGAAGGAATAGGAGGTTATGTAAAATTCTATCTTTTCCTCTTCACCCTCTCTTCTTGCTTGTAGGAAAAAGATTTTAGCCTTCTAGACCTTCCCTGAGTTCCAAAGGGCAGATTCAAATAGTTACTCATTAGAGGAGTGAGGGTAAGCAGAAACAAAGGAAAGGCAGTCGAGAGACTGGTGCAGCCGTCCCTGTTCCTCCGGAAGGGGTTTCTGAGCTCTTCTTCAGTAACGTGGCCTCCCACACAGGTGAAGGGTGATAACTTCAGGCTTAGAACAGGTCTGTGGGTCCCAGACTGGTTAGAGCCTGGAGGTTGATGACTGAGATGGTTGGGACACCACCCTGTTTCCTCCTCACCCCCAGCCGATCAGAGGAAGGTTACATACCCTGCAGACCTAACCCCAGATGTTGCCTACAAAAACTGTTCCCTCCAAACCATTGAGGAGTTCAGGGTTTTTCTGAGCATTGGCAGCCCCAGACTTACAATAAAGGATGCATTTTCCTTAACCATAGCCAGGTATCAGTAGATCGGCACAGATGCGTGGACCCGAGTTTGGTTCTATGACATCCCTAGATGATTCTGGTCACTTTGAGGATTGTCCTCTGGGCTAAATTGGACCCATTAGCAAAGGGCCCAGTGTTTGGTGATACATGTGATTTTGGAACATGGTGAAAGTCAGCCTTACAATTAACATGCTCCTTGTTAATAGTATTGAGGGTGGGGTGGAATGGGGAGGTTAAAAATATAGTGTAATGTAAGAAAAATACACTAGATTTCTTGTTGGACTCATACAGAGATTTTTTTCTTTTTTTTCTTCTGTTTTTGGTTGTGAAATTTGACCTGGATTGAAAGCAGATGGGAAAAAAAAGAAAGACCTTCAGTGGCCATTGACCTCATAGGAATCAGATTTCCCATCTGGGCTTCTGTGGCTGACCCCTCCTTATCCCCCAACTCCCCTCTCCCACCAAACTGGGTTGAGGGAAAGCAGTAGATTGTGAAAAGTCGCATCCTGACAAGGTGAAGTTCAGAGCAAACACAGCCTTCCTCTCGTTGATCCTTAGGAAAGTCACTTGTTTCCCTGTGGCCCAGCTGCTTTAGTTAAAGAGGAGGGTGGGACTTGGGACTAGCTCAGTTTTTTCCTTATGGGCTGGTAATCTGTGGCTGTAAAGTTTGTTCTTGGTCAAATAAGTTTGGGAAATGCTGAATGCTCTTGTCCCTTGTACCTGTCTTTAAATATTCATGGTAAGCATTGCTATCTTAAGAGCTATAAGGAGGAAGAAGCCCAGGAATGCAGCATCTTGTCTAACTTTGTTTCTGACCACATTTTTCGCAATTTTTTGGACCACTGAATCTACCCCACCTCCACAACCTAGGAACTGCCCCCGGAGCTGGTGTTTCTAGCAGGAATAGATGCAATCTCAAGTTTCTTTCAGCTTTACAATGGATGCATTGTTTCCAAAATAGTTTTTTACTATATTTTTTGGTCAAGCCTATAATTTCCCCCAGAAGGCTGAGCAGATAACCTTTGTGTGAATTCTTTGAGATTAGGGAGATGCATTTTCCTCAGAACCTATATAATAGGTTTTGTATAATAGCTTTTTGTGTAATATCGTGTTTTGTATAATAGCTGCTCCTGTGGAGTTAAATTAAGTGTATTTAGGTATTTGTTAATAAACTTCAAATACAGTTTCTCATTTGGGGGGCTCTGAAAAAAGTTATAAGTTTCCCCGATGGCCCAGCGGATAAAGAATCCACTTGCAATGCAAGACACACAGGCAACGCAGGTTCGATCCCTGGGTTAGATATGAGTTAAAGATTTGAACAGTGTCCAGGTGAGGAAATATAAACAATAATAATGAAATGCTAATGTTCATTGAAGGTTCATTATGTATTAAGTATCAGTTCAGTCAGTTCAGTTCAGTTGCTCAGTTGTGTCCAACCCTTTGCGACCCCATGGACTGCCGCACGCCAGGCCTCCCTGTCCATCACCAACTCCCGGAGTTTACTCAAACTCATGTCCATTGAGTTGGTGATGCCATCCAGCCATCTCATCTCATCCTCTGTCGTCCCCCTCTCCTCCCGCCTTCAATCTTTCCTAGCATCAGAGTCTTCAAATCAAGTGAGTCAGCTCTTTGCATCAGGTGGCCAAAGTATTGGCATTTCAGCTTCAACATCAGTCCTTCCAATGAATATTCAGGACTGATTTCCTTTAAGATTGGATCTTGTTGCAGTCCAAGGGACTCTCAAGAGTCTTCTCCAACATCACAGTTCTTCAGCACTCAGCTTTCTTTATAGTCCAACTCTCACATCCACACATGACTACTGCAAAAACAATGGACTTGACTAGACGGACCTTTATAGGCAAAATAACTTCTCTGCTTTTTAATATGCTGTCTAGGTTGGTCATAACTTTTCTTCCAAGGATTAAGTGTCTTTTAATTTCATGGCTGCAGTCACCATCTGCAGTGATTTTGGAGCTCCCAAAAATAAAGTCTGCCACTGTTACCACTGTTTCCCCGTCTATTTGCCATGAAGTTATGGGACCGGATGCCATGATCTTAGTTTTCTGAATGTTGAGCTTGAAGCCAACTTTTTCACTCTCTTCTTTCACTTTCATCAAGAGACTTTTTAGTTCCTCTTCACTTTCTGCCATAAGGGTGGTGTCATCTGCATATCTGCAGTTATTGATATTTCTCCCGGCAATCTTGATTCCAGCTTGTGCTTCATCCAGCCCAGCATTTCTCATGATGTACTCTGCATATAAGGTAAATAAGCAGGGTGACAATATACTGCCTTGATGTACTCCTTTTCCTATTTGGAAACAGTCTGTTGTTCCATGTCCAGTTCTAACTCTTGCTTCCTGGTCTGCATACAGATTTCTCAAGAGGCAGGTCAGGTGGTCTGGTATTCCCATTTCTTTCAGAATTTTCCACAGTTTATTGTGATCCACACAGTCAAAGGCTTTGACATAGTTAAGAAAGCAGAAGTAGATGTTTTTCTGGAACTCTGTTGCTTTTTTGATGATCCAGTGGGTGTTGGCAATTTGATCTCTGGTTTGTCTGCCTTTTCTAAAACCAGCTTGAACACCTGGAAGTTCATGGTTCACGTATTGCTGAAGCCTGCCTTGGAGAATTTTGAGCATTACTCATATCAAGTATAGTGTAAGCATATTACCAGTTGGCTCACTTACTCTCTTTAAAAACTAATGTATGTAGGATCCTTAACCCAATTAAATTGCTTAAAATTATTATTATTTTAACCAGTGAAGGAGCTGAAACTTGGAGCAGTTAAGGGCTTAAGAAAGTCTGAGTTGGTAGATGATTGTGTCGGGTTTTGAACTGGATAGTCTGGCTCTGGAGTAGAAATCATTGCTACCAGACTCTCCTTTCTCTCACATGTAGAGATACTCATATTGAGCCATTAGCAATGAAAGAAATACAAAATGAAACCTCTCTGCTGCATCATTTTACAGTTGGAATAGGTCAAAAATAATTGCACAGTATATGAATATGTACTACATAATTAAGATAATTATAGAGTCAATATAGAGAAAATGATACTCAGATATTAGGGTACTCAGTTTAAGTAAATACTGTAGTCTATTTGAAAGAGCATCAAGAGCCATAGAAATTGATAAAGTTTGATCTAAGAGTCCTCCTGGAATTCCAAGGAAAAGATAAAACAAAGATATAAGTATATTCGTACATGTCCATAGCTCATCTCTGAATGCCAGTTCATCTCAAATACCATTTTTTTCTGTCATTACATAGAGAATTCCTTCACTCTTGGGCAATAATTTCAAGTTCAACAACTGGACCTAAATGTCATTTAGATAAAATGATAGATAAAGGTTGCCCCTCAAGTTTATGAAGCTTCTGGGGAACGTTGGCTCAGCTCACATATGTGTATCTGAGGGTTGAAGAGGTTGTTCTGCTGTAACTTTGGCCTGAAGTCTTTGGGAGGAGATTGTGTCCTAGTTACACCCGAGGGAAGACTTGGAAGGTTCTGGGGCTCCTTGTAACGTGAGGAGGTAGGGCAAGGTATAATTCAAAGCTGTTAATAACTGGATCCAGTGTGGTTCTTGGCTAGAAAGTCAGACTGTTCTGCTCCCTCTTCTGTCTCCCCAGAGTCAGTTGTGGGTTGAGCCCCACCTCACCTCTTTCCTGCTGGTTAGCTGAAGCAGATCACCAGCAGATGGTCATCAGAGCAGTGAATGCCTCAGTTTCCTTAACTGTTAAAGAGAAAATGTATGTAAAAAGAATTTGCCTGACATTTCCTTAAAATTTTTAAAATTTCCTTAATTCTGCAATAACTTCATTTGTATGAGCACCATCAACTTAATATCAGTCTTTAAGGAAATAACTGCAGTCCATGGGGTTGCAAAGAGTCAGACACGACTTGGTGAGTGAACAACAACAACAAAGGAAATCACAAAAAAGAAACCACCATAGTAATGAACACATAGTGTATAAATCCATCAAATACCTGTCATTTTCAAAGCTATCAATGTGGGAAGAAAAATAAGATCTCAGACTTGTGGAAATACATTCTAATTAAGATTTGTCTTGCAGTGGGACTTCCCTACCATTCTCTGCTCTCTTGACCCTCAACTCAGTCAAAACTCAGCCTTCTTGTACCTGGTCCCTGTCCGTCATCCCTCTGCTGAAGAACAGCAGAATGCTTTATCACTCAGGTGTAGGTTCCCCTCACTGAACTCATCTGCTCTTGTGCACAGATGAGAAGACTGAAGTGCAGACAGGTTAAGAAAGGTAGATTAATCCTGAAGACAGGTTGGGAGCCACCCAGCATGAGGCCAGTCCTTTGGGCTTTGTTTGTAGATGTTCATTTTGTAAGAGCCAACACAGAGTGCTTTGAATTCATGTTACACTCACTGACAGACTATAATTTGGAGCATTTAAGTACTGTGCTTTAGTTTCTTTATCTGGAAAAGACTGAGGGAGAGGCCCAGTTAATAAGAAGCATCCAGGATACCGCCCTACCTTTTTTGGGGTGGAAGGGAGTGGGTTTTGCAATATTTAGACTTGGTTGTTTTGTTCATTCTTGGAGTCCTTACTGGTTGCATAAGCCTATGCAGGGCCCACGGGGCAGTGTGAGTAGGGTGAGGCAGGGATGGTGGTGTGGTGGTGGAAGGATGGGAATGAAGGGTGAGGCTAGATTACTGATTACTAGGAGCTGACCAAGCAGGTGCCTGGATCAGTTCAGAGATGGGGATCTGTGGAATTAAGTGACCAGTGATGGTGATAACCCTTGTTTATTGATGAACTGATGCATACTAATTACCATGTTAGTTGCTTTATAGGTTGTTTTTGTTTTTTGATTTACCACCAACCAAATAGGGGATTATAAGCTTCATTTTTCAGATGAGGAAACTAAGGCTCAGAGAAGTTAGGTAGCTTACTGAAACCGCTCATTAGGACTCGGCATGGTTAGCATTTATTCTCAGTTGTGTTTGACTTCACACCGCTGTTTTCCTCTGTGGCTTCCTATAGTGAATGATATTGGATTTCAAAGAAGATGGCAATCACTGTGGTTCAGAAAAGAGACCGCGTGCAAGAGGTGGAGCTGGATTTTAACATGTTGAAGGAAGCTGGGCAAAGAGAGCTCTTCTCATTCCTGCTGATGGTTAGTTGTTTATTTTTCTGTATGGATTGAGAATATTTGCTCTGACGATTTTACTTAGCAAGCTGAAAATCCAGACAGGTGATATGATCTGGAAATTTGGAAATTCCTCTAAAAGCAAGACAGAATCTAGTATTTTAGAATGAGAATTTTTGGAACCCAGGAAGTGTTTAAACCTGAGAGTATTTAAAATTGAGGTTTCAAAAAATTCGGGATCTGTAGGCTTCATGATGATCGGGTTGGACAGAAACCAGAGCTACTGGTAAGTTGTTTCTGCTTAAGAATTGTTCTTGCTGGGCGGCCTTGCCAGGCGTGTGCACTCTGTGCTGTTTCATCTTTAAAATTATTTAGTAAGAGTGGGGGGGAATGAACCTTAAGATACCTTTGAAATCTAAAATTTTGTTTCTCTGAAACTGTGCTCTATTCAGTGCTCTCTGCAGTATTATAAACCACCTACTCTTCATTTTTTTAAAAAGGAAAGAAAAAAAGTTTATTACTCTTCAGTCTGGAATTTTGAAGTGAACAATGAGACCTTTTATACTTATTTGGCATGTAGTGGTAAGGAGGCTGAAGATTCCTTCAAAAAACAAACTCCATGTGTGTGTATGTCTGTGCATAAATAGACCTGTCTCTAGTCAACTCTGATGAGGCCCACCTCTATGAATGAACCTAGTGCCTTAGAGGATAGGGTTTTTGCATTTCACATTTAGCCGTTACTCGTACTTGAAGGAAGTTGGGATAATACTCTAGTCTCATAGGCAGTAAGAAACACACTGGTCTTTGAGAGACAGCCAGCCAGATGATCTTTATTCTTTATCTCCAAATTTTCACGGCATGAGACTTGAAAATGTCTGTCTTTGTGTGTTCAAACCACCTGGGGCCATTCCTGCCTATACTCCTAACAACTTTCTCTGAATTTAAAAAGCCTCTTCTAAGTAACATTTTTGCCTAAATGTACATACCTACTGTAAAGGTGTCAAGGTACAAGGCAGTGGCATCTTTTTAAAAATCATAAGAGAGCTGAAAAGAAATAACCCTCAAGTGTAAAACTGTCACTAATGGAGTCAGGGAAAATTCAGTGGCATTATATTCAGTGTTGTACACCCATCTGCATTGTCCGTTTCTAGAACTTCTTATCATCCCAAACAGAAACTCTGTACTCACTGAACAATAACTTCTCCTTTCCGCCTCCCACTGCTGCAGTAACCTCTATTTCACTTTCCACCTCTATGAATTTAATTACTCTAGGTACCCCTTATAAGTGGAAGTATACAGTATTGTGTTTTTGTGACTGGCTTATTCACTTAACAAAGATGAATGTAGCATGTATCAGATTTTGATTCCCTCTGAAGGCTGAAGAATATTCCACTCTGTGTGTGTGTACACACACACACACACACACACACACACACACACACACACACCTCATTTTATCATTTGCTTTTCCTAATTGCTAATATGATGCACTAATTTTGATATTTTAGTACAGTCATGGGCATTCTCTTGGCTTTTAAGGAAATGGATACCACTTGTACGGGTAAACCTATATATATTTCTACCACTAAATTGTAAATTTGAAGAGAAGTTGAGTGAAGGACATTGAGAAACTTGGTACCGGCTGTGCTGGGATTAATGGGCCCTCCTTTGCCGTGGAAAACACACAGTAAGACTCAAGGCCCGTCCGTGTAGAGTGCCGTCTGAACTGAGCCGCTGTATTGCCCTATTGCCCCGCACTCATTTCCTCGTGAGCTGGGGCCAGAGTCGTCAAGCTCCGCTTCTTTAGCCACAGGCCCACCCTGGTGGCCAGAGGACCCAGGACCGAGCGGGAAGGGGCGGCCGTCGGTTCATTCATTCTGATTCATTGTGTCTGATGCTGCTGATGCCCTCATCCCCTCCCCACCTTTCTTTTTTGACTCCATGAATGTTTAAGTCTAGGTTCTTGGAAAAAAGGACAAACCCAGGGCATTTGTTAAGTTTTATTTCCCTCTTTCAAGCTGTCGTTGAGTACGTAAAGAGAGATCCAGATGAAGGACATTCAGAGGGTGTGTGTGTATAATAAAGGGTGTACGAGGAAAAGAAAGCGTTCAGAGAACATACAGATCGAGTCTACTCTGTGATCTCTCTGTGCACTTATTGTTTGCCTTATATCCACAGAGGATATTTTCAGAACAGTCTTGGTTCTTCCCAGGTTTCCTTCCTTTCTGGGGTTGAGCATTCTCATTATTACTGAGCAGAGCTCATTGGATGGATGGGATGGGAGGCCAGCCCAGCGAGCACGGAGCTGTGGCCTGGGGCCAGGCTGCCACCCCTGCTCCTGCGCTGGGCTTCTCTACAGCCTTCTGGGCTGCTTCGCGGAGGACATTTTATTATGAGTGAGAGTTTTAATCATTTGGGGTGGGTATGTGTCCCCTGTTTATCATCGCTCTTCTGACTTCTTCGCTGAAACCTGGCCTTAGCGTCCAGGAATGTGCTTAAAAATCTATTCATTGCTGTGGTTCACGATAACTGAGAATCAGACCTCGTGTCATAATAGAATTTAAAAGGAGGTCCCTAGGCTTAAAGAACGTGAGTGGTAAACAGCTATGATTTCTTACCTTCCATTCTTGTTAAAGCTGCTTCTGTTACACATCACTCTCGTCTTCCTTTCCGGCTTCCTTTTGCTTCAGATTTTCACTCCGTCAGCAGAATTTTCTCTCCTACTCCCTAATATCTAAATCCTACCCATTTTCAGGATTCAGGTGGGTTGTTATCGAGGAAGCCTCTGTGGACCCTTTCTTTTCCTCTAGATGGACTTAAAGCTTTCCCCTCTGAAATAGTGCAGACTGGGGTGTATTTCATGGGTCCTGCCAAGCCTCTGTGCACAAATGGTAGGTTTTAGTTCTGGTTTTAGGCCTTCAGCTGCCTCGCCTCAGGGGAGAAAATGATGGCAATTGAGAAGAATGAATACCATTTCCAGGCATGAATGAAATGCAAGAGTTAGTTATTTAAATGACATTTTATCCTATAGTAGTGTAATGAGTAAATGGAAAAAATTTTCTGTAGAACTTTTCATGTCATTAATTCAGGCATGCGTGATCTGTCAGTCAGTCGTGTCTAACACTTTTGTGACCCTATGGACTGTAGCCTGCCAGCTCCTCTGTCCGTGTAATTTTCCAGGCAAGGATACTGGAGTGGGTTGCCATTTCATACTTCTAATTCAGGCATGGAGAACCTTTTATTTAGTTTTCTTCTGTAGATGATGAAACCTAGTTTTACTTAGTTTCATCTCATTTAAAATTAGGGACAGGTCATTGAGACTTCCATTAATTATATTTACTATGTACTTTAAAATTTTATATAGTTATTAAATAAATTTTGATGTGCGATTAAATAGTTAATGAAGATGTAAAAAGGCAAAAATGGAAGAAAAGTTTTAATAATTGTTCTATTTGCCAAGACTTGAGAATATTAATTTATACTAGTTATGTTTAAAAACTCATTGACTATCATTGTAGCTCTTAATTTTATCACCACCTTTAAGACTAGAAAAATGTAGCCTTTATGTTAATCAAAGTTTATAAATGCACATTGTTTGAAAAAGCAGATATTTCCACAAGAGTGTAACATCAAAGCTCTTAGACCTATCAAAGGTCTTAGATTTTACCCTACTTGAAAGCTAGCAAGTCTGTCAGTTTTCATGGATGCTTGCAGAAGACCTGAGACTCCTGGGCCAAGCACAAGGTATAGTTTACTACCTATCAATAACAGAGCAGAGTATTGGCATTTTTCATGTAGCTTCCTAAGTCCTAGTTCCTACAGGGCGGTATGAACACAGCCAGATGATAATCTGCACAGATAGTGGATTGTGTTACAAGGAAGGAACCCTGAGCTTAGGGAACCCTCATCTTTTATGGTGGGCAATGAACATGCTTTCCCTTTGCTCCCAGAGATATTGCATTTATTATCCCAACAGTAAGCACACTGGCCCTTTGCTAGTGAGGGAAGCACTGTCTGTCTTTCAAGGCTGTTCACTGCACAAATAGCCTTAAAAAAACAGTCCAGAATGAAAAGGCAGTTAGTACCTCACTTGCAAGATGTGCAGAAATATGAGGGACCTGTGGACATTTGTCTCTTAACAAAATGTTGTAGTTATGAAAAATAATCCTTTCCCAGTGCCCCCAGAACTTCCTGCTCCCTAGAACCCCAGTGTCCGATAAAAATAGGATGTGAGCCACATGTAATTTTTTTCTTTCTTTCTCTTTTTTTAATACCTCTCTCTCTCTCTCTTTTTTTTCCTTGCCCTCATGGCTTGCAGGATCTTAGTTTCCCCATCAGGGATTGAACCCATGCTCCCTGCAGTGAAAGCTCAGAGTCCTAAACACTGAACTGCCAGGGAATTTCCCCAAATTGTTGATTTGAGTTTAGTTGAATTCAAGGATGCAGAGCTGACAGATACAGAGCCTATAGATGTGGAGTTCCAGCTGCATAATATAAACTTGGGGGGCTAGATTGTGTAGGTTTGAATGTTAGCTATTCCACTTACTAGCTTTATGACTGATACTGTGATTTATAATCAATGTATATTTGTTCATCTGGTCCATTTCTGTCTCAGAGCTGTAAAACTCTTGGAATGTCCTAAGTGATGAGAGCAACAAAAATTGTCTATTATGTTGATGAGGTGACCCTTGGATCCCACCTGAAGATGGGGGCTGGTTGTAGGAGGACCAACCAAGTGATTAGAGGGTTGGAACTTTCAGTCCCACCCCCTGCATCCCTACCTCCCATCTCTGGGGAGGAGAGAGGATCTGGAGGTTGGATCCCCTGATGGCCAGTGATTTAATCAATCATGTTCATGTAATGAAACGTCCATAAAAACCCAGGACAGCTTGGTGCAAGTGTGGAGATTTGTAGAGTGGTGCTCTCGGAGCGTGGAAGCTCTGCATCTTTTCCCCATACCATGCCCTGTGCATCTCTTCCATCTGGATGTTCACCTGTATCCTTTATCATATCTTTTTATAATAAACCAATAATCTACTTAGTAAAATGTTTCTTTGAGTTCTGTGAGCTGCTCTGGCAAATTAATTGAACCTGAGGAAGGGATTGTGGGAATTTGTGATTTTATAGTCTGAAGGTCAGACTTAATGAGACTGAACTCTTAAACCACGAAATTGACACTGTCTCTGATTAGATATTGTCAGAATTAAGCTGACTTGTAAGACACCTGGTTGGTGTCTAGAGAATTGCTTGTTGGTATATTCCCCTCCGGTGGAATTTGGATAAGAACTCCTTTAGTGACCTTGGTAGTTATTTAACCTCTTTATGCCTCAGTTTCCTCTTCTGGAAAATAGTGTCTTCTGTTTAGAGCTATCCTGAAGATCCTAAGAGTTGTTTAGGTAAATCCTTTAGAAGAGCTCCTTGCACATATTAAGCATTCCAAAATAGTGGGACTGTTTTTATAATTAATGATGGGCTTTGTCTTTTGGTGGTGTGCTTCTTGCAATAGCCTGCTGAGAAAAGTTACATGCAACTTTGCATGTATGAAAATGCCTTTATTCTATGTTACATTGACAAACAGCCTGGCAGGTTATATAGAATTCTAGGTTGAAATTGTGTTGGTTTCTGCCATATATTAACATGAATCAGCGATACGTACACATGTTACCTCCCTCTTAAACTTCCCTTCCACCTCCCCTTCCTTTTCACCCCTCTTACCTTCATTTTCTTCTTTCTCAGTGAAATGCCTGTTATTTGAATGTTGGATCTTCTGTATCAGTTTTCTCATTTTCCTCTTTTCCATTTATTTATCTTTCTGCTCTACTATCTTGGGGCTTTCCTTAATTTTAATTTCTGATTCTTCAATTGAATTTTTAATTTTAGCTATCATACTTTTGATTCTGAGGGCTCATTTTTATTCTCTGTTCCATTTTCATAGTCCTTGTTCTTGTTTCATGATTGCAATAATTTCTCTTATGTCTTTGCTGATAAAAACCCTAGGATTTTTTCATCATTGCAGTTCTCATCTCTTGATTTTAATTTCTCCATGTGACAGACTATTTAATGGATACAGATTCCTCCCATTGCAGTATCCGTGCCCCCTTGAAATGTGATTTTGCTTCCCTTCCCATCCAGAAGTAAAACCTTATTTCCTCTGGAATCATGGCAGGCCTGGTGACTTTCTCTAATGGAATATAGCAGACGTGATGTTGTTGAGGCTTTGGAGCTGCTGGGCTCTCTTGGTATGCGGCCCTGCGGCTGCCAGGTGAGGAATCTCGTCCAGCCTATACATGATGAGAGGCACCCCAGCTAACATGCAGATGGAACCCTCCAATCCGGACAGTCCTCTATCTGCATGCAGCTGCCTCAGTGAGCCCAGGTAAAACCAGAAGGATTGCCCGACCAACTCCAAAAGTAGTGAGAAATAATAAGTTGTTTTTATTTCCTGTCACTAAGGATTGTGGTTGATTATACTAGTTAACCTGATAACCACCTCTGATTTTTCTGATCTCTTTTGTGGCATGAGCTTTTCTTGGATGTCAAGTAGTTTTCTCTTCTCTGAGGCTGAAGCCTGGGAGGTATGTATGCCGGCCTGCCAGTGTTCTGGAAATGAGGACCTTTGACTTAATTCCCCCAGGTTGGTCCTCCTGCCCGCAGTTTTGCCTGGGGCCCTCCAGCTCAGATATTCTATTTCATGTTTTCTGAAGTTTTCTGGTGGGGGTCAGGACTGGATTATGAAGAACAGAGCGAGGGGTCTGGGAGTCTTAACAGTCTTTTAAGTAGATTTCCACTCATTGGAGTTTTACTCCACTTCCTGCTGCTCCCAGAGGAGTTTATGTTGCCAACTCTGGAGGGGAGTTTGGAGGGGAGGGGTTGGTGGCTGGTAGCAGGAGGGGAGGGCTGGGGGGACTGTGCTATAGATTGAGTTCCTGCTCAGCTTTCTCTGCTGCCTGCTTCAAGGGATCAGCTTTCTGAGATCTCCCAAGTCAGCTATCACTCAGTCCCTCTTGCAAAATTTTGGTGCCATTTTTTCCATTTTTTGAGGGGTTTAATCATTTATTGGGGCTTCCCTGGTAGCTCAGATGATAAAGAATCTGCCTTAATTTTGGAGACCTGGGTTCAATGCCTGGGTTGGGAAGATCCCCTAGAGTAGTAAATGGCAACCCACTCCAATATTCTTGCCTGGACAAATCCATGGACAGAGGAGCCTGGTGGGCTACAGTCCGAGGGGTCACAAAGAGTTGGGCACTATTGAACAACTAACACACATACACAATCATTTATTATCATTTCATCTTTAAACAGTATGTTCTTTTAGCTGTACTCTCTAAGACAGGTTAGTCCTTGTTGCAAATGTAGAGAACCAGAGACAGAACTCCTCCCCAAAGGGAGAAAGGATAGGTGTTTAATTTCCAGCAGAGGAACGTGGGCTCACTTGAGAGAGAATTTATTCATTTAACAAACGGAACTTAGTGATTCTCTGTGCCACCTTCCGTGCCTGGTTCAGGGCATGAGGCTCTGAAGAAGGGAGACATGGGCCCTCCTTCCGCCTCCTCGCATCATCTGGCTTTAATTCGAGTAGAAAGTGCCCTTTCCCAAGGGGCATAGGAAATGTGGTCCAGTTTTATAGAAGGTTCCTTAGTGCCCTCGTTTCCTTAGCTGGATCCTGAGAAAACTCTAGGATGGATTCTAGAGACAACAGCCTGAACTGTGGAGCTTGGAGCTGAGATCCAGGGACCCAGAGAGCTTCTCCTGGCCATTTGGAGGGGCAGGCACTGTGGGGTGTCGGGAATTGGTTTTAAAACTCTCAGAGAAGCTCGGGAGCTCACCGCAGTGAGTCACAGCCAGCCAGATAGCAGAGACCGCCCTGCAGGCGGGGCACAGCTGCAGGAGGCAGAGGCCAGGTGCCCCCAGGTGACTCGAGAGCGAGGGGTGCACGGGGCGGGAAGAACTGCAGTTGGCAAGCCCTCTGCCTTGCGATCTTACCTGCTTCCCACTCCTTCCCTTGGCCAAGCTTCGGGGTGGCGTTTGGGCACCCTGGCTTGAGTCCCAGTCCTCTGAGATCTTACATGACCTTGGCATCAATCACAGCAGTGGGTATTTTGCTCCTGTCACAGCCTCGAGAGACCACAAGAACAGTGGTGACTGAAAGCTGCCTGCTGCAGGGTGATGGGTCATGGACCTGATGTATCCATCCGGCTATGCGTTTATGCAGACACACAGATGTGTGCACATACTTGGTGTGTACACACACGTGTGTGTGTGTACTTTTTTTGTGAAATATTTCCACTACTTAAAAAAATGGTACAATAGACAGCAGGCAGAATTATTCTTATCTATAATAGTTTTATTGGGACTTAAACCAAAATTAACTTTGTTGCAAATTGTTGAAAAAAGAGTTTACCTTTTAAAATTCTACTCCTTTCATTATAGTTGGCAGTTATGTCTTATCAGCTTTAACCTTCAGAAAGGTTAACAAAGCTAACCAGTGCAGAGCTCTTATTATCTTTGTATTTTTTCTCACTTTTTTAAACTTAAAAAAAATTTTGTGGCTGCACTGGGTCTTAGTTGTGTCACACAGGAATCTTTGTTGCGGCATGCACAATCTTTAGTTGCGGCCTTCAGAATCTAGTTCCCTGACCAGGGGATTGAACCCAGGCGTCCCCCCTGCCCCCCACCATCCCCCCAGCGTTGAGAGCATGGAGTTATAGCCACTGAACTACCAGGGAAGTCCCTAATTTAATTTTTTTTAATTGAAATATAGTTGATGTGTGATAGCATATGTTATAGGTGTGCAATATAGTGATCCACAATTTTCAAAGGTTATGCTCTATTTAAAGTTATTATAAGATATTGGCTATATTCCCTGTGTTGTACAATGTATCCTTGTAGCTTGCTTTTTACATAACCTTTGGACTTCTTAATCCCTTGAGGCTTCCCAAGTGGCTCAGTGATAAAAAAAATTACCTGTCAAGCAGGAGCTGCAGGAATGTGGGTTCAGTCTCTAGGTTGGGAAGACACCCTGGAGGAGGAAATGGCAACCCACTCCAGTATTGAGGGGAGAATCCGATGGACAGAGGAACGTCGTGGGCTACAGTCCATAGGGTCGCAGAGAGTCAGACATGACTGAATGAGCTTGCATGCATCTCTTAATCCTTACTCCTATAATGCCTCTCCCCTCTTCCCAACTGGTAACCACTTATTTGTTGTCTGTATTTGTGAGTTTCTTTTTTGTTATATACACTGGTTTGTTGCATTTTTTAAATTCCACATATAAGTGATGTCAGTATTTGTCTTTCTTTAACTTGTTTCACTTAGCATAATGCCATCCAAGTCCATCCATGTTGTTGCTGATGGCAGAGTTTCATTCTTTTTTATGGCTGAGAAATACACAAACGCACCCCCACATCTTTATCTATTATCTGTTGATGGACACATCTCTGTCTAGGAGTCACAGGTGTAATTAGAGGCTGAACAAGAAGATTCTGATCATTCTTAAAGGCGTGTACGCATGTATGTGAATAGTCATATAAACATGAAAAATCCTTTTGCTTCTAAGTTCTGAATATGTCATGTCATATTAATTCATAGTAAAACACATATTATTCCCAATTCCCTCCCTCTTCCTGTTTTGCCTTTCTTTTTATTATTTAAAAAGAAATTATGAAGAATATATCCTGAGCCACATTTAGCTCACTTTTTTACACATTTTTCCCATTGTCTTCTTTTTTTTTAGTTTATACATCTGAACCATGTGTTTATTTTCTTTTTGGCTGTTCTAGGTCTTCATTGCAGTGAGCAGGCTTTCTCTAGTTGTGGCAAGCAGAGGCTACTGTTTGTGGTGGTGTGCGGGCTTCTCATTGCAGCGGCTTCTCTTTGTGGAGCACAGGCTTCAGTAGTTGCCGCATGCGGGCTTAGTTGCTCTGAGGCATGTGGAATTTTCCCAGACCGGGGATTGAACCCCCGTGTCCCCTACATTGGCAAGCGGGTTCTTATCCATTGCACCACAAGAGAAGTCCTTGTTGTCTTATTTATATGGTGATAGTTCTCTAAATTAAACTAGTGTGTGATTGAGATGAATATCATCATTTAGAAATGGGTTCATTTTAAACTACAGCGGCCCGTGCTAGTGATATCTAGTAGGTTTTAGTTTTTAAATGCCATTATAGCACTTTTTTTTTTTTTATACATTGTGAAATCTTCTAATGTTTCGCACTTATTCCAAGCTGAAATCTGGATTTGTTGCTCAGCGAGTTTTGGACTTCTCTTACAGGCATCTCCTTATCTGTTTATCACTGTATAAACAAGCCTAAGCTGAGTGTTACCCTTTACCTCTACTTTATGTTTTTGATTAGCTCCTTACCATTTTGAGCTGCTGAAGACAAAGAGCACTTGGGAGAAGGATAAAATTAGGAGGAGGCCTTTGCTTGGAACAGCAGTGTAATTCTAAACACCCAGCTGTGGCCAGTTTTGTGATGCTGGGCAAAGTACACAACCCCCATGTTTCAGCACCATCTCTCCCATTGCTCTGTGCTCCTAATATTGTTTTATTGAATCTCAAGGGAAAAAACAGTGTTTACATTATTAAGACTGGTGCTTTTCTGAGCCAAGCCATGGGCTGCACTGTGATTTTTTTTTTCATCATTTTGTGATTCTAATTTTTTGGGGTCAATAATAATTATCTCCCTAACCCCCTTTGTTTGCTTTGTCTTCAAAATAGTTATTACAGATTCACGCCCAAAGTCTGCCAGTTGTTTAAATGGGCTTTAAGTATGCTTATTCCCATCAGTTATTCCATTCACCTCATTTTCTTTCCATTCAACCTCTCCACCACGGCCGTATGCTATGTCTGTCTGTTGGCCTGTTACACACACAGCCTAAGGTGTTCCTTTACTACCATCCTGGTATTTCCTTTTTTCTCTGGTGTTGTGATACAGTTTCTGATTCTTATGTTGTCCTCCTCTTGGCTTACAACATAGTTTTGATGGAACTCATCAAAGTTCATTTCAGTTTCCTGAAAAGGGATGCAGAAGGGTAAATATTTTGAAGTTTTTCCTCTCTTAATATGTAAAATGTTTTTATTTTACCCTTAATTTACATGGTAGTTCATCTAGTTCTAAGAATTCTCATCTGGAGTTCAATTTCTTTTAGCACTTTGGAGGCATTGCACCATTATCATCTGGCTTCTTTGTTTGGCTTTTATGAAATATGAAGACATTTTGCTTCTGGATCTTTTTCACGTGGTTTATCTCCACTCCCCCACTCCAGAAACCTACATGATACTCTTTTTTGCCAGTGTTCTGAGCCAGTGTTCTGACATTTCGTGTTTAATAAGTACATCTTGAAAGTGAAAGTCGCTCAGTCATGTCTGACTCTTTGTGACTCCATGGACTATTCAGAATTCTCTAGGTCAGAATACTGGAGTGGGTAGCCTTTCCCTTCTCCAGAGCATCTTTCCAACCCAGGGATTGAACCCAGGTCTCCTGCATTGCAGGTGGATTCTTTACCAGCTGAGCCACAAGGGAAGCCCAAGAATACTAGAGTGGATAGCCTATCCCTTCTCCAGTGGATCTTCCCGACCCAGGAATCGAGCCAGGGTCTCCTGCATTGCAGGTGGATTCTTTACCAACTGAGCTGTCAGGGATGCCCTGAGCTATGAGTTCAGTTCAGTCGCTCAGTCATGCGCAAATCTTTGCGACCCGTTGGATTGCAGCACGCCATGCTTCCCTGTCCATCACCAACTCCTGGAGCTTACTCAAACCCATGTCCATCGAGTCAGTGATGCCATCCAACCATCTCATCCTCTGTCGTCCCCTTCTCCTGCTGTCAATCTTTCCCGGCATTAGGGTGTTTTCCAAGGAGTCAGTTCTTTGCATCAGGTGGCCAAAGTATTGAAGTTTCAGCTTAATTCCAATGAATTTCAATCAGTATTCAGGACGGATTTCCTTTAAGATTGCCTGGTTTGATCTCCTTGCAGTTTAAGGGACTCTCAAGAGACTTCTCCAACACCACAGTTCAAACACAGTTCAGCACAACCCTTGAGTTACCAGGGAAGCCCCATAAGTACGTCTTGGAGTGGGTCTATTTTTCACCCATGATGCTGGTATTCCAAGGGACTTTTCAGTCTGGAAACTATCCCTTTGTTTTGAGATATAATCTTGGAATTATTTAATTGGTTTAGTTATTTGCTTCCATTTTTTCTTCTGTTTTCTCTTTTTGGAGGTTCAATTCACATGGTAGATCTCCTGGTCTAATTCCCCAAATTACTATATATTTTTTTTCTCTAGTTTTCCATCAGTTGGTTTGCCTGTTTGCTTAACCTCCCAAGAATTTTTCTCAACTGTATTTTCCAATGCTTCTATTGAGTTTTTCAATTTTTTCTGTCATGTCGTTACGTTTTAAGAGCTTTTTTATTTGCCAGGTGTTCTGTTTATGTGGTTTCTTGTTTTTTTCTAATCATTACTGTGAGGCAAACTACCCCAAACATAGTAACATACAACATTGTCATTTTATTTATTACTCACTTATTCTGTGGGTCAGGAATTCAGTTATGACTTGAGTGACTAGGGGCTTGGGTCATCTGTGGCTTCTTCACTCACATGGCTGGCACCTGGGCTGGGACGAATTGAGACTGGGTTTATCTGGGACTGTTGACTTGGGTACACATGTGTGACCCATCCATGTGGCTTCTTTCAACATGACAAGAGAACTTTTCCTCTGACAGGGAGCTTCTGGGGAGTACATTTTCCAAGACACCCAGGTAGAAGCTGCACGGTTTTACATGATCTAATTACTTCTGCCATACTCTACGCATCAGTGTACACATAAGGTGGTCCAATTTCAAATACTATATGTTTTTGAGTTTTTTTTTTTTTTTAGTGATTGCCCTTGGAATTACCAAAAAAAAAGCTTCTTAAAATATTCTCCTTTAGATTAATACAACTGAATTTCAGTAATATTCAAGAACTTTAATACAGTTGACTGATAATCAAAGTATCAGTCCTTTGAATGAATATTCAGGGTTGATTTCCTTTAGGATTGACTGGTTTTATCTCCTTGGTGTCCAAGGGACTCTCAAGAGTCTTCTCCGGCTCCAAAATTCAAAAGCATCAATTCTTCAGCACTCAGCCTTCTTCACGTTCCAACTCTCATATCCCTATATGACTACTGAAAAAACCATAGCTTTGACTATATGGACCTTTGTTGGCAAAATGATGTCTGTGCTTTTTAATATTCTGTCTAGGTTTGTCATAGCTTTCCTTCCAAGGAGCAAGTGTCTTTTAATTTCATGGCTGCAATCACTGTCTGCAGTGATTTTGGAGCCCAAGAAAACAAAGCGTATCAGTGCCTCTTTTTCCCCATCTATTTGCCATGAAGTGATGGGCCAGATGCTATGATCTTAGTTTTCATATTGAGTTTTAAACCTGCTTTTTCACTCTTTTTCATCCTCAAGGGGCTCTTTAGTTCCTCTTCACTTTCTGCCATCAGAGTGGTATCATCTGCGTATCATCTGCATGGAGTAGTTATTGATATTTCTCCCAGAAATCTTGATTCCAGCTTGTGAGTGTTCAAGCCCAGCATTTCCCATGATGTGCAGATGGTGACTGCAGCCATGAAATTAAAAGACGCTTAGTCCTTGGAAGGAAAGTGATGACCAACCTAGACAGCATATTAAAAAGCAGAGACATTAGTTTGGCAACAAAGGTCCATCTGGTCAAGGCTGTGGTTTTTCTAGAGGTCATGTATGGATGTGAGAGTTGTATTATAAAGAAATTTGAGCACTGAAAAATTGATGCTTTTGAACTGTGGTATTGGAGAAGGCTCTTGAGAGTCCCTTGGACTGCAAGGAGATCCATCCAGTCCATCCTAAAGGAGATCAGTCCTGGGTGTTCATTGGAAGGACTGATGTTGAAGCTGAAACTCCAATACTTTGACCACCTGATGTGAAGAGCTGACTCATTGGAAAAGACCCTGATGCTGGGAAAGATTGAGGGCAGGAGGATAAGGGGATGAGAGAGGATGAGATGGTTGGATGGCATCACTGACTCGATGGACATGGGTTTGGGTGGACTCCGGGAATTGGTGATGGACAGGAAGGCCTGGTGTGCTGCGGTTCATGAGGTCGCAAAGAGCTGGACACGACTGAGTGACTGAACTGAACTCTGCATAGAAGTTAAATAAGCAGAGTGACAATGTATAGCCTTGACAGACTCGTTTCTTAATTTTGAACCATTCTGTTGTTTCATGTCTGCTTTTAGCTCATGCTTCTTGATTTGCATATAGGTTTCTCAGGAAACAGGTAAGGTGGTCTGGTATTCCCATCTCTTTAAGAATTTTCCACAGTTTATTGTGATCCACACAGTCAAAGGCTTTAGCAGTCAATGAAGCAGATGTGTTTGTGGAATTCCCTTGCTTTGTCTATGATTCTTGGACTCATAGAGTGTGTAGCCTTTTCAGATTGGCTTCTATCACTTAGCAGTACATGTTTAAGCTTCTGCCATGTCTTTTCATAACTTGGTAGCTCATTTAAAAAAATCACTGAATAATTTTCCATGTTATAGATGTACTGCAGTTATTTATTTGTTTATTGAAGGACATCTTAATTGCTTCCAGTTTTTGGCAATTATGAATAAAGCTGCTATAAAGATTCACATGCCTGGTTTTATGTGTATATACTGTTCAATATGGGTAAATAGCCAGGAGTGTGATTGCTGGGTTGAATGATGAGCTTATATTTAGCTTTGTAAGAAACTGCCAAACTGTCTGCCAAAGTGATTGTCCCTTTTTGCATACTTGGAACTCACTGAGTCTCTTGGATATTTGGGTCAAATTTGGAATATTTCAGCCATTATTCATTTTTTTTTTTTTTGGAGATACCACACTCCCTGACTTCAGGATATACTATAAAGCTACAGTAATCAAAACCACATGGCACAGGCGCAAAGACAGACACATGGATCAGTGGAACAGAGAGCCTGGAAATAAACCCACATACTTAACGGTTAATCTATGACAGAGGAGGCAGGAATTTATAATGGAGAACAGTCAGTCTCTTCAGTGAATGTTGTTGGAAAAAGTGGATCAGTTCAGTTCAGTTGCTCAGTCGTGTCCGACTCTTTGCGACCCCATGAATCGCAGCACACCAGGCCTCCCTGTCCATCACCAGCTCCCGGAGTTTATTCAAACTCATGCCCATTGAGTCGGTGATGCCATCCAGCCATCTCATCCTCTGTTGTCCCCTTCTCCTCCTGCCCCCAATCCCTCCCAGCATCAGGGTCTTTTCCAGTGAGTCAACTCTTCGCATGAGGTGGCCAAAGTATTGGAGTTTCAGCTTTAACATCAGTCTGTCCAATGAACACCCAGAACTGATCTCCTTTAGGATGGACTGGTTGGATCTCCTTGCAGTCCAAGGGACTCTCAAGAGTCTTCTCCAACACCACAGTTCAAAAGCGTCAATTTTTTGGTGCTCAGCTTTCTTCACAGTCCAACTGTCACATCCATACATGACCACTGGAAAAACCATAGCCTTGATTAGACGAACCTTTGTTGGCAAATTAATGTCTCTGCTTTTTAATATGCTGTCTAGGTTGGTCATCACTTTCCTTCCAAGGAGTAAGCGTCTTTTAATTTCATGGCAGCAATCACCATGTGCAGTGATTTTGGAGCCCCCCAAAATAAAGTCTGACACTGTTTCCGCTGTCTCCCCATCTGTTTCCCATGAGGTAATGGGACCAGATGCCATGATCTTAGTTTTCTGAATGTTGAGCTTTAAGCCAACTTTTTCACTTTCCTCTTTTACTTTCATTAAGAGGCTTTTCAGTTCCTCTTCACTCTCTGCCATAAGGGTGGTGGTATCTGCATATCTGAGGTTATTGATGTTTCTCCCAGCAATCTTGATTCCAACTTGTGCTTCTTCCAGCCCAGCGTTTCTCATGATGTACTCTGCATATAAGTGATAGCTATATATAAAAGAACAAGATTAGAAGAATGTTTCTTCATACCATGTACAAAAGTATACTCAACATAGATTAAGACCTAAATGTAAGATCTGAAACCATAAAACTCCTAGTAGAAAACATTCAGAAAATACTCCAATAAAAATTAGAGCAATATTGTTTGGGAACTGTTCCTAGGGTAAAAGGAATTAAGATAAAAATAAACAATGGGACCTAATTGTAAACTTGAAAGCTCTTTGAACAGCAAACGAAACCATTGGACAAGACAAAAAGACAACCTGCTGAATGGGAGAAAGTGTTTGCTAATGACATGACCAATAAGAAGTTATTACCTAAATTATATAAACAGCTCATACAACGCAATATAAATAAAACCAAACAATTCAATCACAAAATGGGCAGAGGATATGAATAGACACTTTTCCAGAATAGATATACAGATGGCCAACAGTCATGTGAAAAAAATGCTCTATATCCCTAATTATCAACGAAATGCAAATCAAAACCACAATGAGATATTACCTCCTACCGGTCAGAATTGCTATCATCAAAAATCTACAAATAGTAGGTGTTGGTGAGGATGTGGAGAGAAGGGAATCTTAGTATGATGTTGGTGGAAATGTCAGTTGGTGCAGTCAGTATGTGATGGTGCACAACAGTGTGGACATTCCTCAAAAATCTAAAAATAGAATTAGCATTTGATTCAGCAGTTCTTTTACTGGATATATCTCAGAATAAAATGAAAGCACTAATTTGAAAAGATATATGCACCCCAGGATTCATATTAGTGTTAATTACAATAGCTTTTAATAGTTAATTACAAGATAAGGAAACAAAGTAAATTTTATGGAAAATTACTCAGCCATAAAAAATGAAATCCTGCCATTTGAAACAATGTGGATGGACCTAGAGAGTATTATGCTTAATGAAATAAGTCATGCAGAGAAAAACAAGACTTTGTTATTAGTTTTATGTGGAATCTAAAAAATATAAAAAACAGTGTAGAAACAGCCTCACAGATACAGAGAACAAACTGATAATTACCAGTAGGGAGAAGGCAGAAGAAGAGGAGCAAAAATAAGTATATGGAACTAACAGACACAAACTATTATATCTAAAATAAGTAAACAACAAGGATATATTGTACAGCACAGGAAAATATAGTTATCATTGGGCAGTTACTTTAAATGGAGCATAATATATAAAATATTGAATCACTATGTTGTACACCTAAAACTCATAAAACAACTATATTTAATTAAAAATTAGAAAAAGTCAAATTTGGAAAGTTTTCAGCCATTATTCACATTTTGTCTTCACCCTCCCCCATGCATGAATGCAGCCCCCTCTTAGCATCACTGACTCATTGGGCTTAAGTTTGCGAAAACTCCGAGAGACAGTGGAATACAGAGGAGCCTGGTATGCTCCAATCCGTAGGTATGCGAAGGGATCAGACACGACTTAGCAACTGAACAACAGTAACTTTCTTCCTTATCTCCCATCCTCTGCTCCACTTTCTTTCTGACATTCCTGTTATGCATTTGCTGATGTGCTTAATATTTTCTCACACATCTCTGAACCTCTGTCCTCTTTCTTTCTTCTTTTCTCCTTTTGTACCTCAGGCTGTGTACTCTCACTTGACCTTTCCTCATTTCCACTTATTCCTTCTGTGGAAAGAGTACCTGCTGTGAGCCCCTCTAGTCAGTTTTTCGATTCTTTTATTATACTTTCAATATAATCGGTTCTATTGGTTCTTTCTTATAACTTCTTTTTTTTTTTTTTTAATTGAAATTCTCAGTTTGGTTAAATACCTTTCTCATTGCTGTTCTGTTGCTCAGCCGTGTCCAACTATTGGCGATTCCATGGACTGCAGCACACCAGGCCTCCCAGTCCATCACCCACTCCCAGAGTTTACTCAAATTCATGTCCACTGAGTCAGTGATGCCATCCAACCATCTCATCCTCTGTTGTCCCCTTCTTCTGCCCTCTGTCTTTCCCAGTATCAGGGTCTTTTCCTGTGAGTCAGCTCTTTGCATCAGGTGGCCAGAGTAATGGAGCTTCAGCTTCAGCATCAGTCATTCCAATGAATATTCAGGGTTGATTTCCTTTAGGATTGACTGGTTTGATCTCCTTGCATTACTCTCAAGAGTCTTCTCCAATACCATAGTTCAAAAGCATCAGTTCTTTGGCTCAGCCTTCTTTATGGTCCAATTCTTACATCTGTACGTGACTGCTGGAAAAACCATAGCCTTGACTAGACGGACCTTTGTTGGCAAAGTAATGTCTCTGTTTTTTAATATGCTGTCTAGGTTGGTCATAACTTTCCTTCCAAGGACTAAGCGTCTTTTAATTTCATGGCTGCAGTCACTATCTGCAGTGATTTTTGGAGCCCAAGAAAATAGTCTGTCACTGTTTCCATTTTTTTCCCATATATTTGCCATGAAGCGATGTGACTGGATGCCATGATCTTAGCTTTTTTGAATGTTGTTTTAAGCCAGCTTTTTCATTGTCCTCTTTTACCTTCATCAAGAGGCTCTTTGGTTCCTCTTCACTTTCGGCCATAAGGGTGGTGTTATCTGCACATCTGAGGTTATTTGATATTTCTCCCGGCAATCTTGATTCCAGCTTGTGCTTCATCCAGCCCTGCATGTCTCACGATGTACTCTGCATATAAGTTAACTAAGCAGGGTGACCATATACAGCCTTGATGTAGCAGTAGTAATGTCAGTTGCTCATTACTGACCGACTCTTTGCAACCCCATGGACTGTAGCCCACCAGGCTCCTCTCTCCATGGGATTCTCCAGGCAAGAATACTGGGGTAGATTGTCTTTCTCTTCTCCAGAGGATCTTCCTGACCCAGGGATCAAACCCAGGTCTCCTGCATTGCAGGCAGATTCTTTACCATCTGAGGTTCAGGGAAGTCAAACCAGTTGTTGTTCTGTGTCCGGTTCTAACTGTTGCTTCTTGATCTGCATACAGATTTCTCAGGAGGAGGGTAAGGTGGTCTGGCATTCCCATCTTTTTAAGAATTTTCCATAATTTGTTGTGATCCTCACAGTCAAAGCATAGTCAACGAAGCAGAAGTAGATGTTTTCCTGGAATTCTCTTGGTTTTTCTGTGATCCAGCAGATGTTGGCAATTTGATCTCTGTTTCCTCTGCCTTTTCTAAATCCAGCTTGAACGTCTGGAAGTTCTTGGTTCATATATTGTTGAAGCCTAACTTGGAGATTTTGAGCATGACCGTAATAGCATGTGAAATGAGTGTAATTGTGCAGTAGTTTGAACATTCTTTGGCATTGCCCTTTTTTGAGATTGGAATGAAAACTGACCTTTTCCAGTCCTGTGGCCATGCTGAGTTCTCCAAATTTCGTGGCATATTGAGTGCAGCACTTTAATAGAATCATCTTTTAGGATTTGAAATAGGTCAGGTGGAATTCCATCACCTCTGCTAGCTTTGTTCGTAGTGATGCTTTCTATGGCCCGCTGGACTTCGCACTCCAGGGTGTCTGACTCTAGGCAAGTGATCACACCATCATGGTTATCCAGATCATTGAGATCTCTTTTTGTATAGTTCTTCTGTGTATTCTTGCTGCATCTTCTTAATATCTTCTGCTTCTGTTAGGTTCATGCTGTTTCTGTCCTTTATTGTGCCCATTTTTGGGTGAAATGTTTCCTTGGTATCTCTAATTTTCTTGAAGAGATCTCTAGTCTTTCCCATTCTATTGTTTTCCTCTATTTCTTTGCATTGTTCACTTAGGAAGGTTTTCTTAAGTGTCCTTACTTTGCGATTCTTTGGAACTCTGCCTTCAGATGGGTGTATCTCTCCTTTTCTCCTTTGTCTTTCACTTCTCTTCTTTTCTCAGCTATTTGTAAAGTCTCCTCAGACAGCCATTTTGCCTTTTTGCATTTCTTTTTCTTGTGGATAGTGTTGATCACTACCTCCTGTACAATGTCATGAACCTCCGTCCATAGTTCTTCAGGCTTTTTATCAGATCTAATCCCTTGAATCTCTTTGTCACTTCCACTGTATAATCATAAGGGATTTAATTTAGGTCATATCTGAATGGCCTAGTGGTTTTCCCTACTCTCTTTAATTTAAAGTCTGAGTTTTACAATAAGGAGTTCATGATCTGAGCCATAGTCCACTCCTGGTCTTGTTTTTGCTGACTGTGTAGAGCTTCTCCATCTTCGACTACAAAGAATAGAATCGGTCTGATTTCAGTATTGACCATCAGGTGATGTCCATGTAGAGAGTCTTCTCTTCTGTTGTCGTACGAGGGTGTTTGCTATAACCATTGCATTCTCTTGGCAAAATTCTCTTAGCCTTTGTCCTGCTTCATTTTGTACTCCAAGTCCAAACTTCCCTGTTACTCCAAGTATCTCTCGACTTCCTCCTTTTGCATTCCAGTCCCCTATGATGAAAAGGACATCATTTTTTGGTGTTAGTTCTAGAAGGTCTTGTAGGTCATCATAGAACCGTTCAGCTTCTTTAGCCTTAGTGGTTGGGGCATAATGGTTGGGGATGTCTTAATGGTTAAGATGCTTACGTATTTTAACAGTATCTCTGAATGTTGCTTTCCATTAAAGATTTGGAATGGGGTAATAGACAAGACAGTTGAAAGAAGATGAGATAAGCAACTAATTCAGCTGCAGGATTGTCTTCATTGGGCCAGTGAGCACTGGAAATTCTCACAGCAGGCATAAAGTATGTTGACTTTTCCAATCATATAGGACCATTAAGCTGTTCCTAGGTACACATTTTGGGAAATGCTACCAGAGTTTTCTTTGAAAAACTTCAAGCTAAATTGCAGGATGTCTTCAAACCTTTAACATGTTTATCCACAAATATAGAGTTTAAAAAAAAAAAACTGGAGAGAAGAAAATTTTAAAAGAGAGACATCAAGTAGTCATCATTTTGAAGAAAAAAGTGAATATGATCAGCCATCATTTTGAAGAAAAAAGTGAATATGTTGAATTAGTAGACCAGTATGCTTTATGAGTGTGTGTGTATACTTACATGGGCCTATGTATCTCTTCAAAAATTTTTCTTTTTGTTTCACATTTTTTTTTTTTTTTTTAAAAAGACTCATGGGACATAACACCACTGCTGGATGCCTGGTACATTTAAGAAACCTGACTGCATAAGAAGCACTCTACATGGGCACAGGATGTTACCTGGAATCAGAGAACTAATTCATCCTGACTTTTCTTGATTTTCAATGGTAAAGTCTAAGTACTTTTGTAATATTCTGTACTAATGATGGTCAGTTTTTTTTATTTGTATTATCAATATTCACAAATTATTTCCTAATTAAGCATTAAAAAATTTTAGCGCTAATTCTGGTGTTAAAAATTTTTCAAATCTCTATAAATCTGGTTTTGAGAGAGTTGATAGTATTTGACTTTCTTTGTTAGAACCAGTTGCCAAGTAATAAAATTGACTTTTGAAAATGAAACAGCATCTGTATGTTTGTAAACATTTTCCATAATAAAAGTGGGTTAGGCTCCTGGAATTTGAATGCAGAGTCTTTCATAAGTTACAATTTGCATACAAGTGTTGTTTTTCAGCAAGGCTTAACTGTTATAACCTGTTATAACCAATGCAGGAAATACAAAGCTGTTTCTCTATTTTGGGTCATGTATATTTTCTCTTCCCGTGGTGCCTGGTATGGAATTGAACAAAGTGAGGTCAACCCAAAACAGTTCTAAATCTGACCTGCTTTCACCTGAAACTTTCTGTTCCACTTTGAAAATCCAGTTGACCTGCTTTTCCTTCAGAGATTCTTAGCAGCCACAGTCATTTCTGAACGTCTCCTTAAGTGCACCCCACTCCTAAGTTGATTAAGAGTAGAATGGATCTGATCTCTTCATATATCTGGGGCTGCTGATGCCAACTGATGGACGTTAATGGATGTATCTGGAGAAAACAAGATTAGTAACAATTTCTAGGCAAGGGATGCTAATTACCACTGGCCCAGGATCAAAAACTCACCAACTGAGACTTCCCTGGTGGTCCAATGGTTAAGACTCCATGCTTCTACTCAGGGGGTGCAGTTCAATCTAAGATCCCCCATGCTATGCAATACAACCAAAGAAAACAAAAAGCAACAATAACCCCTCCCTCCCCTGCAAAATAAACACCAAAACTCACCAGCTTTGGAGAATTCAATAATTATAGCCTATAGATCTTCAACTGTATTTTGCACCTCAATATACCTGAGAGGTAAAGTGTTGATTATAGGATATTCTAGCATATCCTTGTACTCAACTTTTTAAAAAAGATAATCTGGCATTAATACTAGAGATGATGGGTATCCTTTAACACTTTTCTCGGATTGACCCACTTTGTTTTTGTCTTCTGACCTTGTAGCAAAGAGGACAGTTTTTTAACCTGATGAGAAGATGTCGTAAAAGATTCTATTTATATATGTGTGTGTACCCTCTCTATTTTTCTCTTAGTGCTATCGTCCATTTCAAGATGCCTTTGCACTTTTGATAAATACAAACTGACAAATCTCCACACCGCAACAGAGAGAAAATCAGTACTGCTTGAAGCCTGAAAGACTACCCTGAATAAAGCCAAGTCCCCAGTTGTTGAAATGCTGAGGAAGTTGTGGAGGAGGAAACTTTTTTCTTATCCCACTAAATACTACTTCTTATTTCTTGCTTTTTCGCTGGTCACATTCACTGTTTTAAGAATTCATCAAAAGCCTGAATTTGTAAATTTTGGACATTTGGAGCTGTTTGAAGAGAATCCTAGTAGTAATATTAATTGCACCAAAATTCTACAGGGTGATGTAGATGAAATCCAAAAGGTGAAGCTTGAGACTCTAACAGTGAAATTTAAGAAGCGCACTCGGTGGACAAACTATGACTACATAAACATGACTGGTGATTGTGCTTCTTTCATCAAGAAGCGCAAATATATTACAGAACCACTTAGTAAAGAAGAGGCGGAATTTCCAATAGCATATTCTATAGTGGTTCATCACAAAATCGAAATGCTTGACAGGCTCCTGAGGGCCATCTACATGCCTCAGAATTTCTATTGTATTCACGTGGACACAAAATCAGAGGAGTCGTTTTTGGCTGCAGCTGTGGGCATGGCATCCTGCTTCACCAATGTCTTTGTCGCCAGTCAGCTGGAGAGCGTGGTGTATGCGTCCTGGAGCCGGGTTCAGGCTGACCTTAACTGCATGCAGGACCTCTCCAGGATGAATGCAGACTGGAAGTACCTGATAAATCTCTGCGGCATGGATTTTCCTATTAAAACCAACCTGGAAATTGTCAGGAAGCTCAAGTTGTTGATGGGTGAGAACAACCTAGAAACGGAGAGAATGCCATCCCATAAAAAAGAAAGGTGGAAAAAGCATTATGAAGTCGTGAATGGAAAGCTGACCAACACGGGAACTGACAAAATACATCCACCTCTTGAGACACCTCTGTTTTCAGGAAGTGCCTATTTTGTGGTCAGTAGGGAATATGTGGAGTACGTGCTCCAGAACCAAAATATCCAAAAGTTTATGGAGTGGGCCAAAGACACATACAGCCCTGACGAGTATCTCTGGGCCACTATTCAGAGGATCCCCGAAGTCCCAGGGTCACTGTCCTTAAGCCATAAGTACGACACGTCTGACATGCAGGCGATCGCCAGGTTTGTTAAATGGCAGTACTTCGAAGGAGACGTTTCCAAGGGCGCCCCCTACCCGCCGTGCGGCGGCGTCCACGTGCGCTCCGTCTGCGTTTTCGGAGCTGGTGACTTGAGCTGGCTGTTGCGCGTGCACCATTTGTTTGCCAACAAATTCGACCCGGACATCGACCTCTTCGCCATCCAGTGTTTGGATGAGCATCTGAGGCATAAAGCCCTGGAGACGTTAAAACCCTGAACGTTGTAGGCAGTTTTAGAAATACTAATAAGGAGGCAGGAGATCTGCCCCCATCTGATGCTTCCACCTCCAGAATCCAACTGGATTCTTCAAGCCAGAGAAGCGACATGGTTTCTGCAGAGCAGGGTCGGTTAGAAAGGCTGTATTCTCAAGCCTGGACTTACAGTTAAGGGCAGGTTGCAAGGCATTGTAGGGGAAGATAGCTGGGGAAGAGGCTGAAGGCAAGCTAGCCTTTTAAAGAGCTCAGGGACATAAAAAACTTTTAAGATTTGACTTGTGCCAAAATTACGTGGAGAGCTTTAAATATGACGGGTTTTCCTGATTTGAATAGATTTATAGCAATAACCCAATCGGGATATAATTTATCTTGTAGATTATGTTTGTTGAAAAAGAAATTTGGCTTTAATCTAAATGATCTTTGTAAATGATTGACTTTCTGCTGTTACTTTGAGCTATGTTGTCTATCTATATATGCCCATCTCAGGGAACTTGAAAAAAACGGGCTTGACTGAATGTGAATATTTCTCATTTTCGCTTTTAACAATGTATATGTGTTTTTAAAAGAAAAAAAGAAACAATTTCTAGTTGATTCTGTGAATCATCTTAGGTTACTTAAGAAGTTAAGGTATCTTGGGTTGTTACAGTGTCTACAGAGTAACACTAAATTTTTTCAAATATGTCTCTCTTCTCCTCCAGTCTCCCCACGCCCTGCTATCCATCTGTATATAAACTAGTTTTCATAGTGACCCATGTTACAGCCTCAGTTCTCTTATGTTTGGTAGTAATTGACCTGTAGAACTAAGAAAGGGTGAAGAGTCATATGTAGACAATTGCTAATGAGTGTTAAAAAGCACCAATCTGTACTATCCCCAGAAATTAAGGATCAATTGCTCTTTGGATCAGCTGTGTCCCTGCTCCAGACTCTTGCATCCAGCTGCCACTTCTGTCACCGTTAGAAAGGAACTGGCTTCCCCACTTCTTGTTTCTTCAAGTTACCAGCCCACTGGTTAGTCCTCAGCTCTTGCAATTTAAGTTCCCTTCTCTCTCAGAACCTATGAGGAGGGGAAAGACGTGCTATTGTACCACCTACTGTGCTTGAAGGCCTGGGAATCCTAAAGGGGAACATTAGGTTTGGGACAGATTGTCTCAGTATCGATATTATTTTTAGCATATAGTTTTTACTCTACTTTTCGCCAAAAGAGAGATTTGTGGTTGCTATTGCTATCTCATATCTAAAAGTAAATGAAGATTTTTTAAAAAGCACCAACTTGCACTTTTTCTAAGGTGATAGCATGCAGCCAAAGATCTAACAGGACATAGGAAGTTTTTATCATTACCTGAGATGTCAAAAAATTAAATCCATGAACTTTATTGTTAAAACTTAGCCAACTTAAATAGTATATGGGAAGTTCATAATATCACACAGTGTTCAGGCATTCAGCTGAGAAAACATTTTATTCCATGGAGTTAGGAAACTGTTTTATCTTATGGAGAGATTTGTTATACCGACCCTCCTGAATGGAAGTTTCGCACTTTGAGAGACTATCATTTGTAAATGTGCAAGTCAGTGGATTGCTCTGGTTTGCATGATTTAACATGGCAGCCAATGCTGGACCAAGAAAAATATACCCGCATTGAAAATTCAAGACGTGATGTCAGTGAAGGCATTGTATGCATAGCGTTCTGTCTCTGTTGACTTCCAAACCAACTTGTTCTTTTAATGCATGTTGCGTGTCTCTTTCATGCTTTTAGAAGAAAGTTTTACCTGTAAGTTAGGCCTTTTTAAAAAAAAAAAAATTCTAGAACTCATGATTTTCAGTGACATACTTCATGTCTATGTCTTGTGTTTTCTTAACTTCATTCATGGTGTCTTGACTACTGTACTATAGACATTTTCACTTTTTATTTTGAATATTTGCAAAGTTACAGGAAAGTTGAAGGTAATGGTACAGTGAACATTATATAACCTTCACCTGGACTCACTCGTTGTTAGCTTCATGCCTGTGTGCTTTCAATTGTATGGATTTTTGAATTTAACAAAATTGAAAATTGAAAGTTAAAAAAGTTGATAAATATCTAAAGTTATCACTCATAGCACTACTCTTAAGTGGCTAAATCTTATTCACGTTTAAATTGGCAGCTTTGAGGGATTTTTTTCTCCCCGTAGACATAAAAACAATGATTTTAGAATCCATTTCTCCAAGCCCCACTCTAAAACTGTGGACCCACCATCTTTTATGAAACTGTGGTACCTTTTCTTTCTAGAAAGCTTACTTACTTAAAGGTGTCTGAATATTACCCTATTGCTAATAGCTTTACAGGGATTGTATAGCCATTAGGACTTTTAATTTTATGCTTTTCAACATAACTTAAATTCATACTAGTGGGACAAACAACTGGAAGAGTCAAGAATAGTTTCGAAAGGAAACCCATACTAGATTCAGGAGGAGCAAAAATGTAAGTTCTTTAAAAAAAAAAATGTAAGTTCTTTGGGAAAGGTATATTACTTAAATTCCTATATGTCAGTTATTAAACACTAATTTCTTTTACTGTCATTTAAGGTCTCTTAGAGGGAATTGTTAGAAATCGTGTTCCCAAATAAATCCTTAAACGTAGAGAAACTGCAGTTTTTTAAATGGAAGTATTCTAGTTAATGAAGTGCTGATCCAGATTCATGTTAAGAAGAAGAGTTAACATAAATGGTTCTTCCTTGACAGGTGATTACCTAGGCTTTTCTCAGACCATGGTAAGCCACCACTCAACCTTGAAAATCAACTACTATTGTCTCTAAACATGTGCTAATATTTGTGTCATTCAAGTACAATTTACTGAAAGAACATACGTGGATTTTCCTTGTAGTCATTTGGGGGAGGAGGAAGCCATGTTTTACTTCATTTCACCAGTGGAGTAAACTGACCTGAACTTTTTTAGTTGGCTTCGAAAAGTAAAAATCATTTCTCATTATGGTAAAAATAAATCCGTAAATGCAAGACTTTTCATGACAGGTGTGGTTACTGTGGATTTTACTCTCTTGAATATGAGTGTGACTGAATGCATTTGGAAGTAGGCATATCACCATTAAAATCAGCTATTCAGAAACTGGGGCCTTGTCTCCACAAGTTAGTCTTATTTTGTTAGCTACATAAGTTACTATTTTTTGTTAGCTACCAGCACCCCAATATTAAATTTAGTAGCTGGATCTGATAGTTTGTAACCAACAACTGCTTTGTGTGAGTAGTTATTCAAAGCATAAAATTTAATTCTTAGGCAGAAATGTCTGAGAGAGGGTGGTGTTATGATAAAAAGTGTAACAGTTTATGCCAAAAGAGCTACACAGGGAACTTGAGAAGAATGCACTTTAATAGCCACTGTTGCTTCCTGGGCATCACTCGCTTCCGCTTACATCTGCTGAGGAAGCTTAGGTCTGCTGAGCAACAGTGACCGTAAATACTTACAGGTTGGTACTTGCTGCGGTCTGAATGTGGAGAGCACGCCAGAGGGAAGAGGGAAGTCCCCCGCTCCCCGAGTACTGAGTGCCAGCTCCAGATTCTCCTCACCTGATCTGGTTAACCCTTCTGCGTTCTCTTCATGAGTGTCCCTCCGTCATGTCTGACTCTTGGCGACCCCGTGAACTGTAGCCCAACCAGGCTTCTCTGCCCATGGAATTCTCCAGGCAAGAATACTGGAGTGGGTTGCCATTCCCTTCTCCAGGGGATCTTCCTGACACCGGAATCGAACCCAGGGCCTTCTGCATTGTAGGCAGATTCTTTACCGTCTGAGCCATCAGGCTGACTCTGGGTGCTCTTGAGCCCCATTTTATTTTATTTATTTAATTGGAGCATAATTTCTTTACAATGGTTGTGTTAGTTTCTGCTATACAGTGAAGTGAATCAGCTATATGTATACATAATCTTTAGCCTCATTTTTAGATGAAGCAGACTCTACAATGTGGCACAGTTGATTAACCTCAGCTCTTTCTTGAAAGCTTGAGAGCTTTATGTATCCTTTTTAAGTCTGCTTGTCAAGGATTTAATTTTAATATATGCTTAAAGTGCTCAGAGCTTGTCATCAGAATATTGATTTACTGTTTTTCAGTGTAATAAAACCCAAACTAGAAATGAGTTATAAGTATTGGGAAAGAAAAGGCTGTTTTCATTAGTGCAGATGATAGTCCAAGTTGAATGCTCAGAAATCTGGACTTGAAATTAATAAGACGTTAGCAAATACTGCCACACATACAAAAACCAGTTTTTCCATTTTCAAGCAAAAAAGAAAAGTTGTTTTAAGATGTAAGGGGAATAGGTTATCTTTGATCATGGCAAGAAGCTCTGTAAAATGTATAAACAAACTTAAGATATGCGTGGGACCTGATGAATAAAATACTTCTGTAGATTAAAAACATTTTTGCTCCTAGCTGGTAAATATTTTAAATGTCCCTTCTGCCCAGATTAATCCATCCATCATTCAAATATAAGTGCAGTGTCATAATCTCAAAGGGTTGGTAAAGTTGTTCTAAATTTCATCCAGAAGAAAAAAATGTGCAAGAATAGCTAAGAACGCTTTGAAAGGGATTAATGAAGTCAACTAATACTATATATAAAGTCAACTAATACTATATATAAATGTTAAGAGAGTATTATAAGTTATAATTGAACTCTCAGACTGAAAACAATAATAGCCCAGAAATAGATGCTGGTATATATAAAACATTGCATAGCAATCATTGGAACATGGTGAGGAAGAGGGGACAGGGATAAACTTAATAAGTACCTGTTTGGAGAACATTAAATTATAACTTTGTAATGTGCACGAAAATCCAGATGGATTAAGGATGAAAATAAATTGGAAGAACTTGTTGGTGACTGTCTTTGCATGTAAGGGGATTTTCCAAATAAAAACAATGAGATTCATTAAGGAATAGATAATAGATTTAATTCAAAGTGTACATTTCCTGAATATGAGAAGGCAAAAAACAATCAGACTCGGGAAATTTGCCAACAGATTTTGAAAGAGGGAAATATGGAAGTTATTTTTGCTAATATTATTTTAAAAACAGCTTTTTGAGATATAGCTCATATACCATACAATTCACTCCTTTAAAGTTTCCAGTTTAGTGGGTTTTAGTATAACATCAGTCAGTTTTAGAACATTTCCATCACTCCAGAAAGAAACTCTGTACCCTTTAGTCATTACTCACCATTACCTCTCAACCCCTTATATTAATATATTTTTTAAAAGTATTAAGATGCCAAGATTAAAATGAACGCGTGCTAGTGATAAGTCACTTCAGTCATGTTCGACTCTTTGCAACCCCATGGACTGTAGCCCACCAGTCTCCTCTGTCCATGGATTCGTCAGGCAAGAATACTGGAGTGGGTTGTTATTTCCTACTCTAGGGGAGCTTCCCGACCCAAGGATTGAACCCAGGTCTCCTGCATTGCATGCAAATTCTTTACCATCTGAACTACAGGGAAGTATTCACAGAAGGTGAAATAAGAATACAAATTGCTAACATGAAAAACTGAAATTCAATAAGCTAAAACCCAATTCCTGTGCACCAGTTCTGGTTTTATTTATTTTATGAGACTCTATTGAGAAACGCATGCGCTTATTGCAGGAGGAGTGTTAAAACCTCTCATGCAGTGTCTTTAAAAACACTCAAATTCTTTGATCAATAATTCACTTCTTGGAAAATATCCTAGGCTAATAACCAGAGATTTGGATCCACATTTAAACCCAGTTTTTTATCAGCTGTTTGTTTATGGTGAAATGTAAAAATACATAAATCTCCAGTGATAGAGGAATAATTATGTACTTTACAAAGCATATATTGGGAATATGAAATATTCTTATTAGTATGCCTATGCCATGGAATATTAGTGTAGGTCAAATGAAGTAAACAAACTGAATAGGACCTATAATGTGATCTCAATTATGTTTAAAAAAAAAAAAATGATGCTGAACGGAAAGGAGCATTCAGAATTTCCCTGAAATATCACATCTTGATATTTTGAGAGCTATTCCTTCCAGTTCTATAAAACTGATGCTTGCCAAATATTTATTTGGAGCATTTTCCACATATGGTTTGCCTTAGGGAGTCTTACTGAGACTCCTTACCCCTGGCCTTTACTTGCTGGATTGGGGGAAAGGAGCCCTGATTTCCTGGAGCAATCCTCTTTTACCTACAGAAATATTTTTAGATTTAAACTTTGGTGATTTTCACTGTGTCCCAAGTCCTTATACTCTAGCAACCCTGTAAGATCCTCCAGTTATATATACTGGGTGGAGAGGACTTTTTCCAGAAGAGTCATTGAACCAGTCTCAAAGGACTGTCAACCTGACTTCAGGATCCCAGGTGCTCTATAGATGGAATTTCATTTTCTGATCCCAGACAAGTGTTAATTGCTTACTAGGTGAGGATAGTTTGGTTCTTTTAGCTGCATACCAATGCAAAACAAATGTTCTTCAGCAGGACAGGAAAAAATTCAGATAGGTAGCGTAGGAGTCACTTGGATGAGCAATCTTGGTACAGAAGGAGGATATTGTTTAACTCCATAGTTTTCATGCATTTCATGTGAAGGCTTCACTACCTTTAAGATTAGCTAAGAAATAAAAACCAATGCTTTCTTTAAAAAACACACAATTTTTTTTTTTTTTAAAGATTTACTTCTGCAGAGCTAATCAAGAGCTTAAACATTACTTACTGGCTATTTACAGTTTACTTTCTTTGTCAAACTTACTGGTAAACTCTTGCTGGCCCAGTCAGAGGTGCTTCATTTAACTTTATTCAAAGGAGACATGTTTTCCCTTGGGGAAGCTTTCGCTACCTCTCTTTCTAAAGGAAAATGCCCCTTCAAATATGTTCCTTGAAGCCCATTGAGAGAATAATGACAACAGCTAATATTTGTTGAGCATTTCTTTTCTGCATGTTCTAAGCATTTTTTAACACTTCTTCACAACAGCCTTGGAAGCTACTTATTGACCCAATTTAGAAAGAGAGTAAAGAAGTATGTGAATCTGTAACAAATGGCGCATCTTTAAAAAAAAAAAAAAGATTTTCTTCTGATCTGTTCATCTCCTTTCTGTCTCAACGATCTCATCCATTCCCCAGACTCTGTGCTGCTCTGAGTGTAGCACTTTAAAAAAGAAATGCCAAGGATGGAAACAAAAAGAAAGAACCATTGACTCTTGCTGAAATTATTCCCAAAAGAGTGTGTGGGAGTGAGGCAGGAGGTAGATGCCCCCCTCTCCACACACCCCCCACCCCTCCAGGCTAAAGTAATTGGAGAGTCATTCTTTATTGACAGAAACTGAGTCAAGAATAGCAGGACAATTGAGGGAGGAGTTTGGGCCCTGCCAAAACCACACATTTCTTGTTCAGGAGACCTCCCCAACCACACATGCACAGAGCAGGTTCCTTGCAGGCCAAAGGGGGAGCAATGTCAAGGGATGCTCTACCCAGATGCCTTTGCAGTAGGTTCCATCCTGGCTAAGAGATGTGTGCGCACACATGGGAGGAACCTGAGATATATCAAATATAGACTGTGAACCAGGCAAATCAAAATGATTGGCCAAATGAAACCCAGAAGAAATACTCTAAAAGTAATTCAAATGGTCACAAGGGTGTGACTCAATGACTCTCCCTCTGAGTCAGCTCATGTGTCTATCTACACATACTGTTGTCTTTCGTCTTAATAACTGCTTTACTACCTTCACTACTTTCTGTCTTTGTGGGAACTCTTTTCTGCAAAGCTGAAGGGCCAGAGCCCTTGTGAATGACCACTAGTCTAGTGGCTAGGGTCTGGCGCTTTCACCATTGTGACCCAGCCCAGCCCCTGGCTGGGAACCCAAGCCCTGCTCCAAACTGTTGCAGACCAAGGCTTCCTGAGATCAGGAGCAGAGGAGCATGGTGAACTTCATTTTGATGATGGCGACTGAAAGGGGGAGATGGGCCAGAAATCCTGAGCCCTTATAGTCTTAAAGGTAGAAGAAAAGGTGGGAGAGAGGAGTCTTGAAGCCGCAAAGGAGAACAGTTTTAACAAGTGCCATCAATCTTCACACTTGAAGGCGTGGGAGGTTGGACAGGGAAATATTTGGGCATAAAATAATATGACAAGTGCCAACCTCCAGTTTCCAGAGACTAGTCTTCATCTAAGTATACTTTTCCTGTAGCCAGCGTTGTTTCTTTAATAAGTATACCTTCAGACAAAGAAAGAAGGGTGGGCTGGGGAAGGTGAGAGAATTTTTGTTTGGCTGAGCCCTATTTGCTTGCTTTTGTGTTGCTGAGGGAATTATGTAAATGCACGGATTTTGCTAAGGAATGTGGGGAGAGGAGTTATCAGCTGGAAAGACCAGAAAGGCTCACTGGGGGGCAGGGTAGTGGGTCAGCCTACTGAGAGGAACTTGAGGGCAGAGGGAGATTGCGAAGGGAGCCTTCACCTGTTCCTTGATGGGCAGGTGATCCGTCATCCTGCTCTGCCCGGGTAGGGGATGGTGGGGGAGGAGGAGGTTCTTGGGACCTCAGACCTCCATTGCTAACACCAGGAGGAGTTGTTCACCCTTCCTTTGTCTTCCCACCCAAGTTTTCAAGAAAATCTACATCAGTGAGAATGGATTTTATGTTTTCTGAGCATTAGCAATTCAGAAATTGGTCTTTGTTCTTCAGTCATTTAGTCGAGTCAGACTCTTTGTGATCCCATGGACTGCAGCATGCCAGGCTTATCTGTCCATCACCAATACCTGGAGTTTGCCCAAGTTCATGTCCATCGAATTGGTGATGCCATCCAACCATCTCATCCTCTGTCGCCTTCTTCTCTTTCTGACTTCAATCTTTCCCAGCCTCAGGGTTTTTTCACATCAGATTGCCAAAGTACTGCAGTTTCAGCTTCAGCATCACTCCTTCCAGTGAATATTCAGGCTTGATTTCCTTTAAGATTGACTTTGCTGTTTGATCAGTTGATAAGTTTGATCATCATGCTGTCCAAGGGACTCTCAAGAGTCTTCTCCAACACCAAAATTAGAAAGCATCAATTCTTCAGCACTCTGCCTTCTCTATGGTCCAGCTCTCACATCCGCACATGAGAGAGCCTATAGGCAGGCACAAGAAAGAACAGAGGGCCCAAAGCAGGCCCAGCCACATAAAGGTGGAGTTTCTCATTGAGAAGAGAATTCTATCCAAGCAGAGCATGGAGATGATGTTCATTTATGGAACCCGAGACGCCTCAGCCGAACTGTTTGCATCCAGGCATTCCCACTGCTGATGGGGTCTTTGGGGTTACATCTTGTTGAATGGGTAGAAATCAGAATAAGCCCAACAAAACTGATTCTGATAGGTGTCAATGCACGTACCAGATCATACCCACCAAACTGTGTGGGCTCTACTTGAGAAAATCCTTCTATGATCTATCTACCCAGTTACTCAATTTTCATCCTGAAGTGTCCTCTCTCCCCACAGCCTATCCCTAAGGTTTCTCGATAATGCTTCACTCAGTCGCTCCTCTCTTGTCACCATCAGGCTCTCTTCCTCCCTCACCTGCAGCGTTGCTACTTGCCAGGCCGCCTGTTCTTGATTGCTGGCTTCCTGAAAATGTCACCAACAATCTAGTCAAAAGACAGAGCAGAGCCTCTTGCTGATGGTCAGTGAAGGAAGGCTCCATCTCCAGGCTCCTGGTAGCGTCTAGAGGGAGGAGGGCTTAGCCCGGCTATTTCAGAGGTTTTGAATTCTGCTTGGTGGGTCTGATGATGTGGGGTTCTGGATAATGACAGTGAAGAGTAGTGTAGGATTGGAGGAAGCAGCGAAGGTGACGATTTTGAGGCAAAGGGTTCAAACAGTCCTGGGGTATAAACCATCATTTGATGCTTTTTATTTATTGCAAAATTCATTGGTCTTAGAGGATGTTCCTGCAGTGAAAAATGAAGCTATTTGCCACTTCTACCTTTCAGGACAAGTTTTCTGGAATAATAATGTTGTGTTGATGAAGACCATATGGGAGCAGATGAATTTGCTTCTCACTGCCTTCCCTCTGACCTCTCAGTCTTCTGATAACAGCAGCAATAACAACAATAATAATAATAACAAAATATATTAGCACATTGAATCCTCACAACAGTCTTACGATGTGCACACAATTGTCCACATTCTACAAATGTAGGAATAAAGTAGGTCAGAGAGGTCAAGTTACTTGACCAAGTCACACATCACCTCCACCATCAGAGGGATTGGTCAGAAGTGAAAATTTGGTAATTTCACATTCTTTCTTAAACCTTTCAATGACTTCCTATTGCCTAAAAGATAAGTCCTGATTTCTTCAAATGACACAAGCCCCTTCCTGATCTGGCCTCTGGGTACCTCTCCAGTCCTCCTCTGCAAAGAGGATGCTCTGTTTGGATGCTCTGTTTGGGCCACATGTGGTTTCTGAACACACCTGTGTGGTCAGTCGGTCAGTTGTGTCTGACTTTGTGACCCCAGGGGCTGTAGCCTGCCAGACTCCTCTCCATGGAATTTTCCAGGCAGGAATACTGGAATGAGTTGCCATTTCCTACTTCAGGGGGCCTTCCTGACCCAGGGATCGAACCCGTGTCTCTTGCCTCTCCTTCATTGGCAGGCATATTCTTTCCCACTGCACCACCTGGGAAGCCCTGGTTTTCTGAACACGTGATACTATTTTATGTCTCTTTGAATAGGTCTTATCTGGGGTTTTTTGCCCCCCCCCCCCCCCCCCGCTCCATTTCCAAGTGAAAGAAACCAATCTGAAAAGGTTATATCCTGAATGATTAAGCAAAAGTATGGAGACTGTAAAAAAAAAAAAAATTCAGTGGTTGTTAGGGATGGGGAGGGGAGGAATAAACAGGCAGAGCACAGAGGATTGTTACAGCAGTGAAACTGTTTTCTGCATGATACTGAAATGGTGGATTCCTGTCATTATACACTTGTCAAAATCCACACAATGGACAATACTGAAAGGGAACCGTAATACAAACTATGGATTTTGGGTGAAGATGATATGTCAAGGTAGGTTCATCTATTATAACAAATCAACCACTCTGGTTTGGGGCGTTGATAGTAGGGAAGGATAGGAAAACTCTGCCCTTTCCACTCAATTTTACTGTGAACTTAAAACTTCCTCTAAAAAAATAGTCTATTTGAGGGCTTCTCTGGTGGCTCAGTGGTAAAGAATTTGCCTGCCAATGCAGGAGATACTGGTTTGATGCTTGGCCCAGGAAGATCCCATATTCATTGTGAAACAAACCCTCACTGAAAATGAAATGCTGCACCTGAGTTCAAGTATTCTGCCCTGCCCGCAAATATTTCTGTTCAGGGAGTACAGTCTTTAGTAATCTGTTGTTCTTTGTTCCCTGCCTGAGCATGTGACCGAAATAGCTGGAGAGCAGGTCTGATCTCGTGTGTTATCACAGAGTTTGCATCTCGGGCAGGTCAAGGTTCCCTTCATTCCCGAGAGGAAGAAGAGGGAGGCGAAGGCATAGGACGTGGTCATGGGCCCCTGGATGTACTTCCCCTCACCCCAGACCCTTTGTGGAAACTCACAAACAGGGTCAGGGTACACCTGTTTCCTATGATGCTGGACTGCACTTTGTATGATATGCAAAGAAGGAAATAGAGATGGGTAGTGCAAATGGGAAAGGTAGATGTCTGAAAACTTGGGGAGAAAAATACACATGGCTTCTTGGCTTAGGATGAGTAACAATAAACCAGTAACACAGGAGAGAGAAAACGCCTCCCCCAGGCATCTTTCCACACAACTACTGCATAGTGATGACTCAGACGGTGAAGAATCTGCCTGCAGTGCAGGAGACCCAGGTTTGATCCCTGGGTTGGGAAGATCCCCTGGAGAAGGAAATGGCACCCCACCCCAGTATTTCTTGCCTGGAGAATTCCATGGCCAGAGGAGCGTAGAGGGCGTCACAAAGAGTCAGACACGCTGAGCGGCTAACACACACTGCATGGTAGGCATGCCGTTGGGGGGTAACGTGACTCAAAACTGCTGTGTCATTTCAGCAGTAAAATATGGCAGGAGTGCAGTGTCCAAGGGTGAGAAACTGCCTACTGTGACTATCACATCCATGCTTGTAAGCAGATTTGCCTCGGCCTGGGCATGATTGACATTTGGGGCCAGGTCGTTCTTTATTTTGGGGGTGGAGTCTGTTCTGTGATTGTATGATGTTTAGCAGCATCCCTGTCCCCTATGCTCTAGATGCCAGTAGCGGGTGAAATGGTTCTAGATTTGCCAAATGTCCCCTGGACAAAATCGCCATTGTTTTGAGAACCACTGATTTACAGGAAGAATTCAGTTCCCCTCACAACTTGGAAAGAGTGACTATTATGTGAAAAATCACTGAGTAGTTATTAGAATCACTCTAGTGGACAAATATTCATGGATGCTGCCCATTTGATGCTTACATTTGGTGGATGAGAAGGTGGATAGATGGGTGGAGGGTGTCTCAATAGGTAGATGTGATTTCTCTTAGTAATCAGCCAGTGTTTGGGGGAAGAAAAAAATAGGTGTCCAAGCTACTTCCTTTCTAGCCTGTCATGGGAGGCCACAACAGTCTGTGTGAATGCAGATCAAGAAGCTGACAATCAGAGCCTAATGACACAAGGAAAAAAGTGATCTTTTTAAAAAAAAATTGAGGTATAGTCTATTATACAAATTGTTGTACACCTGAAACTTGCAGTTGTACACCTGAAACTTGTATAATAGACTATACCTCAATTTTTTAAAAAAGAAGATAACTTTTTTTTCTATGTCTTTAGACTCTGATTGTCAGCTACTTGATCTGCATTCACACAAAGACTGTTGTGGCCTCCCATCACAGGCTAGGAAGGAAGTAGCTTGGATGACTATTTTTTGGGCTTCCCTTGTGGCTCAGCTGGTAAAGAATCCGCCTGTAATGTGGGAGACCTGGGTTTGATCCCTGGGTTGGGAAGATCCCCTAGAGAAGAGAAAGGCTACCCACTCCAGGATTCTGGCCTGGAGAATTCCATGGACTGTATAGTCCGTGGGGTCACAAAGAGTTGGACACGACTGAGCAGCTTTCACTTTCACCCTTTCATACTCCACTTGTAGTTATTATAAAATTGGCTCCATATCCTGTGTTGTACAATATATCCTGTATCTTATTTATTTTTGTAGGGCTTAGAATTTCTTGACTCTGGGTAACATGACCACAGATTTCTTTGGCTTTCACCCTCGCAGTGATGCTGCCCACTCTGCTTAAACAAAACAAAACTAGCGTTGTATTGTGAACCCACAAATTTAGCTACTTCTCCATCTTTCCCGTGGCTTCATCATGCACTACAGGTGTTACTTTAGCACTTTCCCGAGTGGCCTTACACAGAGATAAGCACATTTCCTCTTCCTATTTTGGATGTTGATTCATTAATACTGAACTCACAGCCAACAGCACTTGTACCTGAACGAAGGTCCTCTCACCGCCTTCTGGCGCTGAGGAATGCTAGACAACATTTCAGCCCTGCTGGAGGGACCACACAGATTGAGGGAAGGGAGGTGGTGCTGAACAAAAAGCACAAAAATGCAAAAATCAGGCCACTAATTAGACCGCAGAAAGGACTATCTAATTTTTCAGAAAGTGTGCGGAAAAAGTATGAAAGCCTAAACGAGAAAACAGAACCTTGCTTTTTTCTACCTCAGCCAGGAAGGTGCATATGGGATGACTGAGCTTTTTTACCTCTTTGTATTTGTTGGCGAGTGGTCATAAAAGTGCCATGAGTGATGCTTTGGGGATCATTAATGCATTTTAGTTAGTATGTGAATTTGCAAATATAGAATCCACCAGTAATGAGGATTGAGGGTATCTATTTTTAATAAGTTTTCTGTGGTACTGTGATACACAGCCAAATCGAGGAACCTCTGAATTACATAATTTGTGAATGTGAGGTAGTGCTTTTGTGACTGTACAAAACTTATAAAAATTTCGAAATATATTTAGATTTAATGTCCTGCCCTAATTTAAAAAAATGTTAAAAGCTATGCGTATGCCTTGTGGTGCAACTGTGGCTGTTACCATTGGTTGAACTTTCCTTGAGGAAATAATTTTTATTCTTTTAACCATAGATAAGCAGAGATTTTTAAAAAATCTATGTGATGGAAGTATACAAAAATTTAAGTTACCACTGCAGAATTAAGATTGGAAAGTACAACTGGAATAATCTTTCACTTTTGGAAAAATCAGCTGAGCCTAAAGGAGCAAAGATCAGTGTATGGTGAACGCTTCTCTTTAAATTTGATGCTCAGGAGAAGTGAGATACTATTCTTTGATTTTTTTCCCCCTAAATTAAAAAGAAAGTATCAAAAGGTTTATTCCTTGAACATGACATCTCCCTCTACTTCTTTCAGCACTACCATGATCACAATTACTTTTCTTACCAATTGCTGTGGTTTATTTGTCTCTCCTGCAGAATGTAAATATACTAGGGACTGTGTTTGTCTTATTTGCAGCCAGGTCCCTGATACCTGCTGCTGCTGCTAAGTCGATTCAGTCGTATCCGACTCTGTGCGACCCCATAGACGGCAGCCCACCAGGCTCTGATATCTAGTGCATAGTAAATGTTCAAGAAAGTGTGGTTGAACGCATGTATTTTGAATGAGAAGGGAAAGGGGAAAGTGAATACTTACTGAGAACTTACTATATGTTAACCAAGTTACTATTCTATTTATTCCTCACAAACCTTTATCATAGATATTTTGAATTCCACTCTATAGATGAGAAAACCAAGGCTCAGAGAAGCTTTGCAGGAAACCTGTGTCACTCCATCAGACATTATTAGTTGCTAGCTCAGCTTGCATCTCCCCTTCTTCCTTGCTGGTAGAGCCTGAATTATGTTGAGTATATTGCACACTCCCTTACCCCGAACCCTCACATGCTTTAGAGGAAGGTATTCCTAGCCCATATTCCAAGTGTAAGTCCTGACTAAGACAATCAGGGTGAAGTTGTTCCTTTTTTAAGTGATTAATTTGGAGTTTGACATGTGACTCAGTTCAAACTAATGCTGGGGTTTGGATGTCCTGAAAAAGATTTAGAATTCCTAAGGGGACATTAAAAATTGTAGAATCTCTGGATTTGATGTTTCCTGGGTATGACGCCTGGAATAAATACAGTCATCTTATGACCCAAAGTAGCAAAGTGGGGAAGCTGAAGAACAGGGTCTATGATGACATGAATAAGCCTTTGAGTTAACTAACCTCAAAGTCACTCCACCCCTGGACTTGTCAGATTGGAAAAATCCATTTCTGTATTGTATCAGGCATTTTGAGTCAAGGTGGTCTTTTCAGATGAAGGCATCCAGATTGACATGAAGAGGCAGCTGGGAGTGGCAGGTCCAGATTTCTTCCTACATCTCACTCAGATGTCTCTGTGCTTTCCATTCCACTGTCTTTCAGAAAGTGAAGTTGTTAAAACAAAGGCCGGAAGCTTCTGAGTCCCAAGGGGAGCTGAGTAAAGGGCTTTGTTGTAGACTGCTCAGCTTGTCCACTCTTGTATGGTCTTCATACATTTGGCAGTAGAATTGTTCACTGTGCAGGTGTATGTGAAGTAAGTACTATGTGATGCTTTGGTATGTGTATATATGTTTAATTTGGCTTTGGCTCTGCTGGGTCTTTGTTGCTCCTTTGGCTTTTCTCTAGTTACGGTAAGTGGGAGCTGTTCTCATTTATGCTGCACGGGCTTCTCATTTCAGCGGATCCTCTCGTTGAGGAGCGTGGACTCCAGGGCACATGGGCCTCAGTAGGTGCAGCGTGTGGGCGCGGTATTGTGTGGTTCCCAGGCCCTAGAGCACAGGCTCAGTAGTTGCGTCGCATGGGCATCATTGCTCCGTGGCATGTGGGATTTTCCCAGACCAGGGGTTGAATGCATATCTCCTGCATTGGCAGGTGGAATCGTTACCTCTGGGCCACCGGGGAAGCCCTTCAGTATATGTTAGCTTTTATTTTCTTCTGTAATTGTCCCTGTCTTTTTGTATGAATCCTAAGTTCTCTGAGGGCAGCATCTGTGCCTTGTTTTCCCGTAAGTGTCTACTCACCAGTTTCTTTTTTCATTCTGCTGGGTAGATATGCAAAGTGAATTAACTGAAACAGTAAAGGATGAAATTCTAGCTCTCATAACCAAACCTCAAGAAGGGTGGAGTGGGCCTCATGCATGAGTGAACCCCAGAGTGGTCTGTAACTCATGCACAGATCAGGGCTCGACAGCCCAGAAGGCTTTGCCTGGAACTTGATGCCTCGGGGTTCCCTTACTTGGCTGGGAACCTGGTCACCGGCCATTTCCACATCACAGGCGCCCAGCTCCTGACACTCGAGAAGAGTGAGACTCTTTGGCTTCTAAGGAAGCACCCTGGAGAAGGTCTTGTGTCACATGCGCCTTCCTGGACCAGTCACTGTGGCTGGGTACCGTGATTGGTCCGCCCTGAGCTCTGGGTCCACACCTGGGTTCAGAGGGGCTGGATATCTTAAAGGAAAGTATTCTAGACAGAAAGGAAAAGAGCTACCTCATCCCCCTGGGCTTCTTTCCAGGCTGCTAGGTTAGTGTTGGGTAAATAGTGGTCAGTATAAATACCTTGGGAACTAGTAAACACAAACTTGTCTCTTACTGGTCCCAAATGAACACACAGACACACACACACTGCCCCCTTACAAGCTTTTTCCATTTCAGAACTCCATGCAGACACTATGGGAAGAGTTTCTGCACCCATATTTTAGAGTTGAGACCTTTTACTCCCAAATCTTGATGATGACTTTAATGATTGCCAGATAGCATGAACCTTTCTCCGTGCCCCTCCTTCCCACCCCACCCCCCCGAAGGAATGTAGCAGAGAGAGAATTCCACTGTACCAACTCACACACATCACCCTTCTCAAAAGCACACAGCCTCGGCTCTAGTAACATGCCTTTACCTGCCTGCTCTGGGATTGAGGATTCTCACTTTTGAAGCATTTAGCTCCCAACCTTCCCTCTTAGCTCATGCATGCTCAGTCGCTTCAGTCGTGTCCAACTCTTTGCGACCCTATGGACTGTAGCCCGTGAGGCTCCTCTGTCCATGGGATTCTCCAGGCAAGAATGCTGGAGTGGGTTGCCATTTCCTTCTCCAGGGATCTTCCCAACCCAGGGATCGACCCCCATCTCTTACATCTCCTGCACTGGTAGGCTGGTTCTTCACCACTAGTGCCACCTGGGAAGATTCCTCCTGTCGTAGCCCACTCAAGCCTGTTCAGTCTCCAGCATGGAGAAGAGGGCACTGCGACCACTGAGCAACTTGGATCCCCCGGGGACACAGGCTGAACAGGATGATTTCCCAGGGGGCCTTGCTCTTCCCGCTGACCTGTCCTCTTGCCAAATGCAGGCGAGCCAAGGAAGGGAGGAAACCATCCTACCTTCCTTTTCTTGTTCACAGACTATTAATACTGTGAATAGTGACATGCTGGAAACTGAAAGTGCTCAGTTCAGCTTCCATGGGGGTCTGTCAGCCCAGAGCATGATGTGAGAGTGCTCAGGACAGCCCAGAGAGTTTTGATTCTGAGCGGTTAAAGGAGACTTTTGGTTTCTTTATCTAGTTTATGCAAGGATCACATGGAAGTTTTATAGCTGAAAAAATGCTTTGGATTAATTTAAATATGTTAGTGTTGATTTCTTCACTGAAATGCCTGCATCATTTAAGCAGAAGAGAATAATACCTTTGTTGATATGGAAATCATCTTTGACATAAAAAGTGACTCAGCAAAAGGATTTTCTGCACCTCTAATGAAAGCAAACCAAAGAATTCAAAAGAGTAAGAGTATTTGCACCCTACCCTTTCCCCCTCTGTATTAGCTTCCCCTTTGTATTGTATTGCTGTTGTAACAAACAATCACAAACTTAGTGGCTTAAAATAACACAAGTGTATTCCCTTATGGTTCTGGAAGCCAGAAGTCTGCAACCAGTTTCACTGAGCTGAAGTCAAGGTGTCCACAGGGCTGTTTTCTGCGGAGTCTCGAGAGGGGAGTTTGGTTTCCATCGCGTTTCTGCCCTGGGCTGTGTTCCCTGCATTCTTTGGCTCCCGGCCATCTTCACAACCAGCAGAATTGCATCCTCAGATCTGCTTCTCTGATGATTTCCTCTGCGTCCTTCTTGGAAGGGCCTTATGAGCACATCAAGCCCACCCAGGGTAATCTGAGACAATCCACCACACCAAGGCCTTTAATTTACTCACATCTACAGTGCCATTTACCATGAAGATAGCACATTTGTGGGATCTGGGGATGAGAATGAGGACATCTTTGAGAGCTGTTATTCATGATTCATCCTAGTACACCCTTTTTACTAAATTAACAATATAAATCAAGGGAGAAATGATGAATCAAGGGGCTATTTATTTTAGATTAGAGAAAAATTACTGGAAACATGTAACACATCAGGTGCTCCTTGTGAGCTCCAAAAAATTTTCTTTTAAAAAGTTTGTTGCCTTAAAACATATTAAGGAGTTAAAAACATTTTTTTAAGTATTGATAACAATGTATAATAAAATATGCATACCTTCAGTATCTTTGCCTATGTGTGTGTGTTTGTAAAACCATACCCAGATCAGTATACCAAACAAGTCTAGCACCTCTGAAGTCTCCTTCACACCCTTGCCAGTTAGTAACCTCCCCGCCACCTTAGTAGCCTCTGTTCTGATGGCAACCACTACAGATTTGTTTTTACCTTTCTTCAACACACAAACGTATGATTTCTTTTATATTTTGCTTCTTTTGCTCAATACAGTGTCTTTGGAATATATGCATGTTGATGCAGCAGTAGTTTATTCTTTAATAAAAAATTTGCTGTGAATGCCATAGTATTTGTGTATCCTTTGAATGAATACCCAACTTTTTACCCATTCTCCCTTTAATGGACATTTGGCTTGTTTCCATTTGGGCACCATGATGAATAAATGCTATAAGCATATTAAACGTGAGAAGTTCTTAATGGTTAAAAAAAAGAAACCATGACCTCAGGCACTATGGAAGACTTTGAAATTTGGCTCATCTGTTAAGATTTGGATCAAATATGTCCCCTGAACCAAGAAGTTTTCTTCCACCCCAGTGAGCATCAGTGATTTTGACCTCTGCCCACCCATGTCCATATTTGGTATTCCTCCATCATCTCATCTGGAAAAGGAAATGACAATGAACAATTTTGGAGGTTCCCTTTGAGAAAAAATTTGTGCATATATACTTCTCTGTAAACATATATGCTTATGTTTGTTTGTGCAAAAGGAATTATGCTCTATAAAGTGTTCTACGTACTTTGTTTCACTTATCGACAACTTTGTTTATAGTTGGATATCAGTATAAAGCATCATTATTTTTGTTTTTTAGAACTTTCTTCCTCTGTTTGTTTATTTTTGGCTGTACTGGGTCTCTGTCGCTGCATGCAAGCTTTCTCTAGTTGTGGCAGATGGGGGCTACTCTTCGTTGCCGTGCACGGGCTTCTGCTGGCGGTGGCTTCTCTTCTCGTGGGGCACAGGCTCTAGGCACACAGCCTTCAGTAGTTGTAGCAGGCAGGCTCAGTAGTTGTGGCACACAGGCTTAGTTGCTCCAAGGCATGTGGAATCTTCCTGGAGCAGGGATCGAACCCATGTCCTCTGCATTGGCAGGCAGATTCCTATCCACCGTACCACTAGGGAAGTCCCAGCATCGTTGTTTTTAAAGATTGTATAGCATAGATGAACTATAATTTATTTAAAGAGACTCTCCAGTTAAAGGATATTTAGGTTGTTTTCAGTCTTTTTCTGTAATAGATGATGTTTCAGTGAGTATCTTTATATGTTTTTAGAAACAGTTTAAAGCATCGCCATAGGATTCCTGGCAATAATATTATAAGCCTAATAATACCTACTTTTTAAATGTTAAAAATGCCACGTTATTTTCCAAAGATTTGTACTGTTTTGACCTCTTAAGAGAAATATTTGAAAATACCTGTTTCTGATATTCTAACCAACTTTGAGCATCATCATACTTTAAATATTTGCTATCTGCTAGAGGAGAAAATAATGATGCCTTGATTTGCATTTTTGGAGGATAATAGTTAAAATTTTTTTTTCTTTCGGTTTTACTGAGATATAATTGACCCAGAGCCCTGTATAAGTGGGGCTTCCCGGTGCTATAGTGGTAAGGAGACATGGGTTCAATCCCTGGGTTGGGAGGGTCCCCTGGAGTAGGAAATGGCAATCCACTCCAGTATTCTTGCCTGGGAAATTCCATAGACAGAGGAGCCTGGCGGCTACAAACCGTGGGATTGCAAAGAGTTGGACACTCACTGAACAACTAAGCATGCATGCACGCACTGTGTAAATTAAGGCATGTAGCAGAGTGATTTTGACTTACATACTTCATGGAGTGACTACTACAATAAGGAACACTCATCATCTTATATAGGTACAAAATAAAAGAAAAATGTGACACACACATTCATACACAAACATACACAAATAATGGAATATTACTCAGACATAAAAAGAAAATCTTACCCCCTGTAACAATATGGATGAACCTAGAGGGTATTTATGCTAAGTGAATAAGTCAGAGAGAAACAAATACCATATTATTTCATTTATATGTGAAATCTAACAAACATAACAAAACAGAAATAGAGTCATAGATACAGAGAACATTAAGTGGTTGCCAGAGGGGAGGGGTTGGGAGAATGAGCCAAATAAATGAGACAGATTGTGAGATACATACTTTCAGTTCTAAAATAAATGAGTCACGGGATGAAACATACAACATGGGGAGTATAGTCAATAAAAGTATAATATCTTTGTCTGGTGACAGGTGGTAACTACACTCATCATGGTGATCATTTTGTAATCATCAATAATAATAGTATAATATCTCTGTGTGGTGACAGATGGTACCTAAATTTATCTGGTAATCTTTTTGTAATATATGGGAATGTCAAATCACTATTGTTGTACACCAGAAGCTAACATCATGTTGAGTTGTATTTCTTTATGAAGTATAACTTAGGTTTCTTTTACTTTATATCACTTCTATAAACTCCACTCATAACTTCTCACCCTTTAAAAAAATTTTTGGCTGTGCTGGGTCTTGGTTGCTTAGCGGGCGTTTCTCTAGTTGTGGCGGGCGGGGGCTACTCTCTAGTTGTGGTCCATGGGCTTCTCATTGCAGTGGCTTCTCTTGATGTGGAGCATGGGCTCTAGGGCCCGTGGGCTTCAATAGTTTCAGTGTATGGGCTCAGTAGTTGGGACTCTTGGGCTCTGGAGCACAGGTTTGGTAGTTGTGGCACATCAGTTTAGTTGTTACGAGTTTAGGTTACCAATTTAGTTGTCAGCTGGATTCTTTACCATTGAACCACTAGGGAAGTCCCACTTCCGATCTTTTTAAAGTCAGATTGCTTCATACTCATTTTATCTTATTTATGAGATCTAGCTTTGAGATGTACTTAAATTGCTATTTATTGAATTTGTTATAGAATTGAAACTTGCTCAAAATCTGAAAAGTGTCAAAGCAATGCATTTTGAACCAGTTTTCCTTTTTTTTTTTTAAAAGTTTTAATGTAATAGAAATCTCTTGATCACATGAAGATCATTAGATTTTTTGACACACACTCATTTTGTTGTAATTGCTGTCAAAATCACTTTTCATCTTTTCTTTCTTCTCTTTTCTGGCTTTTAAAATGTTTTATTCATCAACTCATGCCATCTCATATGACAGTGTTCTACTTGTGACAGGGCTGTCAGGAATGGACTGCAGTTAGCCAAAGAGTTCTTTGGGCAGGTTTCTCTATCTGCAGTTTCATTAATCCTGTAACCACTGTAAATTTGACCATCTATAGTGGGCTCTAAGTAATCCTAAACCAGGAGCCTTTTAATCTTTCTTCCTCTCTCACTTCTTGGTTATGAGAATTCTTCCCAGTATTTTACCTTTCTTAGATCTCAGTGTTAACGAAACTCATCTTTCATAAAAACAAGCACAGGTTTCACTATAAGGATGTTGCTCTCAGCATCATTTGGGTTTGAAATAATCTAAAGATTCAAATAAAGGGCAACAGCTAAATAAATTCATTCGTCCATATAGTGAAATGTGAAACAGTCATTTATGTGATGATGTAGACCACAGTCTTCAAATTGTACTTCCCAGATCGGTAGCGTCAGCATCAACTTGTTAGAAATGCAAATTCTTGTCCCCTCTCCCCAGCTACTGAAGTGGAGACTAGGTGATAGCTGGGTGAAGACCAAACACCTTGTATTGTATGGATCTCTTCAAGAGCATGCTCCAGAATGAGAAACACTGGAGTAGATAAGCTAATGTGAGAAGAGGACCACAATATAATGAGTCAAATAAAGGCAGATTACAAAAAAATTACATACAGCATCATCCTAGTTTTGAAATATTCATACACATATATATATGAAATTCATAGAAACAGACCTGTAAAGATGTCCAGATTGTGAAGTGTTGACAATGGTTCTCACTGAGTAGGGAGGTTCCAGGTGACTTGATCTTTTAAAAACATTTTATTTGTGCTTTCAAACATTTCTTCAGTGAATGCAAATTACTTACATAATTTTAAGATGGAGTAAAATAAATACTCTCCATTCAGATAGATTCGGCAGACAAGAGGGACCCATCTGTACCCCCGAGTTTCACTCTCCACTTGGGAAATGTCTTTATTCTTGCTGCCATCAGCAGACTGGTAACTGGAGAGCAGCATTTCCTTCTAAATCTCTCGAGCAGACAGCAACAAAATTGCTTTGACTTCCTTAGTATGGCTGGGATTTTAAAAAACATCTTGCCAAACATACTCAAAGATAACTGAAGATGAGTAAGCCAGAAAATATGAGAAACACAAACTTCAGACCCTAGCACAGTTACCTGCTCCTTTTCCTGTTTCCTATTTGGCACGAGATGTTTCTGTATTCTGGTTATCCGGGCAGGTTATCCCCATAAACACGTCCTCATCTAGAGTTCTTCTGAAGCTACAGTCCCAGCTTCACATCTGAAGGCTACATTTCCTCCCAAGTGGCTGGTGGGACTCATGTCAGGTATGATGGATAAGCCTGTGCCTCACACACGACTCTTGAGTTATTATTTGTGTGTAGAGTGTGGACTCTACACACATGAATACACAGTTGCTCTGTAACAGGTACAACTTCATAGTCACATCAGTCCACAAGATTCAGAGGCACAAGAATATAACTTTAATTTGAAGTAGGTCAGCTTTACATAGAAGATCATGGCTCCATTTTCTATCTGGAAGAAACATTTAATTTTGTTAATCTTGTGAATAAATTTCTTCATTCTACTAATAGCTCAGGTTCTTAGCTTTTTGGATTCTTCAAAGTTAAACAACTATCCCATTAGGGGGAAGGCCCTTTTCCCAGGGTTTTTCTTCCTCATTGCCTTCCCTCTCAATTAGTTCTAAATTCCTGGATTCTTAAGCCACTGCCAATAATTGAGAGTGAGGAAGGAGTCATCTTGCTTCTGAGTCTTTCTCTGTCTTGGTCCTCTGCTTTCCTTTGGCCCCCAGTGTTTACTTGGCATTTGTGTGATACCCAGGGTGTCCAAAGTCATGGCAGATCTGTATGTGTGGATCACAGCATTGGGACCCATGGGGATGCCACAGCCTTACAGAGGTTATAATTTGTTTAAAAATACTCAGCCTAAACATTGTGATATTTTTGTATCTGTTTTTAGGTTAAGCCCAAACCCAAGAAGTAGTACAGCATGCATATTCAAAGAGTGATTGGCTAGGATTAAATAAAAAGAGGCTACAGTCCAGAAGTAGTGGCTCTGTCAAAACAGGACTTTGCTAATCAGCATAGTGAATGTCAGAAAGGGGATTTTATTGGAGAAACTAGTAGCTTAATTTATTAATACACTTAATTACTTAGCATGATGATTCTTAGAAATGAAGTCTCAATGGTGACAGTAAAGGTATTCAAAATATGAGAACTGGCTAAAAATTCCTTAGAGAGGCTCCATAGTCTTGTATATGAACAGAGTGTAACATTTAGGGAAATGTAAAATCTGGCTTGATCCCTGCTTGGTCCTTTGCCCAGCTATTGGTGGAGGAGGATTTCTGAATGATGCCAATTGGGAGGCATAGACTCCTGATTCTGAAGCATCTGCCACCTGTGAACATTTCCTGCAGTGTGGTTGGATCACTGAAAGGGTACAGAGCTGGAATCTTATTGAGTTAACAAGAGGGTGTCAACCCTTTGATGACCGCTGATGAATATGCATGTAACAAACAGCTATGTGGGTGGCAGAATTTGAGTTGTGGTTGCTTTCCCTGTAACCTGATAGATGATGAGGATGTAGATAAATCTCACTTCCTCAAACTTCTAGTATTTTCTAATAAAAGCAACCTAAAACACTTATGGATTCAGGAGTCTCCCTGTTCTGCGTGGACACAGCATAGCTCTAACACGGTATCAGGATAGATGGCATTATAGTGCTGGTGCGCACCAGAGCGTGTGGAGGTTTTGGAAACAGGAGAGAAAAGCTGAAGGAAGTGCCCGATAAAGGAGCATTAGTGGGGTATCTCCTGGGTGGCTTCCCACGGTGAAAGTTAAAAAAGGGGCAGCACAAGTGCTATTCACAATAGCAGGACGTGGAAGCAACCTGCATGTCCATCAGTGGAGGGATGGATAAAGAAGACGTGGTACATATAGACAATGGACTAGTACTCAGCCATAAAAAGGAATGAAATGTTGCCATTTGCAGCAATATGGACGGACCTAGAGAGTGTCATACTGTGTGAAGTAAGTCAGAGACAAATATATGATATCACTTACATGTGGATTCTAAAGTAATGGTTCAAATGGAGTTATTTATAAAGCAGAAATAGAGTCACAGATGTAGAGAACAAGCTTTGGGTTACCAGGTAGGGGCTAGGAGGAGAGGGTTAGATTGGGAGACTGGATTGACATATACACACTATATATAAAATAGGCAACAAATATATAAAATAGACAACAAATATGTATAACTATATATAAAATAGACAAATATAAGGCCTTACCGTATAGCACAGGGAGCTCTACTCCATGCTCTGTGGCGGCCTATATGGGAAAAGGATCTAAAAATGAGTGGATGTATGTAGACATATAACTGATTCATTTAGTTGTACGCCTGAAACTAATACGAAATTGTAAAACAACTATACTCCATGGAAAATTAGAAAAAAAGGGGGGCGGGCAGCACAAAGGGATCTTGCCTTTTCCCTGAGCAAGTGGAAGGGGTCTCTCGAAATAGGGAAACTTGAGTATGTGTGGCTCTGTGGATGAGGCCCACCCAGCCAGCAAAATGTGAGCGTGATCAGTGTTCATGCAATGGAAGACATTAGGGTTATGTTTTCTTAGGCCTTTGAGCCAACATGTTAGTAACCGCCAGCACTGTTATTAAGACTGCCATGGCCCCTCAGCACTTTTGCCTTCGTGGGTTCCTTCCTCCATAAAAATTTTTTTTAAACAATTACACTTTACAGCTGCATTAGTATAAAGATGAATATAACCCAAGCTGGATTCATTATAATATATATATATATTTTATTTTGAAATAAAAGTTAAATCACTTTTGTGGATCTCTAAAAGCATCGTGTGCCCTGGGCACGTTGCCGACTGTGACTAATGGATACGTTGTTCCTGGTAACCACTTCCCTCTGTTTTTTTCCAGCAGTTTTCTCCTCTCCTCTCACTTACGGCCCCTTCTGACTACTTCGTTGATCTCTGTCCAAATCAGACTTTTTACTGACACTGGAAAGTTGCCCTCTAAGTGGGCTATGTTTAATCATTTGCCAGCTGTTTCAATTAAAAAAAAAAAAAACACGCACTAATTAAGTTAGTAACTTGTTGTTTTCTAAAATGGATTTGCTATTTTGGAAAGATTTTTACCAACTATACACTCAACATGAATTTTCTCAAAAGCAGAGAGCTATAGTTTTCTATGGGTACATGCGCCTCCACCCTAAAAACTTTTAGTTTTTTCCCCAAATCCCAAATCCAGATTTTTTAGGTGGGTTCAGGAACTAGGGAATGCAATTCTGTGGGCTCTGATATCCAGAAAACACCGAATTCAACTGAGTCAGTGTACTTAGCTTTCCTGCCAGCCCACCCTTAGGAGACCCCTTGTACCAGTTTCTCCTTGATGGGAACATGCTGCCAAAAAGTTGGCTCTCAGATGAAAAATGAAACAAAATAAAACCCCACCTTGTTCCCTGAAAAGAACTATTATATTTCTTTAGATTTTTATATTTGTCTTCTGCTCTCCATGTTGCTTACATTATACTGTGTGTGTGTGTGCTCCGTCGTGTCTGACTCTTTGCAAACCCAAGGACTGTAGCCTGCCAGGCTCCTGGTCCATGGGATTTTCCCAGGCAAAAATACTGGAGAGTTACCATTTCCTCCTCCAAGGGCTCTTCTCAACCCAGGAATCGAACCCGTGTCTCCTGCATTGGTAGGCAGATTCTTTACCACTGAACCATCTAGGAAGCCCTGGAAAGAGGGTAAATGGATAAGATTGACTTCTTTAGGAGAGGGGGAATGATAACCCACCCCCAGATCTTGAGCACATTAAATGTAAAAACCAAAAGTAGAAGTATATTCTTATAATCCACTGGAATATCAAGGATGAACCAGAAAAAAAACGCAACTACTGATATAAGATGTAGGGTGGTAGGTAGAAAGTTTGAACTAAGTATATATGAGCCTTCCAAGAACTTTTAAATGCATCATCACCCCTTTTCTAGTGATCGTTTGGCCCTAACTTGCTTCTCCAGTTGCATGTCTCACACGTCGTTCCCTGTGCATTATGCTCCAGCTGCCTCAAAGTTTTCATTATTCTTTGAGCATTAGAATGTGCTCGCTTTCAACTCAGCAGCATGAGTCCCTGGAGGGTGCCCTCTCTCCTGACTACTCCCTCATCCTACCACCTCCTCCTCTTCCTTCCAGACAGCTTGCCTGACTCTCCAGCCTCTGGGATCCCATGGGAGTTGGTTCACTCTTCTCTTGTGGGACCCATCAAAGAAGATGGCAGTTCATCTGTTCAGAAGTCTTGTCTCTCTTTACCTGGAACAGAGGGCATACCTGGGATACAGGACTGTCTTTGTTAAAACCTGATAATCCCAGATCAATGAGGATAGTTTGTTACTGTGTACATAGCAGTTAATACTTTGGCCACCTGATGTGAAGAGCTGACTCATTGGAAAGGATCCCGATGCTGGGAAAGATTGAAGGCAGGAGGAGAAGGGGATGACAGAGGATGAGATGGCTGGATGGCATCACTGACTCAACGGACATGAGTTTGAGTAAACTCCAGGAATTGATGATGGACAGGGAGGCCTGGCATGCTGCAGTCCCTGGGGTCTCAAAGAGTCAGACGTGACTTAGTGAGTGAGCAACAACACAGCAGTCATGAACTTTTCATGAAAAAAAAAATTTTAGGACTTAAAAAAAAAAGATTTGTTGGCAAAATCAAGCCAACAAAGAATCAAAATTAAGTGGTCAGAAATATGATAGCTTTGTAAAAGAAATGGTAATAAGCATTGACTATATTTGTGTTTAAAATGAAACCACTGTGGATATTATAAGCCGGCATGTCTTTTAAGTTTTATAAATCTTAACAAGGTACTATAATCATGCAAAAAACAAATGTTGAAAAGTAGAGAGAGAGAGGGGGGGGGGAGTCAGGAGGTCCTGTATTGTGCTAATTTATCTTTCATGATAGGAACTTGATTCTGTTTGAAATTGAAATAAGTAGGGGGAAAAAAATGACAAAGGAAAAAGCCCACGGTGACCTCTACCTTCCTAATGGCTTTACATTATTAAAGCTTCAGTTCAGTTCAATTCAGTCGCTCAGTCATGTCAGACTCTTTGCGACCCCATGGGTTGCAGCACGCCAGGCCTCCCTGTCCATTACCAACTCCCAGAGTTTACTAAAACTCATGTCCATCAAGTCGGTGATGCCATCCAGCCATCTCATCCTCTGTCGTCCCCTTCTCCTCCTGCCCCCAATCCCTCCCAGCATCAGGGTCTTTTCCAACGAGTCAGCTCTTCACATCAGGTGGCCAAAGTACTGGAGTTTCAGCTTCAGCATCAGTCCTTCCAATGAACACCCAGGACTGATCTCCTTTAGGGTGGACTGGTTGGATCTCCTTGCAGTCCAAGGGACTCTCAAGAGTCTTCTCCAACACCACAGTTCAAAAGCATCAATTCTTCAGTGCTCAGATTTCTTTATAGTCCAACTCTCACATCCATACATGACCACTGGAAAAACCATGGCCTTGACCAGACGGACCTTTGTTGGCAAAGTAATGTCTCAGCTTTTTAATATGCTATCTAGGTTGGTCATAACTTTCCTTCCAAGGAGTAAGCGTCTTGTAATTTCATGGCTGCAGTCACCATCTCAGACCGCACAGAAGCGTGCTGGCAGCGACGGGCTACCCCTCGCCCAAGGTCAGGGGCAGCAGCCGAGAGGAGCAACCCCACTTCCAACGAACGGCGCCTGCGCAGGCACAGGAGGGCCGAGAGGAACTGCTCCACGTTAAAGCTTTACTGAGCCTCAAAAGGATCTTTGGAGAATGAACATACCTCACTGTAAGGAAACATTTATTTGAAGTTACACTTTAATTCCTTTTTCTCCTTTTACAGAAGTATTAAATGTTTAAATTTTGTCTTAATACTAGCATTTATAGTATTTATAGTACAGACATACCTCATTTTATTGTGCGTTTCTTGATATCGATATTTGCATTTTTTGAAATAGATTGAATGTTTCCACCTGGCCTCAAGCGTGTCTGTTAGCACCTTTTTTTTTTTAAAGTGCATTTGCTCACATTGGGTCTCTGTGTCAGTTTGGTAATTCTCATAATATCTCAAACTTTTCATTATTATTATACTTGTCATAGTGATCTGGGATCAGTAATTTTTTATACTGTTGCAACTGTTTTGGGGTGAGTGAACATACCTGTATAAGATGGTGAACTTAATAAATGTTATCTGACTGCTTTATCAACTGCCCTTTCCCCATCTCTCCCCCTCTCCTCTGGCCTTTCTATTACCTGGCACACAACACTGAAATTAGGCCAATAACTTCTCAGTGGCCTCTAAGTGTTCAAGTAAAAGGAACAGTCACGTATCTTTCACTTTAAAGCAAAAAGCTAGAGATGATTAAGCTTAGTGAGGAAGGCATGAAAATCCGAGATAGGCAGGCTTCCTGCACCAAACAGCCAGTGAATGCAAAGGAAACATTCTTGCAGGAAATTAAAAGTGTTACTCCAGGGTTAAGGATGTGAAACAGCCTTATTGCTGGCATGGAGAAAGTTTTGGCGTTCTGGATAGAAGATCAAACCAGCCACAATATTCCCTTCAGCCAAAGCAAGGCCCTAACTCTCTCCAATTCTATGAGAGTTGAGAGAGGTGAGGAAGCAGCAGAAGAAAAGCTTGAAGTTAGCAGAGGTTGGTTTATAAGGTTAAAAAAAAAGCCATATCCATACATAAAAGTGCAAGGTGAAGCACCTAGTGCCGATGTAGAAGCTATAGCAAGTTAGAAAGAAGATCTAGCTAAAATAATGAAGGTGACTGAACAACAGATTTTCATTGTCAGTTCTATTGGAAGAAGATGCCATTTAGGATTTTCATAGCTAAAGAAGAAAAGTCAGTGCCTGGCTTCAAAGGATAGACTGACTCTCTTGTTAGGGTGAAGGGAATTGGTGACTTGAGGTTGAAGTCAGTGCTCATTTACCATTCTGAAAATCCGAGGACCCTTCCTAGTTCAATTCAGTTGCTCAGTCATATCCAACTCTTTGAGACCCCATGGACTACAGCACACCAGGCTTCCCTGTCCACCACCAATTTCCGGAGCTTATTCAAATTCATGTGCATAAAGTTGGTGATGCCATCCAACCATCTCATCTTCTGTCATACCCTTCTCCTCCCACCTTCAATCTTTCCCAGCATCAGGTTCTTTTCCAATGAGTCAGTTCTTCGCATCAGGCAGCCAAAGTATTGGCGTTTCAGCTTCAGCATCAGTCCTCCCAATGAATATTCAGGACTGATTTCCTTTAGGATGGCCTCGTTTGATCTCCTTTCAGTCCAAGGGACTCTCAAGAGTCTTCTCCAAAACCACAGTTTAAAGGCATCAATTTTTTGGTGCTCAGCTTTCTTTATAGTCCAACTCTCACATCCGTACATGACTACCAGAAAAACCGTAACTTTTACTAGACAGACCTTTGTTGGCAAAGTAATGTCTCTGCTTTTCAATATGCCGTCTAGGTTGGTCATAGTTTTTCTTCCAAGCAGCAAGCGTCTTTTACTTTCATGGCTGCAGTCACCATCTGCAGTGATTTTGGAGCCCCCCCAAAATAAATTCTGTCACTGTTTCCATTGTTTTCCCATCTATTTTCCATGAAGTGATGGGACCGGATGCTATGATCTTAGTTTTCTGAATGTTGAGTTTTAAGCCAAGTTTTTCACTGTCCTCTTTGACTTTTATCAAGAGACTCTTTAGTTCCTTTTCACTTTCTGCTATAAGGGTAGTGTTATCTGCATATCTGAGGTTATTGATATTTCTCCTGGCAATCTTCATTCCAGATTGTGCTTCATCCAGCCCAGCATTTCTCATGAGGTACTCTGCATATAAGTTAAATAAGCAGGGTGACAATATACAGCCTTGACGTACTCCTTTTCCTATTTGGAACCAGTGTGTTGTTCCATGTCCAGTTCTAATTGTTGCTTCCTGACCTCATACAGATTTCTCAAGAGGCAGGTCAAGTGGTCTGGTATTCCCATCTCTTTCAGAATTTTCCACCATTTATTGTGATCCACACAGTCGAAGGCTTTGGCATAGTCAATAAAGCAGAAATAGATGTTTTTCTGGAACTCTCTTGCTTTTTTGATGATCCAGCAGATGTTGGCAATTTGAGCTCTGGTTTCTCTGCCTTTTCTAAATCCAGCTTGAACATCTGGAAGTTCGTGGTTCATGTACTGTTGAAGCCTGGTTTGGAGGATTTTGAGCATCGCTTTACTAGCTTGTGAGTTGAGTGCAATTGTGCAATAGTTTGAGCATTTATTGGCATTGCCTTTCTTTGGGATTGGAATGAAAACAGAACTTTTCCAGTCCTGTGGCCACTTATGAATTATGAGGACCCTTATGAATTATGTTAAATCTGCTCTGCCTGTGCTCTATAAAAGGAACAACAAAGCCTGGGTAGCAGTTTACGGCATGGTTGACTGAATGTTTTAACCCACTGTGGACACTTACAGCTCAGAAAGAGATTTCTTTTAAAGCATTACTGCTCATTGACAATGTATGTGGTCACCCAGGAGCTCTGATGGAGACATAAAATGAGATTAATGTTGTTCTCATGCCTGCTACCTCAGAATCCATTCTGTAGCCCGTGAAGCAATGAGTCATTTTGACTTTCAAGTCTTACTGTTGAAGAAATATACTTCATGAGGCTATGGCTGCTATAGATAGTGATTCCTCTGATGCACCTGGGCAAAGTCAGTTGAAAACCATTGGAAAGGATTCATCATTCTAGAAGCCATTAAAAACACTTATAATTCATGGGAAGAGGTCAAAATACCAGCATTAACAGAAGTTTGGAAGAAGTTAATTCCAACTCTCATGGGTGATTTTGAGGGGTTCAGGACTTCAGTGGAGGAAGTAATTGCATATGTAGTGGAAATAGCAAGAGAGATCTAAGTGGAAGTGGCTCAGACAATAAAGAATCTGCCTGCCAATGCAGGAGACTGAGGTTCAGTCCCTGGGTTTGGAAGATCCCCTGGAGAAGGACATAGCAACCCACTCCAGTATTCTTGACTGGAGAATTCCATGGACAAAGGAGCCTGGTGGGCTGTAATCCATGGGGTCACAGAGTTGGACATGACTGAGCGACTAATACACACACACACACACACACACACACACAGAAGTAGAAGTGGAGCCTAGAGATGGGACTGAATTACTTCAGTCTAATAATAAAACTTGAGTGGATGAGGCATTGCTTCTAATGGTTGAGCAAAGAAGGTAGTTTCTTGAGGTGAATCTACTCCTGTTGAAGATGCTATGAAGACTGTTGAAATAACAAACATTTAGAATATTATATAAACTTAGTCGATAAAGCAACCTCAAGGTTTGAAATGATTGGTGCCAGTTTTGAAAGAAGTTCTGTCATGGATAAAATGCTATCAAACAGCTTTGCCTGCTGCAGAGAAATTGTTCCTGAAAGGAAGAGTCAGTGGTGTGGGAAACTTTATTGTCATCTTTCAAGAAATTGCCACAGTCACCCCAGCCTTTATCAGTCGCCACCCTAATCAGTCAGCAGCCATTGACATTGACCCTCCACCAACCAAAAGTTTATGACTCACTAAAAGCTTAGATTATGGTTAGCATTTTTTTAGCAATACAGTATTTTGAAATTAATATATGCACGTAGTCTTTTTAGATATAATGTATTGCATGCTTAGTGGACTACAATATAGAGTAAATATGACTTTCATATGCACTGAGAACCGAAAAATTCATGTGACTTACTTTATTGTGATGCTTGCTTTGTTGTAGTGGTCTGGAAACAGACCTACAATATCAGAGTGACGTCTGTATATGCTTTTAATCTTTTGTCTGTATTTCTCTATCTTTTGTCTATATTTCTCTCTCTAGTTGCCTAGCTGGCCATACAGAAGTTTTGAGGGTCACTAGCTTAGCAGCAGCAGATATGTATTGAGATTTCTTGTTGTGAGGCATTTGGATTTGGGATGAAGAGAAATAAAAATCCTTCTTTGTGCTTTTTTAAATTTAAAAAACACTGTGATGGTTACTTTTATGTGTCAGCTTGGCTGGGCTACAGTAGTCAGGTATTTGGTCAACCATTATTCTAGATACCTCTGTGAAAGTATTTTTTAGATGATATTAACCTTTAGGTCAGTAGACTTTGGGTAAAGCAGATTAACCTCCATGTTGTGGGTGGACCTCATCCAATCAGTTGAAAGCCTCAATAAAAAAGACTGACCTCCCTCGCATACGAGGGGATTGTGCCAACAGACCGGCTTTGGACGTGAGTGCCAGTTCCTCCTGGGTCTCCAGCCTGCTGGCGTAAATTTTGGGTTTGCCATTCTCCCTAGTTGTGTGTGCCGTTGCTTAAGATAAGTTTCTCTCTTTCTCTCCAGCTCCATCCATCTATACATACACCCTACTGGTCTGTTTCTCTGGAGAACCCTGACTAATCCCTGCAGCTAACACACATGTATAATATCTCTAAAAATAATGATATAATTACTTCTTTTTATAAAAAGTTAAAGCTTCGGTATGAGAAAATAGGTCCAGAAGCATTTGGGAAAATGTCCAAGGGGACTTACATAGACTCCTTCTATATTAGTTAGTGATGGATCTGAGGCGAAGACCTATGAATGACTGACTCAGGAGCGTACCCTTCTTTCCAGTGAATTATGATCATTATAATTACCTACTAAATTATGATATAGAAACAAATACCTGGAGAATACAGAATACAAGATCTATGTGAGATAGATCTTGATGGGTTTGTAGAATTACCTGGAGGAAAAGAGATGAAGAAGCATTTTTAAGGCAGTGAAAAGTGTTTTTTAAAGCTTTAGAGGAGAGAATGAATAAAATGCACCTATGAGATTGGGTCATTGTGGGGCAGATATTAAGTGAAAAAAATCAAGGCATGAAGCAGTAGGAATGTTACTGTTTTTATATAAATACAAAAGGTATATGTATAAAATTCACATATACATGTAGTCAGTGATAAAAATATATGCACATGTGTATATATATGTTTCTGCTTGTGGGCATATATTCATAAGGTTATATAAGGAAAGCTTACCTGCATTTCCAGGAAGAAAGAGTAGCCATCTTGCTTCTAAGACCTGAGTCCCTTATTCCCGAGGAGCAAATAAATACACCTGTGTTACTAAAAAGCAATGCTCCATTAAGATGATTCAGGGCGGGTTTCACAAAAACTGTTAATTGTACTTTGTGGAAGGATAGGGAGGGAGACTTTTATTTTTTTTCAATTTTGTTGCCTTCACATTTTAAAAATCATATGCATGAATTACTTTTTGTAATAATAATTGTGAAAACTAGTTTAAAAAGGAAAAGGTCCTTATTAATGCCACTGAACTATATAAAGATGGTTAAAAAGATAAATATTATGTTGTGCATATTTTGACATGAAAGAAAGCGGAAAAGAAAGAGAGGAAAGGAGGGGTAGGAAGGAGAGGGAAGGATATCATCCACTGATAAATATAAGACTACAAACGAATGTATAAAAATTGTTCTATTTTTCCTGAAATTGTTCAGTCTTTGATGTGACATGTGCTGAAAAGAAAAAGCATGCTCCTTGGGCAGCTCTAAAATTATCCCCCTAAGCAGTGAAAAGAGCAACATTTGGGGACAACATTTTTGGTCATATTCCCTCTTCCAGGTTGGCTGTGTGCTCAGGCTAAGGGCGACCATGGGACCCACTTTCACCCAGAATAGCTCTGGATTTGACCTTCAGCAGGCTGCTTCCAGGAGCTGCCAAGCCCATGGCACATTGCCTGGAGCTGTGCCCACATTGTTATTTCACTCACTTTTCCATTAAAAATCGAGACAAAATATAAACATCCCAGAGCCCTGTGTTCCTTGGGTTAGAACTGGCCCAGCACACTTCTCCTGGCCAGATGCCCGCCAGTGGAGGGGAGTGGGAGGGGGCAGGATCCACATCCTAGGCCACGGAGGGAAGGGATGCTGGGCGTGCTGCAGCTAGGCTGGACGGAGGTGTCTTGGGAAGCTGAGCCCCCATCCCAAGAGTCCGCTGGCTGAGACCTCTGAGGGCCTCGCGTCCCCCTGAGGATGCCCTGCCCGACCTGACTCTTGCCTCCCTTCAGCCCTCCTTTCCTGGCCCCCTGTGTCAGGCAGACAGGGCACCTTCGCCCAGCCTTGCTGCTCCCCCGTGGGGGGAAGCCAAGACCTGTGGCAGATATTTTGACATAATATTTTCATAAAAATTGTCAAGTAGACATAACATAAAATGTACCATTCTAATCATTTTTAAATGTACAATTCAGTGGCATTGAGTACATTCGCAGCGCTGTGCTTGACACAGCCTTTTGGTGCAGGGAGCATTTGAAGACAGTCCACTTGATGCTGTCGTTTTTCCACGGCTTTGTTTTAAACACTTCAAAAGAACAGGACGATGAATAGCCAGTCACCTAGATTTGCCATTTGTTTGTTTGTTTGTTTAATCTCAAATATTTTATTTACATATCATGTTGTTCTAGAGAGAATTTAAGGAGACTGAAAAGTAACATGACTTGAAACAAACATAGATTCTGCATTTAACATTTTCTTTGATTTTCCTCTCTCTCTCTCAGTGTATACTAGTTTGATTTTTTGCTGAATCATCTGAGATTCAGTTACAGACATCATGATGACAAGTCACTGTTAAAATGTTCTCCATGTACCCCATAAACAAAGGTCATTTCTTTTCAAGGCACACAAACTGTTGTGTATTTTTTTTTTTTAATTCAGGATCCAAAGATCACATTGTATTTGATCATCATGTCTCCTCAGTGTCCTTGAATCTAGAACACATACCTATTTTTCGTGTGTGTGTGTGTGTGTGTGTGTGTGTGTGTGTGGTCTTTCTTGACACTGTTGCTTCTGAAGAGCCCAGGCCAGTTGTTTTACAGAGTATTTGTTGATGTGGTTTGGCTGTTTGTTTCCTTGTGTTTGGATTCAAGCTGAGTATTGCTGGTAGGAAGGTTGTTATTTTAACACCACCTAGGATACTGCAGCTCAGTTCTGGTACTAACGCCCGGAGTCAGCACAGATCCCACAATCTTCTGATGTCAGCTGTAAGTTCAGGGGATCCCCAGGCTACCCATCCACTGACTGACAAGCTGCAAATTCAGAATTTCTAATTACACCCCCCTTGAGTTCAGTAATTTATCAGGATGACTCACAGAATTCATAAAGATGCTATTGTAGAGGAGGAAAAATACATTTCCCTCTACTCTTCTAGGTTCTTGGCTAAAAGACAGGTTAGCAAGAGAAAAATAAAAGTTTAAAAATGTGTATACCTCCTGTATACATGAGAGAGATCCAGGAAAACTAACTCCCCCAAATGACCCAAGCTACCACCTTAAATACCATCTCCAGCTAAAGACAAAAATAGACATTGGAGGGCATGGGGGCACCAGTTTTGGGAACTTACCAGGCAAAGCATAGTAAACACGGGTATGTTGTTATTGCAGATGTAAGTCCACGCCTTCTCCACTGATAAGAATTTCTAGAGTTTTAGTCATCCTCTTCCTGGTACAGAGAGGGAGACACCCTTACACGTGGAAGTTTCCCTTGTAAATATAAGTGTCTCTTACAAAAGGTAACGTCTATTTGGTTTTCAGAGTTCCTCTCATGTCTGCTGTTTTTGTTTGCTTGTTTGTTTTTTAAGGCCATCTCAATATAATTCTAATGCCAAACAAATATATTTTTGGGTGGCACTTCCCTGGTGGCTCAGCCGGTTGGGAAGATCCCCTGGAGAAGGGAATGGTAACCCACTCCAGTATTCTTGCCTGGAAAATTCCATGGACACAGGAGCCTGGTGGCCTACAGTCCATGGGGGTTGCAACGAGTCAGACATGACTGAGTGACTAACAGCAAGAAGGTTCTGCTTCCCTTTGCTATACTGATTATTTTGTTATAAAGAATACAGCCTAGGAACAGTCAATGAGAAGACATACAGGGTGAGGTCTGGGAGAGCAGAATTTCTGTGCGCTGTTCCTATGGAATGAGAACATACCACCTTCCTGAGACATTAATGTGTTCACCAACCAAGAAGGTCCCCTGACCTACAGTGTCTAGAGTTTTATTGTATTAACGTGATTGGTTGGGTCACTGGCCATTGAATTCATCTCCAGCCCCTACCCCTTCCCCAGAAACTGGGCTGGCTCAAAGACCCAACCCTCTAATCTTGTGTTTGGTCTTGTGATTGGAAACCAGCCCTCATCCTCAAGCTGGGCACCCACATGAGTCACTTTCTTAACATAAACTCAGGTGTGATCCAAGGGGCTCATCAGAAACAAAGGTACCTCTTTCACTCAGGAAATTTCAAGAATTTTAGAAATTCTGTGCCAGGAACCAGGGACAAAGATCAGACAAATTCTTTATTTTATAACAGCTATATAGGTCATTTTGTGTCCTTCTCAGTATATTATATCATGAGACACCATAATATCACTTTGTCCCATCATTACTGATAACAGACTTGGTAATATATGCCACATTTCTCCATTATAAAGATATTTTAGGCTTTTTAATTAGGTAATATTTTGTGTGAAATTCTGAATATTTAATTTCCCCAAATCTTTTCATGAAGAAGTTTTAACATTTAATGACTGTTGGCTATATCAGCTATTGCAAAATGGTTATTTTCTGACAATTCTTTCAAATTAATTAATTAATGTATTTGGCTGCACTGAGTCTTAGTTGTGGTATTTGGGACCCAGTTCCTTGACCAGGGATTGAGCCCTGGCCCCCTGCCTTGCAAGTGCAGCATCCTAGCCACTGGACCACCAGGAAAGTTCCCAAATGGTTATTTTCTAATTCAATAATGTCATCTACGTTTATTGTTGTTCAGTTGCTAAGTCATGCCTGACTCTTTGTGAACCCATGGACTGCAGCACACCAGGCTTCCCTGTTCTTCACCATCTTCCAGAGTTTGCTCATACTCATGTCCACTGAGTCAGTGATGCCATCCAACCATCTCATCCTCTGTCACCCCCTTCTCCTCCTGCCCTCAATCTTTCCCAGCATCAGGGTCTTTTCCAATGAGTCAGCTCTTTGCATCAAGTGACCAAAGTATTGGAGCTTCAGCTTCAGCATCAGTCCTTCCAATGAATATTCGGGATTGATTTCCTTTAGGACTGACTGGTTTGATCTCCTTGCAGTCCAAGGGACTCTCAAGAGTCTTCTTCACCACAATTTGAAAGCATCGATTCTTCAGCACTCAGCATTCTTTATGGCCCAAGTCTCACATCCGTACATGACTCCTGGAAAAGCCATAGTTTCACTATACAAGCCTTTGTCAACAAAGTGATGTCTCTGCTTTTTAATATGCTATCTAGGTTTGTCATAGCGTTTCTCCCAAGGAGCAAGCATCTTTAATCATGGCCGCAGTCACCAGCCACAGTGAGTTTGGAGTCCAAGAAAATAAAATCTGTCACTGATGACACTTTGTCCCTTTCTATTTACCCTGAAGTGATGGGACTGGATGCCATGATCTTAGTTTTTGAATGTTGAATTTTAAGCCAGCTTTTTCACTCTTCTCTTCACCCTCATCAAGAGGCTCTTTAGTTCCTCTTTGCTTTCTACCATTAGAGTGGTGTCATTTGTATATTTGAGGTTGTTGATATTTCTCCTGGCAGTCTTGATTCCAGCTTATGATTCATCCAGCCTGGCATTTAGCATGATATACTCTACATAGAAGTTAAATAAGCAGAATAACAATATACAGCCTAGCTGAACTCCTTTCTCAGTTTAGAACCAGTCCATTGTTCCATCTCTGGTTCTATCTGTTGCTTTTTGATCGGCATACAGGTTTCTCAGGAGGCAGACAAGGTGATCTGGTATGCCTGTCTCTGAGAAATTTCCACTGTTTGTTGTGATTCAAACAGTCAAAGGCATGAAGCCAAAGTAGATGTTTTCCTGAAATTGCCTAGCTTTTTCTGTGATCCAGCATTTGTTGGCAGTTTGATCTCTGGCTCCTCTGCCTTTTTGAAATCTAGCTTGTACATGTGGAAGTTCTCGATTCACATACTATTAAAACCTAATTTGAAGGATTTTTAGCATTACCTTGTCAGCATGTGAAATGAGGGCAATTGTGTGGTAGCTTGCACATTCTTTGGCACTGCCTTTCTTTGGGATTGGAATGAAAACTGACCTTTTCCAGTCCTATGATCATTATTTTCCAAATTTGCTGGCATATTGAGTACAGCACTTTCACAGCATCATCTTTTAGGATTTGAAATAGCTCAGCTGGAATTCCATCACCTCCACTAGCTTTGTTCATAGTAATGCTTCCTCAGGCCCACTTGACTTCGTACTCCAGAGTGTCTGGCTCTAGGTGAGCGACAACACAATCATGGTTATCTGGGTCATTAAGACGTTTTTTGTATAGTTCTGTGTATTCTTGCCACTCCTAGCTGGCTTTTTTTTTTTTTTTTCCTGTAAAGAAGAGCTTTCACTTTCCCCTCTGGTACTCCATTTAAGTTTTTAATAAAGTATCTTTATGAACTCACAGGTTCTATTACACACAGGTTTTTGTTTTTATGCTCAAATTATCCTAGATTTGAATAATGAGCGTCTCTTCATGCTCATTCCTGTATTCAGTTTCGAGTACTTACTCTGTGGTCCAAAGTGATGTTGATGAGGTTATTATGATTTTGTTATGAATTGATGCAGCCTAATAAATAACTAAAACAACCATTAATTATCATGTAGGAGATGAGTCAGTCTTCCTCTCTCACAGAGACTTTTTCCATCACTGACCCATCACTCACATGATGTGACCGAACTGCGGTGAAGGATGGGAGGGCAGTAAACACCCACGGAAAGATCACAAGTAGAGGAGAGCAGGGTCACCACACTGTCTGGCTCGGAAAAGACTGTCAAGCCAAGTGATGACTTTGAGAATTCACTTTAGCTTCATGGACTGCACATCAGCTAAATAATCGTTATGTGTCCTTAACAATGGCAATTCACTTTCTATTAGTATGCATGTACACATACATAAAAGTATGTGTACTTTTTATTGTAGCCTTCCTTATAATGCATGTCAGATGTATACTCACCTCTGCAGAGAAATGTTTCAGGGGTAAAAAGGAGAGAAGGAAATTTTGGCTAAAAATGATAACATTCTGATAAGAAAAAAGGAATGTTCAACTAAATTTCTTATGGTTTTCTTTTAGCTAAGTAGAGTCTATACATTAAAATTGTTTATAGGCTTTTATAAATAATTGTTTTGAGGGAAAAATAATCTACTTTTAAAAAATTTATTGGAGTATAGTTGATTTACAATGTTGTGTTAATTTCAGGTATATAGCAAATTGAATGAGGTATACATATATCCAGTCTTTTTGTTTTATTTTTAAGACTCTTTCCCGTATAGACCGTTACAGAGTATTAAAGAGTATTAAGCAGAGTTCCCCATGTAATACAGCAGGTTCTTATTAGTTATATGTTTTAAATACTATGCACATGTCAATCCCGATCTCCCAATTTATCCCATCATGCCTTTATCCCCAGGTAACCATAAGCTTGTTTTTTACATCTGTGACTTATGTTTTGTAAATAAGTTAATGTTTACCATTTTTTTTTAGATTCCACATATGAGTGATATTGTATGATATCTGTTTTTTGTGTCTGACTGACTTCCCTCAGTAAGATAATCTCTAGGTCCCTCCACATTGCTGCAAATTGCATTGTTTGGTTCTTTGTTATGGCTAATATTCCATTGTATATATGTACCATATATTTTTTGTCCATTCCTTTGTTGATGGACATTTAGGTTGCTTCCATGTCCAGGCTATTGTAAAGAGTGCTGCAGTGAGCATTGAGGTACATGTATCTTTGTGAATTATGGTTTTCCCCAGATATATGCCAAGGAGCAGGATTGCTGGGTTACAACCAACCTATTTTTAGAAGAAGCTGATTTTAGAATCTATTAAAAAAAAATTCAAGCTATTCTTTAAAAGTACTGTATGTTCATTCATAAGTAATTCAAACAACACGGAATATAATAAGGTGGCAAATAATCATTTCAGTTCCTGAGTGAAAAATTATGCAAGGGAAGGCACTTAGAGATGGATTTCTCAACTTCAGCACAAATGAGCTTTGGGACTGGATCATTTTTTGTGGTGGGGGCTGCCCGCTGCACTGTGGGACGGTGAGCAACAGCCCTGGCCTCTACGCACCAGATGCTGGTAGAACTCCGAAGCTCCAGCTGTGACAACCAGAATGCCTCCAGATTCTGCCACCTGTCCCCTGGGGGACAAAACTCCCTCACTGAGAACCAAAGAGTTAGGTAAGGATATTCTACTGGACACATACCTGGTAATAAGAGTGATTTTAAAATCAAGATACCTTTGTCCAAAGCTCCAGTTTCAAAACACTCCCTAAATGAAAAGAGCCATGTCAAAACATCTTCGCTTCATCCTAGTCATGGTTATTATGGGTTACTTGGACCAAAGTAGCCTTCTCTCTATTTTTCTCCTTCCCACTCTATTTACATTTTAAAATTAAGTTCATGAGTACATAAACTCCCACCTTGGCCTTGATGACTCCTTCCTCAGATCTCAGCCTGAGTGTGCCTTCCTGGGGCATTCTTGGGATGTTCAAGGTGATTTCCATACTTTTGTTACATGTTCCCACAACGTCCTGTCCTTACTTTTGTTTATAACACTTGTCACATTTGGAATTACCCGTTTAATTTCTATTTGTCCTGTCCAGCTCACTGCCAGTGTTGATTACTACAACTCATAGTGTCTGACATTAAGTATATGCCAAGGAAATATACTGAAATTCATTTTTTCTTTGGTTCCAAAATTATTCATCCTTAAATTCATATGTAACGTTCTTTTTTTTTTTTTTTTAGTACTTTAACTGTGGTGAAAAAGAGTTAAGGTGCTTGAGGTACTTGTGAAGAGAAATAGATAACCATGGGTCAGGGTTGACTGCCTCCTTCCAGTCTGTGGCACCAGCCAATCCCAACACATATTTCACTCACTTTCCTTTTCAGAAGTCACAGGATGTTGGGGTCCTTTAATGGACCGGAACCTGGTGGCCTGGAGTCGATAATGAGAAAGTGAAAGAAGGAAAGAGGCTGATATCCCCTGGGTTATGCAGCTGGCCTTCACGCTCCAGGGAATCAGCCAGAAATAGAGAGATAGAGAGAGAGAGAGAAAGACACCGGGACCCAAGCTCTGATAGAGCAAGGGTGCTTTATTGAATTCTGTAAGAGTATATATACCAGTAGCTTCTTTAGATAAAGATCAAGAGACCAGACTTTACAAGTTTACCAAGGAAGCAAGGAGCAATAGAGGCCATAGGGCCAAAAGGCGATCCATATCAAAAGAGGGTCGTAAGTAGTTGCTTATCACCATATGGGAAAACTAAGGAAGGAAATGCATGCATTCCTCAGTCCCCAAGCCTCTCCTCTTAATTCCTGAATATTCAGGAATTAATAAGGAACAGAGGATTCATGACAGATCCAAAACAGCACACAGGAAGCTTCCTGTTAAATGCTTCCTGACAACAGGATAGGCTTTCATGCAATGCTAAATAAAGAACATGATTTAAGAATTCTTTATGTAAGTTGAGGAGATATAACTGTGAAAGCTCATGTGTCTTTTCCCTTGTATAAATGGTAATATACAAGGGTGGCTTGGCCTGCAGAAGCTTGAAGCAGGGTTCCGTTTCCCGGTCAGGAATAGAGATAAGGCCTTGGCAGTGAGAGCTTGGAATCCTAGTCACTAGACTGCCAGGGACCAGCGGCCAGTGACAAGACTCTGCCCATCATCTGTGTGGAAATAAATTTTCACATAGAGATGGAAAGTAGAGAAACAAGTAAAGTGTTTATTAGGAAGAAAAGGAATATGTATGATCGACAAACAGACAGGCTCAGAGAGAGTCGCACCGTCACAGGTTGAATCACTTTTAGGGAGTATTTCTTCCGTATTTCCTTTGGCCAGTCATCTTGCTTTGCCCGGTTCTGAGTCTGGATTTGGTATGTCTCAAGGTCTTCCCATGTGTGTGTGCACATCTCTTAGCCAAGATGGATTCTAGAAATGCCCATTGCTAGAGTGGGTATTGATATCACTCACTATGGGGTGGCGCCCCCTCCCTTTTTGACCTCCAAGGAGTCTGTCTGCACGTGTGGTCAGGCGTGTCTCCTTGACTTCTAGAATGAGGAATTTGTGGTCTCGCTATCTCCTATCTGGGCAGGGCCCAGCCTCCTCTCCTTCTATTTCGTAGTATCTGTCCACAGGGGACAAATTCCAGCTGCTCAGCCCGGGGCCCATCTATCTCCTGCCTCCATCTGGAACATAGTCTCAAATTACTCAAAACATTCAAAAGATTCGTAAACTCTATTTTTTTTAATGATGGAGATGATGCAAGATTGAAACAAAGGTATTGAGACTTTCTCTGCAGGATATTTTTGGCTTCAAATAACAGAGTACCCAATTGGAAATGGTTTAAGCAAAGAAAATTATCATTATTTTATATAATAAGATTCAAGGTGGGTTGGTTTCAGGTTTGGATAAACAGTTAGCTCAATAACACCTTTGAATACCCAGCTTATTTCATCTTTTCCATTCTTCCACCTGCACATGTCAGTTTTATCTGCATTCTGGCTCAGCCATGGTAACAAAATGTCTGTCCTACTTCCACAAGTCATGTCTAGCCCTCCACTGAGTGGAAAGAAACCTTCCTTTGTGTTTCTTTCAAAATATTTAAATTTACATAAAATTCACTTTTTATCATGCAGTTCTTTGAGTTTTGACAAACACATACTCACGTCATCACTCCCACAGTCAAGATACAGAACACTTTCATTAACCCCCACTTTTTGCGTGTGTGTGTGCTATCCTCATCCCTAAATCCGGCAACGATTGATAGCTTCTTTGTCCTGGCCATTCTAATACGTGTGGTGATATATCATTATGACTTTTATTTGCATTTCCCCCAAAGCATAATGATTTTAGAACTTTGCATGTGCTTATTTGCCATCTGTATATCTTCTATAGTGAAGATTCTGTTCAAATCTTTTGTCCATGTTTTTATGTTTTTATTCTTACTCTTGAGTTTTGAGTGTTCTTTATATATTCTAGATAAAAGTTCTTTCTTGTGTATGTTTTGCCAGTATATCCTCCAAAGCCTGTGGATTGTCTTTCCATTCTTCTACTGCTCTGTTTTTTGAAGCAAAAGATTTTAATTATGATGGAGTCCAATTTACCAATTTTCTCTTTCTACGATTATAGTTTTAGTGTCATATCTAACAAGTCTTTGCATAACCCAGGCTTATAAAGATATTTTTCTATGTTCTAAAAGTTCTATCAGTCAGTCAGTCGGTTCAGTCGCTCAGTCATGTCCGACTCTTTGCGACCCCATGGACCGCAGCACACCAGGCCTCCCTGTCCATCATCAACTCCCGGAGTCCACCCAAACTCATGTCCATTGAGTCAGTGATGCCATCCAACCATCTCATCCTCTATTGTCCCCTTCACCTCCTGCCTTCAATCTTTTCCACATCAGGGTCTTTTCCCGTGAGTCAGCCCTTTGCATCAGGTGGCCAAAGTATTGAAGTTTAAGCTCAACATCAGTCCTTCCAATGAACACTCAGGACTGATTTCCCTCAGGATGGACTGGTTGGATCTCCTTGCAGTCCAAGGGACTCTCAAGAGTCTTCTCCAACATCACAGTTCAAAAGCATCAATTTTTCGGCGCTCAGCTTTCTTCACAGTCCAACTCTCACATCCATACATGACCACTGGGAAAACCATAGCCTTGACTAGATGGACTTTTGTTGGCAAAGTAATGTCTCTGCTTTTTAATATGCTATCTAGGTTGGTCATAACTTTCCTTCCAAGGAGTAAGCGTCTTGTAATTTCATGGCTGCAAGTCACCATCTGCAGTGATCTTGGAGCCCCCCAAAATAAAGTCTGTCATTGTTTCGACTGTTTCCCCGTCTATTTCCCATGAAGTGACAGGACCGGATGCCATGATCTTAGGAAAGAAATACATCAAGGCTGTATATTGTCACCCTGCTTATTTAACTTATGTGCAGAGTACATAATGAGAAACGCTGGGCTGGATGAAGCACAAGCTGGAAGCAAGATTGTCGGCAGAAATATCAGTAACCTCAGATATGCAGATGACACCACCCTTACGGCAGAAAGTGAAGAAGAACTAAAGAGACTCTTGATGAAAGTGAAAGAGGAGAGTGAAAAAAGTTCTATAGTTTCCCATTTATATTTGGGATCCACTTTAAGGTATTTTTTGTACAAAGTAAGAGGCACAGATTTAGGTTCTTTTTTTTTTTTAAACATAGGGATGTCCAATTTTTAAACACCATTTGTTGAAAACGCTGTCTTTTCATTTTTGAATTGCCTGTGTCCCTTGGTCAAAATTGGTTGACTTTGTGTGGGTTAGTTTCTGAACTCTCTATTCTGTTTGCCTGAGTGTCTGTTCTTTAACCAACACCAAATTTTCTTGATTACTGTAGCTTTATAATGGTAAATCTTAAAGTCAAGTAGTATGAGTCTGTTATCTTTTAGAGTCAGCTTCTCAGTCTTTACAAAAGAAGAAAAATCTTTCTTTCTGAGACTTGATTAAGGCTGTGTTGAAGCTATAGATCAATGTGGAGAGAATTGATATTTTAACAATGCTCAGTTCTTCTAATCCATGGGCTCAGTATAATGCACACTTTCGGAATTAATGCACTCTTAATTCACACTAAGAATGAGGAAATTTTTCAAGAAAAGTTCCTGAAAGACTTCCTCTTATCTCATGAACTTGAGTGGGTCACTAAGCTCAAAGCCCGTCATTGTCAAGAGGAGTAGGACTGACATGACAGGCTTAGACCAGTGTTTTGAAATTTGCCTCATGACTTATTAGCGGGTTCAGAAGTCACATTTAGTGGGTCAGAGTTATCATTTGAAAAAGAAATATAGTTGAAGAAGCATGCTAAAACATAATGCACATTATAAAAATAGATATTCTATTAAGGTTTCTTTTCGATTTTCTGTAAAATCACATAGAGTACATATGTGTCCTGGGTTGCCATATGATATTTGTTTCTTACTCTGAGTTGCAGTCTAAAAAGTTTGCAGTGTCAGATTTAATCTTGAGCTGGGAATAGAGCCACCCTCTCTGATGGATAGAGATCTAAACAAGATATGGATCTCTTAGTTATGAATGGAGGAAGAGTAAATATTATTAAATAGCAAGCAGCAGAGCTTGTGACATCTCTTGACATTTTTTTCTTTGATGATGAATTCTTTGTCTTTCCATTCTTTGGGGTTCTAGTTAATGAAAACATGCCATTTTGCCCAAGTAACACAGATATTCATGTAAGCATAAATGAATGAAAGAACACAGATATTCATGTAAGCATAAATCTTCTGTTGCTCTCCAGTTAGGAGGCACTAAAAGAATATCTGTTGGTTCTCTTTTGGAGATAAGCAGTGGAAACAGGAACAGCAACCTCTGATAATAATAACTACTTGACTTAGGAAAAAGAAATCAGTTCTGTATCTCAGATGGACATTAATAGATAATTAATCTGACAAAACAAAGAGAATGCTTATTCTCACCAACACAATATCACCACACTGACACTATTTAAAATTTTACATACTGTACTCGGTTCCAGCTAATTCATTATGTCAGCCATAAACAAAAGGTCTCTAAATGTAGTTTGGTGGATTCTCTGAGTTAAAATCTTTGAAGTTAAGAAAGGAATTTTGTTGCCAGATACTGTTTCTTGGCACTTGCCCCGTTTCACCAGATTCTTAAACCTCCAAAACAATTTACACACTGTTTCTGTCAACTCACAATTCATAGTTTGGGTTCAGGAGTCACTTCTAAATGTCAAAAAGCGAAGACATTTCACACACCTTAGAAAGAGAAATTGCATTTTAAAAGTTTACCTCAAGTAAACATAGAGGGTAATGTCAATTCAGCTGGTCTGTGGGGTTGTGTGGTCTCTTGACACATGAAAAGGGTCTTGCCTTCTGCCCTGCATTGCTTTTTATGCAGGAATATCCTGAGTGATACACTTTGCAGGTCCTCATGAAATAAGAATATACTGGATTTGGCTACACAATTCCCCAGATGAATGCAGTATCAAATTGATCTGTTTCTAACTTGGTCAGAGGTTTCTGCTGCAAAAACTTCTTTTTCCCTTGGTTGTTTTCTTTATTGAAAAATTCATGGGACTCACACAACCACTCTATTGATGTGTAGAGTAACCTATGTGTAGAGTAACCCTTTAGGTACATTCTTTACATCATACCTGCTTATTAGGAGCCAGTTACATTTTTTTTGGCTGAGGATCAAATTACTCAACTGGTAGATATAAAGGCATGTTTGTTTCACAACTACAGCAAGAATATTTGAAGAAGGAGTAAGAGGGGGCAGGGGTACAGCCCACAACAAAAAGACCAACTCCACAGTCTGATTTTTAGCTTAGAATAAAAATCCCCCTTTTCTACGTCTAGAGTTATTTCTATGCCAGCTGACTTCTGGAAACTTACACATAAACATTTACTTAAACTTAAGGTCATGCCACAAGTTAGTAGAAACTGGGAAATTTCAGCTTTGATGGACACAGCTGCTGACTAAGCATTTGCTGGATTTTATAGTAAGTCTGAGAGGCATATCATTTCAAATGACTTAAAACACAGCATAAGAATATTATAAACATATATAGTGTCTCTCTTCTAGATTGTCCTATATGTTTGAGACATTTAAATAACTTTGTATCACTGTGGTTAAATTTCATGATGTTGAAACCAATTCCCCTGGAAACCAAGTTCCCCTACTGGGCTTCTGATGAACCTCTCTATCCAAAACTTTATTCCCTTTGTTGTCCTGTCCCTGTTGCCCTCAGGATTGAGGAGTATCAAGGAAAACAGGACACTGAAATCATGCAGGGTTTAAAAGGTATAAAAGCCGCTTACTGTCCCCAGTTTCTTGTTTGTTTTTTTTGGGGAAAAAAAAAAAAAAAAGGCTTCAGTCTTCTTGATCTTCCCAAGTTCCAAAGAGCAGGTTCAAGCAGTTGATGATTAGAACAATAGAGTCGCATAGTTTTGGTTCCTCCTGAAGGGATATATATAGCAATCTGATGCATATCTTAAGTTGTTTTGCAGGCGCCAAGAACCCAACCCATGGTGGAAAATGCTGACTGTCTTCAGGCCACAAGCACATAGATCCCAAACTGGTTGGAACCAGAAGCTTGATCATTGAGATTCCCAAAAGATCACTGTTATCTTACCACTCATTAATCAGAAAGGCCACAAACTGATCACCTACCCTGTGAACCTCTCCCCTGACACTTAAAAATTTTTTTTTAAATTTTATATTGGAGTGCAGTTGATTTACAATGTTGTGTTAGTTTCATGTATACAGCCAAGTGATTCATTTATGTCTATGCACATATATCTATTCTTTTTTTTCAAATTCTTTTCTCATTTAGGTTATCACAAGATATTGAATAGAGTTCCCTGTGCTATACAATGAGTCCCTGTCTTAGTAACCCCTTCCCAGAAAGCCACTGGGGAGTTCAGGGCTTTTGAGCTTGAGCTTCTTGCTCTGTTGTTGTTTTTGTTCGGTCACTCACTCGTGTCTGACTTTTTGCGACCCTGCGGACTGCACCACACCAGGCTTCCCCATCCTTCACCATCTCCCAGAGCTTGCTCAAACTCATGTCCATTGAGTCAGTGATGCCATCCAACCATCTCATTCTCTGTCGTCCCTTTTTCCTTGGGCCTTCAATCTTTCCCAGCATCAGGGTCTTTTCCAAATGAATCAGATCTTCGCATCAGGTGGCCAAAGTATTGAAGCTTCAGCCTCAGCATCAGTCCCGCCAGTGAATATTCAGGGTTGATTTCCTTTAGGATTGATTGATTGGATCTCCTTGCAGTCCAAGGGACTCACAACAGTCTTCTCCAACACCACAGTTCAAAAGCATCAGTTCTTTGGTGCTCAGCTTTTTTTATGGTCCAACTCTCACATCCTTACGTGACTATTGGAAAAACCATACCTTTGACTAGATGGACCTTTGTTGGCAAAGTAATGCCTCTGTTTTTTAATATGCTGTCTAGGTTGGTCATAGCTTTTCTTCCAAGGAGTATGTGTCTTTTAATTTAATGGCCACACTCACCATCTACAGTGATTTTGGAGCTCAAGAAAATAAAGTCTGTTGCTGTTTCCATTGTTTCCCCATCTATTTGCCATGAAGTGATGGGACCAGATGCCATGATCTTAGTTTTTTTGAGTGTTGAATTTTAAGCTTTGTTTTGCGCCCTGCAAATAAAGCCTTGCTTTGCTGCAAACACCTTCTGTTAGAGTTGACTTTCTGCATGACGGGCATACAGGCCCCTGCTTGGTAACAAAATCTTCACCCCAGACAATTTAAACTTCTTTCCCACTTCCTCTACCCCACTGTTGTTTTCCTACCCCGGTGGGAGATTTGAAACATGGCCTCAGTGTACCTGGGGTTCAGACGTTAGAGAATTCTTCCAGCCTAGTTCCAGTAAGTTCCTATGCCTTTAAAATCACAGGACCACAGGCACTCAGTCTGAAATACTATTGTTTGTCAGAGTTAAAGGCATTTTAAGGAGTATTTGGCGTCATTGAAGGAGGAACTTGGGCACCAGGGAAGTGGATTGGGGCCAGGAAATACATACCGAATAATAATAGCTACAATTTATCTTCTGCTTACCATGTCCCCAGCACCTGTTATTTCACTTTAATCTTTATCTGTGAGGTAAGTATTTTTTATCCTTCAAAGAGTTTAAGTAAATTGACCAACATCACACATCAGGTATATTCTTTATCTTAGCCTTCTCAAGGACAGGGAAATTTCATTGTTCATTATATCTTTGAAATGTAAAACAATGCTTGGTATGCAGTAGGTCCTCAATAAATATTTACTGAGTGAATGAATAAACAAAAGAATGTATTAATCAAAGTGAAAAGGGTAGGATTAAAACGTGGGTGTTTCAGACCTTACTGTCTATTGTCCTACTCTGTCTTTGCTACATTCCATAGCATCCTCACAGCGTAGGAATGGATGTCCTTCCAGCATGATGGTTTTTGTGCTGAAGGCTCCCTCCCATGGGCTCCTCTCCCAGTGGGTGAGGCTGCTGAGGCCAGTGGACAGTAGCTTGCGCCTGCCGACTCTGACTTGGATTTTGTCTAGGGCATCCTCTGGGTACTCTGTCCTGGAAAGCCTTGTGTTGCCCCCTCGGAGTCTTCTAGAGTAGAGAAGACAGTAAATTGGGCATTGTGGCACAGGGAAATAAGCTGGGTGGTGAGCGTGATAGAAGAAAATACAAAGACTCAGCCCCAAGCTGAGGGGAACCCACAGATCACACACACTTTTGAAATGACACGAACATATGGATTTCCTTTTTCTTGTGCAACTGCTGTTTGTCAGCACTTCTCTCCACTTGCCGAGAACTAGTGGGTGGGAGGACAAGGGCAAATGATACAGTGCAAATGAAGACGTTCACTCTCAGATGGCCTGAATTACTCTCTTGTCAAAGCAGAAGATGGGAACTTCCCTGGTGGTCCAGTAGCTAGGGCTCCACAGTCCTAATGCACGGGGCCCAGGTTCAATTCCTGCTCAGGGAACTAGATCCCACATGCTGCAGCTAAGTCCTGGTGTGGCCAAATAAATAAATAAAGATAAAATTAAATATATATATATATATTTTTTTTTTAAAAGCAGATATAATACTACTAACAGTAATCCTTGTAGTTGGAAGAGACAATATTATTTGTGTTGTTGTTGATAGGATTGGGAAAGGCAAAGAACCATGGTGTCTACTTCCTGTTTGAGACTGCTGAACCCAGTTAGGTCACTTTATAGTCCTTTGTGGCATGTGGGATCTTAGTTCCCTGACCAGGGATTGCACCTGTGTCCCCTGCAATGGAGGCTTGGAGTCTTAAAAGGACCACCAATGAAGTCTAAGGTCCTGTGTTTAGAATTCCATGGAGCAGAATGTGCAGATCTCTTGAAATTGGCTGAACTTTTCTTTCTTAAGGCAAAGCATAAAGGTGAAGTGGAAGAGAAAGTGTGGCAGAGGAGAGAATATTAGAGCCCACGGGGGCTTGGGATTGTGACTTGGGCAATGCTATCACAGGGAAAATCAGAGATCTGGATGTAGGTTGTGTGAAAAACAAAACAGCTGCCTGATGAGATGGAAAGTAAATAAGCTTTGGCACAACAGAGAGCTGTGTTTGAATTTCTACTTTATCAAGTACTGGTTTTTTGGTTTAAAGTAAATGGCTTCATCCCTGAGCAGAACTCCGAACTGCCAGTTTGGTGCCTCAGAAAACCAGTATAAATGGTGTCTCAATTGCTGTTGTCATTGATGTGTGACTCGTTGGTGGATTTGAATAATAATACACCTTCATTCTAACTTCCTATTTTCAAGAGTTATTCTTACTTAATATATGTTCTGCTCTCTTGTTCCCTACTGCTGAAGCAATGTGGATGATGACAAAGAAGCCTGTGAACTAGTTTTTAGTGGCACAATTATTATTTAAAATATTTCTTCTTCTAATTCTGAGTGTTCAGAAGACACTGACTGCTTTAGTCACCCCTCTTGCATTACTTATTTTCCTCTGATACTCAACTTCTTCTGTATCATGGAGGATATCCTTTACCTTGCTTGATATGCATTAGGTTCTAAATAAACGGCTATAATAATGATGATAATTCTAACAGGGATTCTGTGAGAATGAAGTCCTTCAAAAGCAGAACTGACTAACCTACTTACAGAAGGGACAGGTGCTGCTGATTGCTGCATAGCAGAGAACTTTCTTCTTGAACAAACAACAAAATTGAAAATGGGGTTGCCTTCCATAACCACTGTCCTGTTAGTGACTCTTTCAATACAGTGGTGTTGGAAAATTTTACTGCTTTCTGGACAATCTTTTTTTCTTTTTTTTGGATATAGCAAGTTTTCACCCCCAAACACAATGACTATAAAGTCTATAAGAAGTACTAATTTGATGTTATGGTTTTGGGCAAAGCCATGCTAACCAATTCACTTGACACAACAATTTCTACTAAGAGAACATTATTGTGTGCCATGTGTGAACAAACTCATATATTTTGCTTTGCACATGTGAGGTGGGCAAGAAGGATGAATGGGGAGCTTCTTCTTAGACACTTCATGCCTGTTATGCATGTATATTATTGCCATAGGTTTCAAAGCAGTCTCTAAATTGTTTTTCCATGTGACAATCTTAAGTGCATTTGAGTGTCAGATCTCTATAAGACATACATCCCAAAGGCTATTTCCCATTTACCTTCTTCTACCACCCACCATCCATTCTCAAGACTGTTTTTCCTCTGTCGATGACTAAAGTAGTTTATGTTTTCACTAGTTTATGTTTTATGGTTAGTCTTTATTTACTTTCAACTTATCTTCTGTTATTTAAACTTATCGCCAATTGTTTATTTTATATATTTGGAAATCCCTTAAGTATCTTGCTTGGGTTGTTTTTTTCTTTTCTTTTTTTTTTTTAATTAATTAATTAATTAATTTATTTATTTTTTTAATTTTTCAGTGGGTTTTGTCATACATTGATATGAATCAGCCATAGAGTTACACATATTCCCCATCCCGGTCTCCCATCCCACCTCCCTCTCCACCCGATTCCTCTGTATCTTCCCAGCCCAACAGGCCCGAGCACTTGACTCATGCCTCCCACCTGGGCTGGTGATCTGTTTCACTATAGATAATATACATGCTGTTCTTTCGAAACATCCCACCCTCACCTTCTCCCACAGAGTTCAAAAGTCTGTTCTGTACTTCTGCGTCTCTTCTTCTGCCCTGCATATAGGGCCATCGTTACCATCTTTCTAAATTCCGTATATATGTGTTAGTATGCTGTAATGTTCTTTATCTTTCTGGCTTACTTCACTCTGTATAATGGGCTTCAGTTTCATCCATCTCATTAGAACTGATTCAAATGAATTCTTTTTAATGGCTGAGTAATATTCCATGGTGTATATGTACCACAGCTTCCTTATCCATTCATCTGCTGATGGGCATCTAGGTTGCTTCCATGTCCTGGCTATTATAAACAGTGCTGCGATGAACATTGGGGTGCACGTGTCTCTTTCAGATCTGGATTCCTCAGTGTGTATGCCTAGAAGTGGTATTGCTGGGTCATATGGCAGTTCTATTTCCAGTTTTTCAAGAAATCTCCACACTGTTTTCCATAGTGGCTGTACTAGTTTGCATTCCCACCAACAGTGTAAGAGGGTTCCCTTTTCTCCACACCCTCTCCAGCATTTATTGCTTGTAGACTTTTGGATAGCAGCCATCCTGACTGGCGTGTAATGGTACCTCTTTGTGGTTTTGATTTGCATTTCTCTGATAATGAGTGATGTTGAGCATCTTTTCATGTGTTTGTTAGCCATCTGTATGTCTTCTTTGGAGAAATGTCTGTTTAGTTCTTTGGCCCATTTTTTGATTGGGTCATTTATTTTTCTGGAATTGAGCTTCAGGAGTTGCTTGTATATTTTTGAGATTAATCCTTTTTCTGTTTCCTCACTTGCTATTATTTTCTCCCAATCTGAGGGCTGTCTTTTCACCTTACTTATAGTTTCCTTTGTTGTGCAAAAGCTTTTAATTTTCATTAGGTCCCATTTGTTTATTTTTGCTTTTATTTCCAATATTCTGGGAGGTGGGTCATAGAAGATCTTGCTGTGATTTATGTCAGAGAGTGTTTTGCCTATGTTCTCCTCTAGGAGTTTTATAGTTTCTGGTCTTACATTTAGATCTTTAATCCATTTTGAGTTTATTTTTGTGTATGGTGTTAGAAAGTGTTCTAGCTTGGGTTGTTTGAGCTAGAATACACCATAATTCTTCTCATTAAAATTCATGGAAATTTTTTTTTCATATAACAGCTTTGAGAGCATTAGGGTGTACAGGATGAGTTAAACTTATGAGGTGAAGAATAGATTGGAGAGTTAAACAAAAAGATCTGTATTCTGTATTGACATGTTCTAACAACTCTTAGGTACTGAAAACTTTTGTAGAGGGAGGGGAGAAGAAGACCATACAGGAGTTACTTGAGTTTTTGACAAGATATAGTATTACGTGATAATCTTGGACAACGGTGAAAATGCTCTTTTGATTTTCCTCCTACCTAGTTCACATTCCGTTCCTTCTCAATCTCTTATATTGTCTCTTCTTGATTTCCTTGACCTCTAAATGTGAGGGTTCCAGATAGTGATATGCTGGTAAATGTTTAATATCTGACTCTATGGGGGGGAAAAAAAGCCCTGATGTGTGAGGTTTGCCGATTTTCATGGTGCAAATATCTCCATGATGGCTGATTTCAAGCTATTTTCATCATGTTACAGAATGGGGAGCTGGGAAGAGATGCACTTCATCAACTCTCACCAGCAGCTCACCCCTAGCTCTAGAATTTAATCAAACTTTTTTTTTTTTTGTAGTCATCTCCTAGGTGATCTCCCCACATTCCATGTCTTTAAATACCATCCCCATGCTGATGAATCCCAAATTAGATCTTATGCCCAGTTTATCCATTTGCACATATTCATATCCAACTGCCAACTTGACATCTTCATTTGGATGTCTTATAGGCATGTGAAGTTTAACAAGAATAAAACAGAACACTTGATTTCATCCCCGCTTCCCTTCACGTCTTCTACTCTCTCAGTACATGGCATCATTGTTCACCTGGTCACTAAGTTCTAAACCCTCGGAATCATTCCTGACTCTTTCTCTCTCTTATACCTCACATGCAACTCATGGGCAGAGCTTATTAGCTTTGCTTTTAAAATTCTTTCCAGATCACACTGTGTGCATCCATCTCCAATCCCTGCCCTGTTACATAAGCGTGATTTCTCTCTGTGGTGGCAGCCTTGCCTCCACTCTATCCTTCTGCAGTCGGTTCTCTACATGCAGCCAGAGTAAGTCTTTATGATAGAAATCAAAAAATGGGCCAAAGAACTAAACAGACATTTCTCCAAAGAAGACATACAGATGGCTAACAAACACATGAAAAGATGCTCCACATCACTCATTATCAGAGAAATGCAAATCAAAACCACAATGAGGTACCATTATACATTACTCGGTCATTCCCTTGCTTAAACCCCTCCAATTAGCTTATCATATTGGGAATAAACTTCAAACCCTGCCACCTCCCAGGAGGCTCTACTGCTTCCTCTGGCCCTTTCCCTCTCCAATCTCTGCTCTCTCGACTGCCTTTTGCTTGGGCTCTCTGGCTGCACTGGTCTGCTTGCTCTTGTGAACACACCAAGCTTGTTCCAGCTCCAGCTATTCTCATTTCTGTACCCTCTGTGTGGAAATCTCTTCCTGAATCTCTCCCATCCCATATCTTCACATAGTCAGTCCACCGCACTGAGAGTCTTACTCAAATGTTACCTTGTAACGAAGACTTCCTTAATTACCACATCACAAAGAGTGCCTTTCAATCCCATCTACGAACCCTGTAACCTATCTTCTTTCCATATTTGTTTTCTTTAGGGCACTATCACTGTCTAATTTACGTTACTTACAGATTTGTTTCCATGAAAGCTGGATTTGTCTTATTGCATGCTGTATTTCCAGCACTATGAAAGTGGCATGCACACAGTAGGTGCTTAATAAATACTAGATGAATGAATAGATGCAATGAGAAATGAAGCGATCTACTTCCACACAGCTTACTGTCTGTATCAGGGGTTGCAGACTTTTTCCAGGAAGAGCCAAACAGTAACTATTTCAGACTTGATGGCCATATAATCTACATGACAGTATTTGAACTGTGTTTGTTGTGTGAAAACAGCCACACACAGTACTTAAAAGAATGAACATGGCTGTATTCCAAGAAAACGTCATTTTCAAAAACAGGTCACAGACCAGATTTCATCTAGATGACCGTGGCTACAAAATTCTGCTCTCTTCATTAACATGACCTTGCTATTCCACTGTCTTCATCATCATGACTTCTGTTCCAGGAAATTCATGCTCATGATAATAAAAGTTGCAAATAGCTTTGGAACGACTCAATTGAGTGAACATTCAACTGCTGAGCTTTTCATTGAATAGCATCATATGCTGGTTTTCTAAGACTCTTCAAAATGTATTGCAAAACCCTCACATTGCCATGTCTCCCAGTCCTAAACTATTGTATCACAATCCTGCATTGAAAGACCTGCCTTCAGTCGGACCTCAACACCTCATAAATATTCAGTACTTTAACTTGATTCTTCCAACCCAGAGATACTGCTAAGACTCTATCAAGGTGACAGTCTCCCTGAATACAGTAAAAATAACTTCACAACTATTTGCTGGCATTTCCAAGGAGTAGTCATAATGAAAGATAATCACAGAGAAGGTTATCATGTTATTTCTACTACCATAATTTCTTGGCCCCAAATTAAAGGACATATTCATTCATCCAGTCATTCAATAAATATGTATCAAGATCTTATTACACATCTGCCTTCATACCAGCCATTCCTGATATGAGTGTATAAATACAAATCAAACAACTGTGCTCTGTGTAAATATGATAGAAAAAGATAAGTCTTTTTTTCTACTGATTTGATGCCTTTCATGCTTACATTTTTGAAATTTAGGAAGTTGTGTCACCAGGGATTTTGACAGAGAAAGAAAATTTTGCCCATTAAAAATGAGGACTTCTTGGTTTGCCCTCAGCTTTTTATGTCTCTTTTTATCCAGTCTCTTGAGTTCACTCATCCAGGAGTCTGCAACTCACAGTGCATATGGCCAGGAGTTTTCTGGAGGAATGCCAAGCACGGCTGAAGCATCAGCTTTCTGACTACTTGGGGGAAAAGTGGCCTCCATTGCCATCATCGTTCATAAAAACTCTGGAATTTATTCCACAAAGAGCTCATTGAGAGCTGACAGACTTGCTCCAGCCACTCCTTTATCCCCATGGAGAAAGCGTCAGAAAAACCAGCTGACTGGCCTGTGCCAGTTCTGCACAGGCATTGTTGGAGAGTCTGGGCCTTGTGGGTAATCGGTGGGCCTGGCTGCTCTGATGGGCGGAGGTGTCGGAGAGGCCTGGGGAGCAGCCCAAGACTCAAGAGCCAGGGCCTGACTCTGCCAACTGAGGCCAGTCACCGAGCCACCCAGAGCCTCTGTGTCCTCATCTTGGGAAGGCACATGGGAAAAAAAAGCAGCACATCGCAGGAAGCCGTTGTTCATCAGCTGAGAAGGTGGAGCCGAGATTGTTGTGTAAACCTGACTCTCCTCACAAATGCCCATCATTATTATTTCATGAAGGCAGTGGTTAGAGCTGGCATTTTAGTACGTCTGCAAAATCTGCCTCCCCCTGTAAATGTCTTCCTTGCAGTGCCAGAATTTCTGCGAACAGAAAAGCCATCTTTTTGTTGTTGTTGTTCTCTTCTTGTTTAGACTCTTTTTGAAAACGCAAACACCTTCCAGAAGGCGTAATACATCAAAGCAACCCAGACTGAAACACACGGGGCCTCTCGAATGTTTTCCTTCTCTCAGGAGGAATCAGGTAGCTACTGATGGACAACAGAGACAGGGATTACTAAAAAGTCGGGAAAAGTTGTTTAAAAAGGAGGAAAAACCTATTGAATAACAGAATTGTAATCGCCTTGCAGATTATGAGCACCAGTGGTTTTTGAGGTGAAATGTTAGGTAGGTTCCTTTTATATAAAACAGAAAAACCAAAACAAAGCTAGAGTGGGGGTTTCACACACTATCACAGCCTCTCGCTCATGCCTCCACCACCCACAGAGGCCCTCTGTGGAGTTTCAAGGCTGCGGGGAGCAGGATTGGAAAACCTCTGCACCTTGGCCTCCACTTTGTCTAGCAGAGACCGGTGCCTCCCAGGAGAGAGATGGATATACAGCCATTCTCCTAATGGAGGGCTCAGGGCTCTTCCTAAACCCAAAATAATAATGACGAACATTTGATGTCTTACTCTATGCCAGGCTTTTCCCTTAATTGTATAATTTAATCTCTAACACAACCTTGAGCACCAGATACTCTTTTCCTTCCAGTTTTACAGGTAAGGAAATGGAGGCTTAGTATGAAACAATAAGAACTCAGACTGAGGCATTTGTGACCCTAGGGCTGATGTTCTGCACTACATAGAACTCCATATTTCCTCCCATCATATTGTTTCCCTGAAGAATATTTTTATCTCTTTCTGATCCTTGTCACCACAACTGTCATGTAGAATGTCTATAGTTTCTAGACATGAATTTCAATAGAGATTTGTCTACAACACATGATGTCTTCAGTCTGGATTTATGTTTTGGAAGGAGAGAGAGTTTGACTCAAAATAGAAAGTTCTTTTTTGGGTGTAATAAGTTAAGTGAGTCTACAGTCTTAGGCACAAGCTGAGGTTCTATTTTCCTCACATTTTGCCAACTTTGGGTCATTATTTTCTTTCTTTTCAAGTTTAGCATAAGCTTCCTGCATAAAAGAAGAGGGGAAAAGTTGACATATTGCAGCAAACAAAATACCCAACCTTAAAATCCAAAATTCAGATGGGAGAATCACTCTGCAAAGCCAAATAACATTAGGTTCATTAAAAACAACCCCCAAACTTAGCTCATCATGGAAACTTTTAGGTGATCCTAGCAGAGAGAAAGAGAAAGAAACCAAATGAATAAGGACATTCTTCTTTCAGTTTAAACAGCGTCAGACAGAAGTGAAAAAATATTTGATTCTCTTACTGGCAAAAACAGATAACCATTTTCATATTAGTCACCAGGAAAGTCATCATTCACTTGGTTCTGACAGCTATGAAATTATAAAAATAATAGTATTTTAGAGCTCTGAAAATTTTGCCCAAGGATGAACCAACCTCTCTCTTAGAGATAGGAAGATGGGAAAATGGAGCCACTGACGGCCACACAGTGAACTGTGGTTTTAATGGGTCATTTGTCTCGTTCCTGTCCATTTGCAAGAGCTCTTTGTATGGTAGAAACCCTAATACCTGGCATTGGCATTACTCATTTCTTTGAACCGGATTTTTTGTCAGTTGATTTTTACCTGGCCCTTTTCCCAGATTTGAGTTTTTCATTTATTTATGTTTAAGTATGTCTGAGTCTTTAAAAATATGTTTTGGGATTCCAGCCCCAGGTAAGATATTCCTCATCTGTACATGGTATATGCCCTATGTTTTCTCATAGTATTTTTTTTTTCTTTTAGTTTGCAGTGAAGCCTTTCTTCTTTATGTAATTTATGCAATTTTGTATTTAATTTTGTTGTGTTAATAAGTTTGGGATCTCTTCCAAGGCAGTTTTTAGTAATAATGATGATGGTGAGCATCCCTATGTGGTTTCTGTTTAATTGAAATGGTTTTAGCATTTTGCACATTAGGATATTATCTGCCATCAGTTTGATAAATAACCTTTACATATTAACTAATTTCTTTAATTCTTATTTTACTGTTGGGAATGGCTGCCACTTTACTAAATACATTTTAAATATCTAAAAATATGATCATATGGTTTTCCGCTTTCAAAGGACTGATATAAGAGATTGTGTTTAAACTTCCTGTTACTGAACCACCCTTGACTTCGTGGAAGAAGTCATGATCTGGTTTTTGTTTGCTTTTTGATATATGACTAATTCTACCTGTTAATGTTTTATTTAGATTTTGCAAATCTATACTTGAAATTTTCTTTAATTTTCAGTTTTATCTTTATCAGCCTTATTTTGACTTTATAAAATGAATTGGAGTCTTTGTATCCTTTTCTATGGCTCAGAGTAGTTTAAATAAAATTAATATTTACTTTAAGGATTAGATAAAATTCAGTTAGAAATTCATGCCCGGTAAGTTTTTAAACATTTGTATTTCCCTTCTCTTTCCCACCCAACTTTAAATACCTAGATTGCTCTGATATAATTTAGTGTTTTAATTTTATGTTGTCATTTCAATTATTCTTATGAATCTTTTAAATCTTTCCAGAGCCCTCATTTGGACTTACCTATCTCTACTCAAGAGTCTTTCTATCTATTTGATACATGTATATACATACATGTATAAAAATGCATTGCTTACCAGTCACTCTTCTTTTTTTATTAATATCTTTTCCCATAGTGAGATTTATATTCTGATTTATTTGATGTTTGTTTAGTCTTTTTCTGAGTATTTTCCTCAGAGTACCTCAGAGGTATACTGACATGCTCTCTGAAAGCTTGCATGTCCTTCCTCATATGTATTTTCTTTCACTCTCACAGACTAATTAGATAATGCCTGGGTATGGAATTTCTCTCAGTACTATATAATGATATTTTACTGTTTTCTGGCTTCCAGCTTTGTGGTCTAATGTGATACCTGTTCTGATTATTTTCCCAGTGTAGGTAACGTGTTCATTCTACCTGGAAGCTTGCAAAATCTTCTCCTCATCCTTAGAATTCAAGACTTTCATTGAAATTTGGCTAAAATGTGTCATTTCTCACAATATTGCCTTTCTTTAATGACTAATGATGTTGAACATTTCTTCATACGTATATTGACTATTTGTATGTCTTTGGAGAAGTGTTTATTCAAGGGGTGTATTTTTAATTGGGTTATTTGCCTTTCTATTGTGGCTATTGATTGTATGCTATATGCTTGTGTTGGATATTTCAACCCATGACTTTCTAGTGTTTTCTGGATTTCTTTTTTCATCAGTGATCACATTAGCAACAGTAATGATCACATCACGTCGACAAACAATGAGGTGCATATTGATCATGGTTAACAGTGTTCACCAAAGGAATATGTTCTTTATGTTTCATCAGGAATTGGAACATGTACTTTATGACCTTAATGTACAGTGGCAATGAGATGTTTGGGGCTGAGTGAAAGAATGAAAAAGTCCTCAAAACTCTAAATTACATTTTTAACGAATCCATAGACTATAAGGAAGTGAGGCTTGAAGTAAGTTGTCCACTTAAGAAGCTATGATCAATCCAATAACATAGGTGAATGGTGAACATTTTGGGGTCATGGGGATAATGGTGAATTGTAAGTGAACAAATAGAATGAAGAGAATTTGCCATTAGATTGACTGTGGTAAAGAGAAAAAGGATTATAGGAAAACTCTAAGGTTATTATCCTCAGAAATTGGACGAATTGAATCATTTACTGATCTTAAGATGGCTGCAGGAGACATAGTTTGAGAGTAAAATTGAGGGTTCTACTTTTAACATGGTAAATGTGAAATTTCTTTTAACTATCCTAATTGGAATATTGAGTAAGCAGTTGGATCTCTCTGCTGAAATTCAAAGGAAAAGTGTTGGCTGGCGAGAAGAAATTTGGGAATTATTAGCAGATAGATGGTACTTAAAATCATGGTACATACACAGTGAAATATTATTCAGCCTTTAAAAAGATGGAAGTTTTGTTATTTGTAACAGAGATGAACATAGAGGGCATTATGCTAAGTGAAGCAAGCCAGACAGTGAAAGACAAATGCTACATGGTATCACTTATATGTGGAATCTAAAAAAAAAGTTGATCTTATAGAAACAGAAAGTACAAAAGTAGTTTCCAGGGGCTTGGGGGTAGAGGAAATAGGAAGAGGCTGGTAAAAGGGTAGAAATTTTTAGCTATAAGATGAATAAAAGTTCTGACGAGCTGTGTGGTATGGTGGCCATAGTTGATAACACCATATTGTTTAACTGAGATTTGCTAAGAGCAGAAGTTAAATGTCCTCACACACAAAAGTAAATACATGAAGTGATAGGTGTGCTAATTAACTCAATGGAGGGCATCTTTTCACAATGTACAGGTATATCAATCAAATCACCACAATGTACACTTGAAATATCTTACAGTGTTGTTGATTATACCTCAGTAAAACTTAAAAAAAAATTCGTGATACTGAATGAGGTTACCTAAGGAATGAGTGCTATATAGACAAGAAGAGATTTAAGGCTGGAAAAGGAGAATGAAAAAGCAAAGACGGCTGAGAGAAGGCAGTCTGTGCGACGTGAGGAGAGCTGAGAGAGATGGATGAGCTGAAGCCCAGTGAAGACAGCGCCTCCAGAGGGAGGGAGTGCTCAGCTCGGTCAGGGGCAGCTGAGATGGAGTAGGTTGAATTGGAGAAGGGACCGTTGGATTTGCTGATATGGAAGTCCCTGGTGGAGCTGATGAAAACTGTTTGGCTGCAGGGGTGGTGATGAAAGCTTGACTGGTGTTGATGTAAGAGAGAAGTGAATAAGGGATTAAGCTTTTTTTCTATTATTATTATTGGCACTTCAAATAAAAAGGTTGTTATATTTCTTAGTACTGAAACCTAATCATACCCTGGTAAGTAACTTCTGCTATTTAAATTTAACAACTATGAATAAAAAAAAACAACAACAAGTAAACCAGCTATTGAAGACACCCACAAACACACTTCACAGAACCAAGTACCAATTTTGGAATATTTGTGTAGAAAAGTGGTCAGTTTTAGTGGGAAGGACAGCAGAGAAATGGGGCAGTGACATGAGGAAGTGAACGGAGAATCTTTCTTTTATGAATCGGGGAACTATTATGGCATAGGCAGTGAAGAGAGAAAAATTGTTGTCGCAGCGGCAAGATGGAGCCAATTTCTGGAGTGGCACCATTGTGTAGCTGAGAAATCTAGCCACAAGTGGCAGGGCTGACCTCAGTTAAGGAACCCACGTTTCAGCCAGAGAACCCAGAAGAAAGGAAGTGCATTCGTGTAGGAAGGTGGGGACGTTGTGCAGGCCTGGGTGGGGGTGTGTTGTGCTTTCTCCAGTTTGGACTCAGCGATGTCCTTCTGCTTGTTTACTGATTTTTTTTTGTTCTGGAAGTATTTCACTTAGAGAACAGAGTGCTTTGTGTACTAAGCTTGAATCTAAGCACTTTTAACTATTTTCATATTTAAGATATGATCTTCCTGCAGCAGTGCTGTTTCTCTAGGTATGTCTTCTGCTTGCTCGTGTCCATCTTCATCTCTCTTACCATTGGTCTCTTCAGAGACCAACAGTTGTATTTTTCTTTGCTGCCTGTTGGGGATGAGCCCTAGTAGTCTGAGTATCCACAGTACGTACAGAAAACCTGATCTCTGTTCCAGGGTTGTTTCAAGGCAGGCGGGTGCCAGCTCCTGCTGAGGATCCCAGAGGAAACTTCTTTAACCCCTTTCATCTTCTTACATCTGCTCAGACTTGGGAGCCGAGAGAACCCAACCCATGCATGGCCTGATTTTTCAGCATCTTGTGCCTCAGGATGAATGGACACATTTATGTGGGCAAGTTTCAATGCTCCGCCAGGCTCTGGTCAGGATGCCCTCTCTGATCCTCATCTGGTGCTCTTGCATTGTGGTCCAGGCAGTTGTCCTCTGATGGTGGTGAAACACCCGCATATATTCCTTCTCCCAGCCCCTCAAAGTTGCTTGTACCTCGTATGCTTTAGATTCCTGCAGCTCTTTCACTGAGGAGGGTCAGAAGGCAGGGAGCTCCCTTATTCCTTCCATAAGTCACTTCAGTGGTCTACAACCTTTTCACATTGGGTAGACATTTGTTGATTATTCCCCATGTGCCAAGCACTCTGCCCATTTCTTGCAGTTTGTCCTGCAGAACGTTAGCTGGGCATTAACAGGGTATTAATAGCTGTGTTATGGGAAAGCTGACTTTATAGTTAGTTGGTTCAAACAAAAATGAAAGAAGTTAACTGCAGGACCTCTTCTCTAATTTCCGGTACTAATGGGAGCACTGCAACAGTTTGCCACAGTTCTGACCAGTCTCAGTATTTTTTGACCATGAATCTTTTTTTTGAGGTATAGTTAAGAGAATACATCATGGGATGATTGCTGCTGAAACATGCTTCAGAAAATGTGACCTTTAGGGGTGAAACTAGACAAGCACGTGTGTATTAATTGCCATACCCCAGACCAGGCTCTTTATTATGCATTGTGTGTACATGACCTCCCTGTTTCTTGACCTCAGTCCTGTGAGGCAAATAGCGCTAGGACACTGAAACTCCAAATAATGGCAGAGTTAGGACCTGACCTTGTTCTGTGATACCACCACTTCATCACTTCTCCACCAACCTTTTGAAAATTGCTCAGAGAACTTTCAAAATCACTTACGCACAGCTTAGCATTGTAAGTAAACCACTTCAGAAACCTGCTCCAGAGAGAGCATATAGTTTCTGGACTGCCAGAGAAGAACTGTCCTTTTTGTTGTTTCTTTTCCCAGAATTTAGAGGAGAGGTTCAAAATGTTTCAGAGCTCTTCAGTCTTTTCTTTTGGAACTGCACCCAAGCAATTCATATTAGGATAACACTGGCTCCTGTAACAAAGATAAACAAGAATGGGTAATAACTTAAACACAGTAAAATTTCAGTTCTCATTCATTTACAGTCCAGAATGGGGTTTCTGGTCGTCAGGGGAAGGTTTTGCTCTATGCAGACTTGTCGGACTTCATCAAATGTTGGCTTTGTCATTTTAAAAATATTCTGTCTCAAACGACACTGTCGAGATGGTGTATTGCAGTCTCAGGGAGCACCGGTGGCACACACGGCTTCCACTCACATTCTACTTACTAGAACTCAGTTACAGAACATATCTAGCTGCAGGGATGTAGGGAAATATCCAGCTGTGTGCTCAGGAAGCAAAGAAAACTTATTCTGCTGGACAGCTAGTGGATTCTGCCACACCAACCCCTGAGAATGATATTAATGTTTTTTATTAAAAGTATTTATTAATATTTTATTTAAAAGATATTAATACCACAATTTAAAAGCATAAGTTCTTTAGCTCTCAGCCTTCTTTATAGTCCAATTCTCACATCCATACGTAACTACTGGAAAAACTAAAGGTTTGACTATACAGACCTAATGTCAGCAAAGTGATGTCTCTGCTTTTTAATACGCTGTCTAGGTTTGTCATAGCTTTCCTTCCAGGGAGCAAGTCTTTTAATCTGATGGCTTCAGTCACCGTCTGCTGTGATTTTAGAGCCCAAAAAAAGAAAATCTGTCACTGCTTCCACTTTTCCCCCTTCTATTTGCCATGAAGTTATGTGACTATATGCCATGATATTAGTTCCTTTAATGTTGAGTTTTAAGCCAGCTTTTTCACTCTCCTCTTTCACCCTCATCAAGAGGCTCTTTAGTTCTTCTTCTCTTTTGCCATTAGAGTGTATCATCTGCATGTCTGAGGTTGTTGATATTTCTCCCGGCAATCTTGATTCTAGCTTGTGCTTCATCCAGCCCAGAGTTTCTCATGATGTACTCTGCATATAAGTTAAATAAGCAGGGTGACAGTATACAGCCTTGACGTACTCCATCCCCAATTTTGAAGCAGTCAGTTGTTTCATGTCTGCTTCTGACTGTTGCTTCTTGACCTGCATACAGATTTCTCAGGAGGTAGGTAAGGTGAGTATCTCTTTAATATCAGCCAACAATAATTGTAATGATGATGATGATTTAAAAATTGAAAAGTGCTTATAATTTAATGTTTTTTACCAAATACATAAAATGTGCAATATACCAAACTAAGTGTTTTACATTTGTTATCTTTACTCCTCTTGTAAATCCTAAGATAAGGGAGAATATTATCCCTATTTGATACAGAAGGAAACTGAGGCTTATAGCAGTTTAGAAAATAACACAGAGTCAGATTGAGTGGCAGAGGCCAGGTCTAGAACTTGGTCAGTCAGCTTCAAAGGCTGTCTGTAATCTGTGTTTTACACTCAGAAAACAATCGTATGCTAGGTTTACACCTGTTGGAAGATGGCGCATAAAAAGATTCAAAGGAGCACATGAAGTGCATACTAGTCATTGTGTCTGTGTCTGTCATTTTTCTCTATTTTCTAAAACTATGCTGGAAGAAACTTTTTCCTGCTTCAAATGGCCTTTTCATTGGGATGCCATTTTTCTTTGAGTTAAAGGAGAAGACTAATTTTACCAATTAAAATGTGGAATTTATAAAACAATTAAGTCAAATCACCTTCTTGGTAATATTAGGAGGGGGAATGTGACCTTTTCTTTTTCCTGGAACTTGCTTTTGTATAGCCTCTCTGGGGCTTGTCTGTGGTTATGGAATAAGAAAAGCTTCTGAATTGTTTTGTCTGGAATGGGTGTAGCTTTACCTTGTTCCACCTGAGTGGGTAACTTACTGGAAAGGGCGTTCTGTTTGCTAGGAAAGGCATCCATGTGGGAATCTCACAGCTTAACATTTTCCTGTCATCATCGTATTGCATCTCTGGATGTGATATAGTATTTTCTTTCTTCTGTTGCTGCTGTTCTTATTAACACAACTAATTTTGGTCTAAAATGAATTTTATTTTAAACAATCTCAAACTCACAGAAACTGCAAGAACTATACAAAGAATTTTTTTCCCCTGAGTTGCTAAGCTGACTGTGTGGTACAGTATCCTTCTCCTTCCCCATTGTGTCAGTAGGTATTTCTTAAAAACAAAGACATCCTTTTACAAAAGCGCAATACATTCATGAAGAGCTGCAGATCAAAATTGTTACTTTACAACTCCAGACCCCACTGAAGTGTTGTTTAGCTTCTTGAGTATATTATAGCAAGAGAATCCACTTCAGAACCCTTTGTTGTATTTAGCTATCAGTCTCTTTCATCTTCTTGAGACCCATTTAAAAAAAAATTGAAGTAGAGTTGATTTAAAATGTTATGTTAGTTTCAGGTATACAGCAAAGTGATTCAGTCTTTGTATATATATATATATATATATATTATATATATACTTTTATAATTTATATTATTATAATCTTGTATATTATATATATTCTTGTATAATATATATTACATATATTCTTTTCTAATAGATTTTTACAAGATATTGAATATAGCTACCTGTGCTATCTAGTAGGTCCTCATTGTTTTGTTGTTTACCCATTTTATATATAGTAGTGTGTATCTGTTAATCCCAGGCTCCTAATTTAACCCTCTGTCCTTCTTTTCCCCTTTGGTAATCATAAATTTGTCTTCTATGTCTATGAGTCTATTTGTGTTTTGAAAACAAATTCATTTGTATCATTTTTTTTAGATTCTGCCTAAAGTGATATCATATACTTGTCTTTCTCTCTCTAGGTTTCTTCACTTAGTAAGATAATCTAACAAGGTCCATCCATGTTGCTGCAAATGGCCTTATTTCAGTCATTTTTATGGCTGAGTAATATTCCATTGTGTATATGGACCACAAGTTCTTTATCCATTTGTCTGTTGATGGGACATTTAGGTGCATGTATCTAGGCCTATTGTTTTATAGACATCACTCAATCTGGGTCCTTCTGATACAGAATGTAGTTTATGCATCTTTGACTGGAATTTCTCAAGTGCTGCTTTATTCTCATTGCATCCAATCAGGAGTATACAGCTTCAGCTTTCTCTGTTACCAATGATATTAATTTTGATCACTTGATTAAGGTAGTGTCTGCCTCTGTTTCCACTAGGAAATTACTCTTTTCCTGCTGTCGGTAATATATATTTTGTCAGGAAGTTTCTATGTAAATATCCCATTCTTTATTAAACTTTCAGTGTATCTATCTATTTATATTGCTTAGGTCTCATGGTTTTCTATTTTATTTTATTCAAGACATTATCATCCATTATAATGATGATATATCTCCATGTTGAAGCTAGCTTCTGTGTTCTTTTGATATGTCCCTTTTATTTCCTTGCTTTCTGGTTCAAAGTTCATCCTCTAAATTCCTTTCCTCGGTCCTGCAATCAACCATTTTCTCAGGAAGTAGAGGATGATTTCAAGAGTATAAGATCTAGACTGTGTTGATTACTATTAAAGGCTGTCTTAGCAGGATATATGTATATACCTATATAAATTTTTATGTATATATATTCCATAACTTTGTCTGAAAATGGGCTTCCTTGATGGTTCAGACAGTCAAGAATCTACCTGCAATGTGGGAGACCTGGGTCAATCCCTAGGTTGAGACAATCCCCTGGAGAAGGGAATGGCAACCCACTCCAGTATTCTTGCCTGGAGAATTCCATGGACAGAGGAGCCTGGTGGGCTACAGTCCATGGGGTCACAAGGAGTTGGACATGACTGAATCACACAAACACACACACACAAATATAAAAATAAATAAAATATTATATATATATATTTACACACATTTTCACCTATATTTATTTGTATATTTATTGATTATAGGGGAACAAAAATTGCCATTTCAGAGTGTGTCTCTGCTATGTAGATTATTTGGAATTAAAAACAATCAAGGCCCAAAAGACTCAGAAAGAAACTTTGACCTCTCCCTTATTTGCCTAAAAGAAAGTAAGTAGAGAACCTGTTCCAGGAAAGGAACTATCGTCATAGATAACTATAGTATGAACTGTGTGTGTTATACAGGGAGGGTCCAAGTAAAGTCTGTTAAAATTCCTCACTGTGTCTCATGGTCTCTTCAAGACCCAGAAAACATTTGTTTACCAAACACTTGCTTTTCCATCTTCATGTGCATTACTTTCCTTACCGCTAAAATCCCAAACCCTCAACATCCTCTTTTGTCCTTAGCTGAAAATGGTATTTAAGATGAGGGTTTCAGCCATTTTAGTGAGTTAATCAGTGCCTCTGGCTCTCTCCCATGTGTACATGTTATTAAACTTTTATGTGATTTCTCCTGTTAATCTGTCTCCTATGAATTTTTTTTCTTGCTTATTCTTTTCTTTTTTTTTTCCATTTATTTTTATTAGTTGGAGGCTAATTACTTTACAATATTGTAGTGGTTTTTGCCATACACTGTCCTATGAATTTTTAAAAATAATTTTATTAATTTACTTTGGCTGCGCTGGGTCTTCGTTGCTGCACGGGCTTCTCGTTGCAGCAGCAACGTTCAAAAAGATGCCGTGTAAATCTAAGGACTTGTGGTTTATATTGACCAAATATACCATTATAGTACACAGTCTTTTGGACTAAATTTTATTTTTTTAAATGTTGTTTATTTTATTTTGCCTGTACTGGGCCTTCGTTGCTGCATGGGCTTTCTCTAGTTGCAGCGAGCAGGGGCTGCTCTCTAGTTGCACTGCTTGGGCTCATCATCGTGGGGGCTTCTCTTGTGGCAGTGCATGGGCTCTGGGGTGCTCAGCCTTCAGGAGTTGTGGCGTGTGGGCCTAGTAGTTACGACTCCCAGGCTCCGGAGCACAGGCTCAGTAGTTGTGGCACAGGGACTTCGTTGTTCTGGAGTATGTGCATCTTCCTGGGCCAGGAATCGAACTCATGGCTCCTGCATACAGATCCGTTACCACTGAGCCACCAGGGAAGCCCCATTTTTCTCTTGATAATCTGTCCTTTAGTGCAGGAGGTTTCTCAGACAAGGACCTGGACGAGTGGAGGAAGGATGCGCCTCCGCTCTTCCCCCTGACCCTTCTCACCCTGTTTGGACTCTATGTCTGTGCTAAGCCATCTTGGCATGGCAGTGCTCTCGTCACTGTGCTGGGAATCCCATACCCAGCATGGGCGCCTCTCCACGAGGGCCCCCTGGGCTCCCTCGGCCCTGATGCAACCTGTGCCTCACTCTCCCAAAGGACGCCTGACTCAACTGAGTTCTGGCCAGCCGCCCTGCTCTGGGCCACCACCACCTCTTCTAGAACTGGTCCTGAACCTTCTCCGCCTCACTGATTGGATTTAGGGCTGCATTGTTCTAGTGGGAAAGGGGGAAAGAAGAGGAAATAAGAAGAGAAACTGTCTTTCTTAGCCTGCAATATTGTGGGGTGTGTGTGTGTGTGTGTGTGTGTGTGTGTGTGTGTGTGTATGTGTGTGTGTGTGTGTGTGAATTTGGTGATTCTGACAACCAAAATATCTTTCTCATATATATTTTGGCTTCATCCATGGTTCCTGGCTCACAGCTGCCTGAATCCTTGCAATTTCCCAAGCAACAAGAGTAATGGGACCATTCCTTTTATATTGGTCTCTTGTTCTCAGTTCCTGAAATCTGTTATAACAAATCCCTTTCCACCACAACTGAGCTTACGTTAACTTTTGGAAAGCACCTAAGGCTAGGACACTGGCGGAAGAGGAATCAACTGACTCGAGGGTTAGATCTTTCGGTCCAACCCCCTGATTTCTGAGGAGAGCAGAGGGACTGGAGATTGAATCAGTCACCTATGACCAATGATTTGATCTACGACGCCTATGTCGTGAAGCCTCCATAAAAACCTGAAAGGAGTAGGTCCAGAGAGCTTCTAGGTTGCTGAACCAGATACCTCTATATGCCACTGTGCCAGACCCCAGACTACAAGGACAGAGGCTCCTCTGTTTGCGACCCCTTGTATCATTTTCTCTGGTTGTTGATTTGTGTCCTTTGATATCTTCTATTATAAACTGGCATCTAATAAGTAAATAAGATTGATTTCCTAAGTCCTGTGAGCCTTTCTAGCAAATGAATCAGACCCAAGGAAGGGATGGTGGGACCTCCAATTGAGAACCAGTCGCTCAGAAGCACAGGTAGCAACTTGGATTTCTGATTGGCATCTGAGAGCAGGATAGTCTTGTGGGACTGAGCCCTTATCCTGTGGTATCTCATGCTGTCTCTAAGACATAGTGTCAGAATTGAATTGAATTGTAGAACACCCAGCTGGTGTCTGTGAATTGCTTGGTATTATGAGCACATTCCCCCCACACATTGGAATTAAGTGCAGAAACCTCACAGGCCTCAATCATCACTGTGACAAACCCCAGGTCGACTCGTCAGATTCTACGCTTCTGATCAAGTTTATTTTGGAGACCATCTCTGGGCACAGAGTTGAAAATCTGGGTGATTAAGAGCTTCAGCAGGCAGGGCACCAGGCTAGATGTTAGGAGGCCTGGCCTCTAGTCCTGAGTCTGCACTTTATCAGGGGTGGGAATCCTGTTCCACCTCTAGCCCTTTGTATAAATGGGGTGATAAAGAAGCAAAATGATCGATAGGTAAGATGCCCAGTAGGAATCCTTTTTCTGCACATATGAAGTAGAGATAATGGTGTGAATATGAATTGAGGTAAGACCTTCTGAAATGTTTTGAAAACCTTAGCAACCTATGCATATATGACGTTTTTTATAAGAAAAATATTTCATCAGGAAACACTAATTTAATGCAAAAGTTTTAGCAGGGAAATATCCCATTTCCTTTGTTATACTCAAATATGCAGAGCTGGAAATGTGTGCTGGGGAAATAAAATATGGGACTCTGGGTAGGGGTTGGAGCAGCGTGTGCTAGATCTTGCTGAAACCAGAAACTTGTAAGTTTTTGGAAGAGCTTTGAAGAACTTCCAGGTTAATTCAGTTTGCGTGTTTATCAGTTGTTTCATTATAATCTTTTTAAGAGCAAGATTATTTTCTTCAATGATACCTCAGTCCCCGAGTTTACTTCCCTGCCTCTTCTGTGGAAATTTCCTGTGTACTGATAACTGGTGTATTTGCTCTACAACTTCCTTTTTCATTACTGTTTACCATGTGTGTGGTGTGTAATTGAACTATCTTCTGTTTCAACAAAAGAAGCCAACTCAATGGGGGATCTCTGCATCCGAAAATTCCTTGATCCCCAAAGCTTCCATTTATGCAAAAAGAATGAATTTAAGATTATTATGAACAGAACCCCTCTCTGGCATTTTTATAACTGATTCTAATACATATTTAAATTACTTTTCACTTAGTTTTGAATGCTAGGATGATGAATTAATACATACAACTAAACCGGAAAAGGGCCCTGAGGCCACCAACCCGTATGGATTACAAGTAACAACTGGCTTCTAATGTTACTTTCCGTTAGAGGGGTTTGGGTTTTATTTTTTTAAGATTCTAGAAAAACCCCAAGAAAAATTAAGTACTGTTCAAAAGAAGAAATGTGGGCAAATTTTAGGAAAGGCAGAGTTGAGAAATCCCCTCATTTGAGAAAGCTAAAGGCAGCATAAACATTGCAAGGAAGTGGTCAGCTCTAGCAGAAAATGGGCAGCAAGGTTGAAAGGAGATGAAAACCACTGACTCATGGGCTTCCCTTTCATTTGGTGGGCTGCCAAGTGTCATTACACATTTTTAGTTATTTCTGTAGATATGTTGTAACTGCAAAGTATTTCTTAGCTCAGCAGATAAGAGCCATGTAGGTAACTGAGCTCTGGGCAGTGAATGGGAGGAGGAACGACTCTCTACAGGGTGACCCAGAGGGTCTCACTATATGGCACTGATTTCAGCTGGATTGGATAACCTCTCAACATTAAGCTAATTTCATGTATATTTCTTCATCCATCCATTCATTCCTTTAGGGAGTAGTTATTACATATATAGGGTCGTCAGGTGGTTTAAACCAAAAATACCAGACACACAATAAAAATGTATAGACTAAGTGGTTTTTTTGTTTGTTTGTTTGTTTTTTAAAGAAAGAAACACCTAAATTTCCAATAATATTGAAAATGTTTTAGTTAGAGGTGGTGGCCTGGACGCATATATTTATCTTGGTTTTCTTGAAAGACTCCATTAAAAATAACAGTGAACTTTACTTCAAAGCACAGATGCCTCAGAACAGAGAGCAGAAGAAACCACAGGAAAGAAGGCAAGACGGAAAGCCAGTAGATGAGTGGGAACTGGCGTAGCCAACTCAGAGAAGGGAAATCCTACGGGGACTGCAGTGGGAAGGGAGTCCTCCAATTCATTTTGCACCACAGGTCCCAGAAATGCTCAGGAATCCGTGACACCAGGTCTCTCTAAAATGGGGGGAAAAACAGGTTGAAAATGTTTTTGAGACGCTATTAGACCCCCAGCTCCCTTCTCAATGTCCTACAGGCGAGGGTTGCTTCCCCACCTTTGCACAGGATTGAAGGTTCGTCTAAAGAGCCGTGCAGCCAGACACAGTGGCCACTCAGCGCATTGTGGTTTTTTTGAGTGCTTGAAATGTGGCTCTTCTGAATCAAGATGTGCTATACGTGTGAAATACACACCGGATTTAAAGACTTAGCACAATAAAAAAGAATGTGAAATAACCTCGTGATATTTAAAAAAATATATTGATTCCACATTGAAACAATAGTGCTTTTGATATGTTGGGTTCCATAAGAAAGCATATGATTAAATTCATTTTTCTCTTTTTAAAACATTTTTTTTAATATGCTGAGAGAAAATTTAAGGTGATTTCCGTGGTTCCCAGTATGTTTCTGTTGGACAGCATTGTTCTAGAGAGTGTGAACCAAGGGGGACTCTGGAGCAAGGGCACAGTCAAGGAGTTCCCATACTGAAAACAGGATGGCCAAGTGAAAGCTAACATGAAATAGTTAGACCCCAGCCCCTTCCCTCACTCAGATCCCAGAATGGCAGCTGGTATGCTAACCTCAGGTTGGAGAGGAGAACACTCAGCCCAGGACAGTCTAGGAGAAGACCTACAGAACCCCAGGCAAACCCTGGGAGACCCTGCTATTTCCCAACGTTCACTTCTCTGCATGAAGATGGTTTCCTGCAAGTGCCTGCAACTCTCTTGGGGAGAATGCGCTTCTCAGCCTGCACATCCCAGCCAGAAATGCCGGAACTGATGTCCTTGCAGTTGGTGGATAAAGAGCCCAGTTGCCTGGCTCTTTCACTGGGTAGACAACCCTGATCTGCAGGACCCATAGGGACTCAAGTTTCACAGAGCACTGAGTTTGCTCACCCTGGCCGGCCTCCTTCTTCTCCTGTGTCACTTCTCTGGCCTTGTTGCTCAGTCTTGTCCAACTGTGACCCCGTGAACTGCAGCACACCAGGCTTCCCTGCCCTGTGCTGTCTCCTGGAGTTTGCTCAAACTCATGTCCATTGAGTCAGTGATGCCATCCAACCATCTCATCCTCTATCACCCCCCTTCTCCTCCTGCCCTCAGTCTTTCCCAGCTTCAGGGTCTTTTCCAATGAGTCAGTTCTTCGCATCAGATGGCCAAAGTATTGGAGCTTCAGCTTCAGCATCAGTCCTTCCAATGAATATTCAGGGTTGATTTCCTTTCAATTAACTGGTTTGATCTCCTTGCTGTCCAAAGCACTCTCAGGAGTCTTCTCCAGCTCCACAGTTCAAAAGCATCAATTCTTCAGTGCTCAGCTTTCTTTATGGTCCAACTCTCACATCCATACATGACTACTGGAAAAACCATAGCTTTGACTAAATGGACCTTTGTTGGCTAAGTGATGTCTCTGCTTTTTAATACATTGTCTAAGTTTGTCATAGTGTTTCTTCCAGGAAGCAAGTGCCTTTTAATTTTGTGGCTATAATCACCATCTGCAGTGCTTTTGGAGCCCAAGAAAATAAGATTTGTCACTGCTTCTACTTTCCCCCCATCTATTTGCCATGGAATGATGAAACTGGATGCCATGATCTTAATTTTTTGAATGTTCCTGTGATTACTTTGAAATTTATTTACTGTACTCAGCTCCTTGTCCCCGGGTCTGCTTTGGGGGAACCTAAACTAAGACCCATTCTGAGAGTGGATGTTCCTTAGGAAAATAGCCCAGCTGTGTCTCTGTGCAGGGGAACTGCTGTGGATATGCCTCAGTCACGCTCTCAGCTCTTTCCAGAGCCTACTTTTAAATATGAGCAGGAAGCCTGAGCCACCAGACATCAGAGGGAATCCTCTAATGATTCAGAGAACATAACATTTTTTTTAAAATTACAGTCTATATTATGGCTAATTTTTCTGCCCTGCTTATGCATGGAAGTAATATTGTGCTATAAGAATAAGACTGAACACACAAAATGGGTGTGTGTTTGTGTGTGTGTGTTTGTGCCTGTTTCACTAAACAGAAAGCTGAAATACTGGGCTGTCTGGCTACTACCTACACTAGATGCCACTCACTGAGTACTAGATACAGGCAGGGATTAGTGCCAGTCCCTGCCGTTGTGAGGAGATACAGTCCAAGGGAAAAGTCAGCCAAGAGGGGAAATGCTTATTGTGCAGCAGGAAAGAGCAGGATAGACTCTGCCCGGGAGGGTAAGGGTGTCCAAGTGGCCCTGAAACAAACAGGCTGGGAGAAGGCATGAGGAAACATGTGCAGAGGGCCAGCTGGATTCTGTAGAAGGAAGGACATTTCCAGCAAGAACAGCGGGCAGGACCACGAGGGGGAAACCAAAATATCCTGAGGTGGCTGCATTAAAGGGTGTGAGCAGGAAAGGGTCCAGGAATGGGGCTGGAAGGGTGCCCAGGCCAGGCTTATCTTGCCAGTGAGGTGGGATGATTTTCTACAGGAGCCCAGGCATCATTGAAAGACTCAGGGCAGCTTCACCTAAAGAAGGATATCTTCAGAGGTCTCCATAGTCCATGTAGAGGAAATGCAAACAACCATGGCCTACCGCTGTGTCTTTTTTAAAAAACTGAAGTATAGTTAATTTACAGTGTTGTTAGCTCCAAGTAAACAGCAAAGTGATTCAGATACACACACACACACACACTTTTCCAGATTATTTTCCATTGTAGATTGTTACACAATATTGAGTATAATTCCCTGTGCTTTACAGTAGGTCTTTGCTGTTTACATCTTTTACATATAGTAGTGTGTATATGTTCATCTCATTCTGATAAGAAGTGTGGTTGTTTTTCCATCTGTTTGAAAAATAGCAACTTAAGTGTTCAAGGCCTCCCGTATTCTTGTATGTGCTAAGTCACTTTGGTCATGTCTGACTCTTTTGATCCTGTGGACTGAAGCCCTCCAGGCCTTCCAGGCTCCTCTCCCCATGGGATTCCCCAGGCGGAGTGTGTTGCCATGCCCTCCTGTAAGGGATCTTCCTGACCCAGGGATTGAACCCGTATCTTTTATGTCTCCTGCATCGGCAGACAGGTTCTTTACCACTAGTGTCACCTGGGAAGCTCATATAGAGTAATGTGTATATGTTAATCCCAAATTCTTCATTTATCATCATCCCCTGTCTGCCACTATCCCCTTTGGTAACCATAATATTGTTCCATGTGTGTGAGTCTATTTCTGTTTTGTAAATAAGTTCATTTGTTTCATTTTCTTTTAGATTATGTATAAGTGATATGACATTTATCTTTCTCTGACTTCATTCTCTTAAGGTAATCATATCTGGGTCCATCCATGTTGCTGCAAATGGCATTATTTCATTCTTTTTATGGCTGAGAAATATTCCATTTTATATATACATATACACACATATATATACACACATATATAAGTATATATATATAAATCTCACATATTCTTTTTTTTCATTTATTTTTATTAGTTGGAGGCTAATTACTTTACAATATTGTAGTGGTTTTTGCCATATATTGACATGAATCAGCCATGGATCCACGTGTGTTCCCCATCCTGAACCCCCCTCCCACTTCCTTCCCCCTCCCATCCCTCTGGGTCATCCCAGTGCACCAGCCTTGAGCACTTGTCTCATGCATCCAACCTGGGCTGGTGGTCTGTTTCACCCTTGATAGTATACTTGTTTCAGTGCTGTTCTCTCTGAACATCCCACCCTCACCTTCTCCCACAGAGTCCAAAAGTCTGTTGTATACATCTGTGTCTCTTTTTCTGTCTTGCATATAGGGTTATCATTACCATCTTTCTAAATTCCATATATATGCGTTAGTATACTGTATTGGTCTTTATCTTTCTGGCTTACTTCACTCTGTATAATGGGCTCCAGTTTCATCCATCTCATTAGAACTGATTCAAATGTATTCTTTCTAATGGCTGAGTAATATTCCATTGTGTATATGTACCACAGCTTTCTTATCCATTCATCTGCTGATGGGTATCTAGGTTGCTTCCATGTCCTGGCTACTATAAACTTAGTGCTGCAATGAACACTGGGGTGCATGTGTCTCTTTCAATTCTGGTTTCCTCGGTGTGTATGCCCAGGAGTGGGATTGCTGGGTCATATGGCAGTTCTATTTCCAGGTTTTTAAGAAATCTCCACACTGTTCTCCATAGCGACTGTACTAGTTTGCATTCCCACCAACAGCGTAAGAGGGTTCTCTTTTCTCCACACCCTCTCCAGCATTTATTGTTTGTAGACTTTTGGATAGCAGCTATTCTGACTGGTGTGTAATGGTACCTCCTTGTGATTTTGATTTGCATTTCTCTGATAATGAGTGATGTTGAGCATCTTTGCATGTGTTTGTTAGCCATCTGTATGTCTTCTTTGGAGAAATGTCTGTTTAGTTCTTTGGCCCATTTTTTGATTGGGTTATTTATTTTTCTGGAATTGAGCTGCAGGAGTTACTTGTATATTTTTGAGATTAATCCTTTGTCTGTTGCTTCGTTTGCTATTATTTTCTCCCATTCTGAAGGCTGTCTTTTCACCTTGCTTATAGTTCCCTTTGTTGTACAAAAGCTTTTAAGTTTCATTAGGTCCCATTTGTTTATTTTTGCTTTTATTTCCAATATTCTGGGAGGTGGGTCATAGAGAGTCTTGCTGTGATTTATGTCAGAGTGTGTTTTGCCTATGTTCTCCTCTAGGAGTTTTATAGTTTCTGGTCTTACATTTAGATCTTTAATCCATTTTGAGTTTATTTTTGTGTATGGTGTTAGAAATTGTTCTAGTTTCATTCTTTTACAAGTGGTTGACCAGTTTTCCCAGCACCACTTGTTAAAGATGTTGTCTCTTTTCCATTGTATATTCTTGCCTCCTTTGTCGAAGATAAGGTGTCCATAGGAATGTGGATTTATCTCTGCGCTTTCTGTTTTGTTCCATTGATCTATATTTCTGTCTTTATGCCAGTACCATACTGTCTTGATGACTGTGGCTTTGTAGTAGAGCCTGAAGTCAGGCAGGTTGATTCCTCCAGTTCCATTCTTCTTTCTCAAGATTGCTTTGGCTATTTGAGTTTTTTTGTATTTCCATACAAATTGTGAAATTATTTGTTCTAGTTCTGTGAAAAATACCGTTGGTAGCTTGATAGGGATTGCACTGAATCTATAGATTGCTTTGGGTAGTATAGTCATTTTCACAATATTGATTCTTCCAATCCATGAACACGGTATATTTCTCCATCTATTTGTGTCCTCTTTGATTTCTTTCATCAGTGTTTTATAGTTTTCTATGTATAGGTCTTTTGTTTCTTTAGGTAGATATACTCCTAAGTATTTTTTTCTTTTTGTTGCAATGGTGAATGGAATTGTTTCCTTAATTTCTCTTTCTGTTTTCTCATTGCTAGTGTATAGAAATGCAAGGGATTTCTGTGTGTTAATTTTAGATCCTGCAACTTTACTATATTCATTGATTAGCTCTAGTAATTTTCTGGAAGAGTCTTTAGGGTTTTCTATGTAGAGGATCATGTCATCTGCAAACAGTGAGAGTTTTACTTCTTCTTTTCCTATCTGGATTCCTTTTGTTTCTTTTTCTGCTCTGATTGCTGTGGCCAAAACTTCCAAAACTGTGTTGAATAGTAGTGGTGAGAGTGGGCACCCTTGTCTTGTTCCTGACTTTAGGGAAAATGCTTTCAATTTTTCACCATTGAGGATAATGTTTTCTGTGGGTTTGTCATATATAGCTTTTATGATGTTGAGGTATGTTCCTTCTATTCCTGCTTTCTGGAGAGTTTTTATCATAAATGGATGTTGAATTTTGTCAAAGGCTTTTTCTGCATCTATTGAGACAATCATATGGTTTTTATCTTTCAATTTGTTGATGTGGTGTATTACACTGATTGATTTGCAGATATTAAGGAATTCTTGCATTCCTGGGATAAAGCCCACTTGCTCATGATGTATGATCTTTTTAATATGTTGTTGGATTCTGTTTGCTAGAATTTTGTTAAGGATTTTTGCATCTATGTTCATCAGTGATATTGGCCTGTAGTTTTCTTTTTTTGTGGCATCTTTGTCTGGTTTTGGAATTAGGGTGATGGTGGCCTCATAGAATGAGTTTGGAAGTTTACCTTCTTCTGCAATTTTCTGGAAGAGTTTGGGTAAGATAGGTGTTAGCCCTTCTCTAAATTTTTGGTAGAATTCAGCTGTGAAGCCATCTGGTCCTGGGCTTTTGTTTGCTGGAAGATTTCTGATTACAGTTTCGATTTCCATGCTTGTGATGGGTCTGTTAAGATCTATTTCTTCCTGGTTCGGTTTTGAAAAGTTATACTCTTCTAAGAATTTGTCCATTTCTTCCAAGTTGTCCATTTTATTGGCATATAGCTGCTGGTAGTAGTCTCTTATGATCCTTTGTATTTCTGTGTTGTCTGTTGTGATCTCTCCATTTTCATTTCTAATTTTGTTGTCCCTTACATATTTATTATCCATTCATCTGTTGATGGACATTTAGACTGTTCCCATGTCTTGACTATTGTGAACAGTGCTGCTATGAACCTTGGGGTACATGTGTCATTTTGAATTATGGTTTTCTCTGGTATATGCCCAGGAGTGAGATTGCTGAATCATATGGTAGTTCTATTTTTAGTTTCTTGTTTTTTTTTAAGCAAGGCCCCCATACTATTCTCCATAGTGGCTCCACCGATTTACATTCCCACTAATGGTGTGAGAGGGTTCCCTTCTTTCCACACCCTCTCCAGCATTTGGTGTTTGTAGACTTACTAAGTGATGGCCATTCTGACTGGTATGAGGTGATAACCTCATTTTAGTTTTGATTTCCATTTCTCTAATAATTAGCGGTGCCGAGCATCTTTTCCTGGACCTGCTGGCCATCTGTATGTCTTTGGAGATCTGTCTGTTTTGAAAGTGAAAGTGCTTGGGCCTGTGGCGCCAGGTGCAGGGGGAAGATGGGGTAGGTGCCTGGCAGTTGTGTGGAGTCTGCTCCTTGTGCTTACACGCCCCTCAACCCATGAGTGGTAGCCACGTTTTTGTTTCTCCCACTCAGCATCTCCATTTGGCCCAGAGCCTCTCACCAAGGAGCTGAATGACAGGCCTTCCGCCTCCTGAGACCATTCTGTCTGGGTCCCCCTTCCAGTGAGGAGTCAGTGGATTGGAAGCTCTGGTCCTGGCTAACATAGAATTATTTCCAAGTTATACAGCATCTTAAACCAGTTATACAAGAAGCATTTCTAGAAAGCACTAAGAATGAATCTAAGGGAAGAACATCTGACTCCTCACAGGGTGACAGGGGAGAGATGTGCTGGTAGAACTCCTCATGGCACCCCTAGATCTTTACCCAGACATGGGGGATCTGGAGAGGCATAAACAGGAGAAGGAAGGGAGCTGCCAGGCAGCCCTGAAAATCAACTGCAGGTGACACAGTAGGGTTTTTTGCCGTTATAGAGCCAAAGAATGGTTGTGGTTGTTAGAATAAAACTTAACCTATAAAAATAGGTGATGGTGGGCAAAATATGGCCTAGGGGCCACCATTTGTCAACTCTGGTAGAGAGGTTAAAAAAAAATCAAGTCTATGGGGAGACACATAAACTTGAACTCTAGTCCTAGCTCTAATGGTTACTAGATATATGGGCTTTAAAAAAATTACTTATTTATCTATTGCTTTTATTTTTGGCTGCTCTGGGTCTTCTTTGCTGCAAGGACTTTTCTTGAGTTGTGCTGAGCGGGGACTACTCTGTAGTTATGATGTGTGGGCTTCTCATTGAGATATCTTCTCTTGTTGTGGACCATGGATGTGCTCTAGGGCACGTGGGCTTCAGTAGTTGTGGCATATGGGCTCAGTAGTTGTCATTTCCCAGCTGTAAAGCACAGGCTCAATAGTTGTGGTGCACCGGCTTATTTGCTCCATAGCGTATGGGATCTTCCCAGATCATGGATTGAACCCATGTCTCCTGCATTGGCAGGCAGATTCCTTACTACTGAGCCACCAGGGAAGCTCTAGATATGTGGTCTTCCGGAGGTTAGTTGACCTCTCCAATTCTCATTTCTCTTGAATGTAAAATGGGATAGTAATACCCACAGCTAGTATAGTGACAAGGCTAAGATTCTAGATATAAAGACCTTAGCAATATACCTGGCTACATAGGCACCCAATAAATATTAGTCCCTCTTCTCTATTTGACTTTTTCTTTGTCATTCAATACCTATTGATCCTTGGTTAGTTGAGTGATCAAATGGCAGATTCCCAGAGAGGCGGGTTGTGTGTCAGGATATTTTGGGGTCCCGTATTTCTTGGATGAGATATCCTTGGGATGTTTGTGTAAAGTCTGGAAGTCATAAAAGGTATTTGAAAATTTCTTTTCTCAGTTAGTTGCAGGCAAAATAAACTGACTGGCTAATTGAAGCAAAAAGGTAATTTACTGAAACAGTATGGTGTAGCTCAGAAGATCCAAGAGAAACTGGGAAATTAGATTTAAAACTGGTGAGGCAGTTAAAAGGAGCCTCGAAGTGTGAAAAAGTGAAAGTGTTAGTCACTCAACCATGTCTGACTCTTTGTAACCCCATGGACTTTAGCCCACTAGACTCCTCTGTCCATGGAATTCTCCAGGCAAGAATACTGGAGTAGGTTGCCATTTCCTCCTCTGGGGGATCTTCTTGACCCAGGGATCGAGCCCAGGTTTCCTGCATTGCTGGATGATTCTTTACCATCTGAGCCACGAGGGCAGCCCCTAGAGGGAGACTTAGAAGCAGGAATTTCACATCAGACATGCCTAATTCCTAGAAAACTTTGTTTCTTTTATATTGAAATATTTAGCTTAACATTCAAAGTCCTGTAGAAAGTTTGAATTGGATGAACTTGGTTTTATGTCTGCTCTTTCACGATACGAGAGAGGAAAGAGGAAGGATATGGGGTCAAGATCCTTCAGGGACCCACTGACTTCCTCAGTTGAAGAGTCAGCACCTGGTTGAGGAAACTAGATTGTGACTACGAAAAGCTCTTATGAAGAGAAAGTTCTCAGACTCAAGGAATCAAGTTTGTTGGGCTGAAAGGCCCGCCCCTTGTTTATCTGCTGTGGATTTTTCAACTTTGGCACTGTTGATGTTTGGAGCAGAATCTTTCTTTGTTGTGGAGAGCTGTCTTGCAGAATGTGCAGCAGTGTCCTGGTCTCTACTGAGTAGATGCCAGTACCAGCACTTGCCCCGCTTCCATATCTCTGGGATGGGGGGGTGGTGGCAAAAATCACCCCAGGTTGAGAACTAGAGGACTGGTTCATATGCCAGGGGCCCTCTGAATGTTATGCCTTCTTAGGTCTTATATAGCCATCCCTCAAGGATGTGGTCAACCTTGAGGACAGATTCAATTAGTACTTGGGATCTACTCTACTTTTTGAGGGAATCCTATATTATTCATTTACCACAAAATATTTTCATGAACTTTTCAATATGACCCTTTCTAAACAGCCTGAGATTCAGATTAAGCTTGCCTTGCCAGTGGTCTAGACCCTCAAAGGTGAATACATGAATAAGTTAATAAATAAACTTCTGAATGGAAAAGAAACATGCATCTGATTTTATTCTTTCTGCACAGTGGCTATAGTAGTTCTTTCTTCTTATGTCATCCCATCTCCAATGTCTGTTTTTCCTTTCTGATTTCTTTTGAGGCATTACCTCCTTCTCTTCCACAAATCATGCAGTGGTGGTAGGACTTGGAAACCCAGTCCTGCTTTCGTAGTAAAGAAGCCCGAGATCCCTGGGGAATTCTTTCTCTCTTTGCTATATCTCCTAGCAACTTCTAACTCAACCTCAACCAGTTAGAATGTTTTCTCACAGAAGTTTGAGGGCTGAAGGGCAATGAAGGGGGAAGAGGGAAGAGGAATGGATAATTGTGGGATGTGGGTTTCCAAAGAGATTAAGAGCATCTGCTCTGTTGTCTCCATTGTTTCTAGAAAGCAGATGGGCTCAGCACCATGAACTACTCTGTCAGGAAAGAGGGAACTGATGGAGCCTTTGGGGAAGAAAAAAGGGATAGACATGGGTAGAAGAGGGAGCAGAAAATCATGCAAGAAGGAAGAGAAGCTGTTGCTCATGAAGGCAGTGGTGTGGATCCACCTGCTGATGACCCAGGCCTGTAGCTTGCCCCCCCAGACCTTGGGTTAGTTACATGGAGAGTGAGTAACCCAGGGCCTCACCAGCTCATGATGACCCTTCCACTCTGTCCTTTGTAAACATGTGGGGCTATGCTTCTGGGCAGTAGCTTCCCTTTTAAAACAAAAACTACCACTAGTTGTTTATTTGTTGTTAAGTTCTATATGGTCTGTTAAGCAACTGCATCTATTTTTTCATCGATTCCTCCCAAAAAGTCAATGAGATAGGTGATAATATGGTCCCCAGCTTATGGATGAAGATATCGAGGTTCAGAGAAGTTAACTTGCCCAAGGGCAACCACAAGATTTAAACCAAGGTCTGACGCACTGGAAGGCCTGTACTGCAGATGGTGGGGACTTTCAATGTAGAACCTGCTAGTTCCAGATCCTGGAAAAATGGAGGAGGGAAAATGAGAGTTCCCCACTGCTGAGTCCAGCTCAGATCCACTCGTATTTCTCTGCCTACAGCTTTTGAAGCAGGACTTAACTATTTAAACTTGACTTTGATCTGGCTTTGGAAGTGCAGTTGTCTCCTGATCTAGATATCCAGCTCTCCATCTGGTGAATTAACTTGCTTTCCATCTCCTCCTCTCCCCTGGTCTATGGGTCAGCAGGCTACTTGATAGCATCTTGGCCAGAGAATCAGTGTATAAGGAAAGAAAACGAAGGAAAACTTAGCTCAACTCTTGTTACCTGAGGCGGCAGCTGAAACCAATGCCTACAAAGGGGGTTTTGTGTTGCCCATGAATTTAAAATGTCCCTGTCACTCATGCTACTAAATGTCCCGAGGTGGTGATCTAAAAGAGAATGCAACTATTGTGCAAGCAGGAAAATGTATAAGGAAATACTTCAGAGGACACTTAGAAGGTTAAAACCCAGCTCCAAGGAGCTGTTTCTTTGTTGCTCCAGCCTTGGTTGGGGGTGGGAGGAGGAGAAGGAGGGCATTTTTGAAAAGCCCAAGGCCTTCGGGAGTCCAGGGAATGCTCCGCCACTCTCTCTGTGGATCCAAATCTTGCCCCCTCACTGCCTCTGTGCTGCTTCCTCATTCCTAATCCTGGGGGGGGGTGCGACCTTTCTGTATGCCTTTTCCAGTTCTGATCAGGGAACACTCAAGCTTGGTTTTTGAATTCAGGTGTCTAAATGTCAGAAAGGTACTGAAAGATTATGAGCAGCTACTGAGCCAATATTGGCTTCTGACAAGCTTGGCCATTGGAGGATATTTTCTGGTGTGCTTAACTATGAAGTTCTGGGGGGATCAGAGGCCATGCCTGTCAAAGGAATAATGGGTGTCTTTTCAAAACTTCTCTTTCTTTCTCTTCTCTTTTTGTGTCTCCTTTTGTGTTTTCCTTTAAAAAAAAAAAAAACTGCTCTCCCACACAGATGTCGAGGAGCCACAGTTGTTTAAGAAAATACCATATTGGTTTACTACACAGAAGTGCAGTGAAGCTCTGCTCCTAAGCTGAAGGGTGATTCCGTTTTAGCTGAAGAGTGATTCTATTTTATTTCTGAGGTTGAAAGTGAAACAAGAAGATATAGCTTCCTAATTCTGATTTAAGTTCTTTTTAAAAAAATTATTATTTTTAGAAATGCCTTCAGCGTTAAAGAGAATTACATTTTCCTCTCTCTTCTTTCCCTTTCTTCTTTTAAAGATTTTCTGGAAGGTTATTAATATCTCTCTGACTTGATCATGAGGAAATCTCAAGCAAAAGTAAAAAGAGAAGTATAGTAAATCCTCATACACTCTGGGAAAATTTAGAACTAGCAAAAGTAGGGAAATAAATGGAATGAAATAACAAACATGGGGGAAAACAGGATTTTCATCTTTTGGGAGAGCACCACCTCGGCTCAGCCCCTGAAATATGATTTGGTGGTTTCTTTCTTGCCTCAGGGATTCATGAATGTACACAGGTCTTAGATGAAGGCAGATGAAACCTGGGATTTCAGCAGAGCCTCATACATAAGTTTTCAGAAGAGCTAGCAGAGCCATCAGGTTGATAACATCCTGGGGGAGCTGCAGGTTGGCCCAAAGGAGAGAAGACAGAGGGATGGAGCTGACCAGAGAAAACATTTCCACTTACCTAGCCAGGCCATGAGGTCAGCATGCAGCCAGAGAGACAGAGTGTTCTAGACTAGATTTGCACACACCCACAGACCACCTGAGAGTCCTACTGTGGCACAGATGGAGTCAGTAAGTTTTGGGGAAGCCTGAGAACCTGCGTTTCTAGCAAGCTCCCAGCCAAAGCCAGCACCACGGTCTGAAACCTGTGTAGTCTCACAAGGCCCTGTGCTCAGAAGGGAACTCAGCTTGGTTTCATGGTCTACTGTCACCCTCTTGAAATTGTTAATAATTTTCAATTTGAACGTGTGTTTTGAAGGTAAAGCCGGACGGTCCAGGGTGGCCTGTGTGAGATGCATGCCGTGCAGTATGAATATGCTTGTCCCCTGTCTCTTGCTATGACACCATTGGGTACTGCAATGGGGAATGACCCAGAGTATGAATTCTGGTGGGAGTTCCGCAGGTCTCAAAGCAAATAGAGGGGAATGTGTCATGTCAAGACTTAGGGAGGTTAGGAGCACTGACAGGCTTGGGACCAGAGTGTGCTATGAACCAGTTAGAAGGAAATGACGTTCTAAGACACATGAATAACCAAGAAACCATTTCATACCCTTTTATGTTGCTTCTCTGCATTAAGCCAGCCACTTATGCTAAAAATGATGCTGCAGAAAGAAAGGAAACGTTTCATTTCCTTTCACTCCTTCCTTATTCATCAGGAAAGAGAAGGTACAGACTGTTCATAGAATATGTGCTTATTAAGAGGTAGAATAACAGTTGATATATTCAGTGTTTCCACTGTTCTGTGAAGAACAAAATTCATTTGTGTGTACAATTACAAAATACAAATTGTATGATTCCGCATATGAATTATATTTACTTTTCCATTTAAAGCTGGCATTACATGATAAAAGGATAAATGGGAATTCCATGCTGGAAATGTAAAATCTTAAAGTGTCTGTACTTAGAATGACATTAAATAGCAAATATAAAACACCACAACAATTTGAGGGGCTGTGGAGGAAAGAAAAAACTTTATCTTTAGTACCTGTCATGGTATGTTTTTCCTGCTTTTTGAACAAAGGGCTCACATTTTGATTTTGTACTGAGCCATACATATTATAGAGCTGGCCCTACCCTTAGGTGATGCTCATGTTCCAGGCCACATTTTGAGAAAATGAGAGTCTAGAGGCAGGTTTTGAAGCCAGACAGATCTGGGTTCAATCGCAGACACTACCACCTGCAAGTTGTTTCTGTGATCTTAGGGATTCCTTAAAGAAATACATAAGAGAAAGGGAAACATTACCTTTATGTCTTAATAATTGTCTAATTTTGTATGTGATATTTTTGCTCATATACTTTAGTTTCCTTATCTTATAAAATATGGATGGTAGTTCCTTCCAGCCAGAAATTCAAAGGGCAGTCCCCTCCTCTCTGCAGATGCTGGAACTGAACCAGTGGTCCATCCCTCCTCTGCTGTGGTTAGAGGTTGACCTGGACTGCCAGGGAACCAATGTTCCACATCTTCTTTATCCATTCGTCTGTCAGTGGACATTTAGGTTGCTCCCATGTCTTGGCTATTGTGAATAGTGCTACTGTGAACATAGTGGGGTGCTTGTATCTTTTTTTTTTTTTTTTTTTTTGGGTTTAAACTTCTTTTATGGTGACCCTCAGATAGTAAGCAGCCTGCCTTTGGTCACAGAGAGAGTCCTGCTGCTGCTAAGTCACTTCAGTCACGTCCGACTCTGTATGACCCCATAGACAGCAGCCCACCAGGCTCCTCGTCCCTGGGATTCTCCAGGCAAGAACACTGGAGTGGGTTGCCATTTCCTTCTCCTGTATCTTTTTGAATTATAATTTTGTCTGGATAAATGACCAGGAGTGGGATTGCTGGATCAAATGGTAATTTTGTTTTTAGTTTTCCGAGGAACCTGCATACTGTTTTCCATAGTGACTCTACCAACTTACATTTCCACCAACAATGTAAGAGGATTCTCTTTTCTCCATACCCTCTCCAGCATTTGTTATTTGTAGACTTTTTAAATGATGAGCATTCTGATTGGTGTGAGATGATACCTCACTGAGTTTTGATTTGCATTCCTCTAGTAATTAGCAATATTGAGCATCTTTTCATATGTCTATTGGTCTTCTTTGGAGAAATGTCTATTTAGGTCTTCTGCCCATTTTTGGATTGGGTTGTTTGTGTTTTTGCTGTTGTTGAACTGTATGAGCTGCTTGTATACTTGTGTGCTTTGGAAATTAAGTCCTTGCCCATCACATCGTTTACAAATATTTTTTCATGTTCTGTCTTTTCATTTTGTTTGTGGTATCCTTTTCTGTGCAAAAGCTTGTAAGTTTGATTAAATCCCATTGGTTTATTTTTGTATTTATTTCTATTACCGTGGGAGACTAATCTGAGAAAACACTGGTACAATTTATTACAAAGAATGTATTGCCTATGGTCTCTCCTAGGAGTTTTATGACATCATGTCTTATGTTTAAGTCTTTAAGCCATTTTGAGTTTATTTTTACGGATGGTGTGAGGCTGTGTCCTAACTTCATTGATTTACATGTGGCTGTCCAACTTTCCCAACACCACTTGCAGTAGAGACTTTTTCCCATTGTATATTCTTGTCTCCTTTGCAGAAGATTAATAGACCATAAGTGCAGGGGGTTATTTCTGGGTTGTCTATTCCATTCCATTCATGCATGTTTTTGTTTTTGTTTCAATACCACACTGTTCTGATTTTTGTAGCTTTGTAATATTGTCTGAAGTCTGAGAGGGTTATGGCTCCTGCTATGTTTTTTTCTCCCCCCTCAGGATTGCTTTGGCAATTCTGGACCTTTTCTAGTTTCATGTGAATTTTAGAATTATTTATTCTAGTTATATGAAAAATGTCCTGGGTAATTTGATAGGGATCACCTTAAATCTGTAGATTGCTTTGGGTTGTTTGACAATTTTAACAATATTAATTCTTGCAATCAAAGAGCATGGAATATATTTCCATTTCTTTGAATCATCTTCAGTTTCCTTTATTAATGTTTTATAGTTCTCAGTGTGTATGTCTTTTACCTCCTTGGTCAGGTTCATTCCTAAGTATTTTATTTTTTGGAGTTCAATTTTAAAAGATACTGTTTGTTTTCATTCCTTTTCTGGTATTTCATTGTTAGTATAAAGAAGTACAACTGATTTCTGTATGTTAATCTTGTATCATGCTACTTTGCTAAATTTGTTTATCAGTTCTAGTAGTTTTTGTGTGGAATCTTTAGGTTTTCTATCTATAGTATCATGTCATCTGCATATGAGAACAATTTTACCTTTTCCCTTCCAATTTGGATCCCTTTTATTTATTTATTTTTTCTTTTCTGATTGCTATGGCTGGGACTTCCAATACTGTGTTTAATAGAAGAGGTGAGAGTGGGCATCCTTGTCTTGTTCCAGATTTTAGTGGAGAGGCTTTGAACTTTTCACCATCATATTCATTTTACTTTAGTGCAGTATTCTACTTTTTCCATACATAACCCCGATTATATCAGGGTCCAACTTTACCAATTGGTGATCTTTACTAATTCCTAATTCCACAGCCTTCAAGTTTGAAGTTTTCCCAGGATTTTTTGCAAATTCCCAGGCAATTACATTTATATCCTCTGCTGTCCTCAAGGACAACTTCCCCATGTGACCTTTTCTGACCTTACACTGAGCTAGCCACAGGACTTTTTGTAAGTTTACCCCAAAGAATCCACTTCTACGCAGAGCAAAGTGCTCTTTCTTAAAGAAACTATCAGGGTAACAAAGAGGTGTGAGCCTTCCCCACAATCAAAGTTTAAACTCTCTGTCTTTGATTACTGCAGATTCTCTCTTGGGCTAAGTGCTGTGAATTCTATCTCACCACCACTCCCATTCCTCTTTCATTTTCTACAGCACAATTCATTTCTCCCAAATCACTATCAACCTGTACATCTGTGCTATCCTAACATGACATGTGAGACCTTCTTTTATCATAGTCAGTCCTCTTAAGAGAGTAATTGCAGTTGCATGTAGAAATATCTTTTGTTTTTATTCACACTATGGTTGCTTTCTCTATAAAGGGTTTCCTAAATCTTCCCTCCTACTTTGCAGCTTCTCAGCAAAATCCCTATTGTTTATACTGTTTCTATTAACCTGTCAATACTTCTAACATGTGACTAACGAGGTTACATATTTGATGGTATATACTCTATCTTTCTCTGTCTCCCTGTCTAGTTTTTTCCCTCCACATTAGCTTTGTCTATAACAGATCTGTCATTCATCTGTGGCCTGGCTCAGGAGAACTGCTCTTGTGTGTCTCTTCTCATCTCTTCCCGACTCTTCCTACAGTGACTTCTGGGACATTGGGGTTGGACAGGCTCTGGGCAGGGAAGGAGTGGGAATCCCTTAGCCTGTGTTAGGGCGGAGGGGCCATGGGATGTCCCCTGAGTAAGACAGAAGGGACTCCAGTGGAAAAGAACCACCAAAGACCAGCACAGTTGTCGCCCAGACTCACTGAGCAGACAAGGACACCCTGGAGGAACTGGCTCCTTGCCTGCTGCCCTTGCAGCCTATGGATGGGATACTCCTTTACCTTCATTGATCCCAAAGGGCTGGACGACTGTGGTGTGCTGTTGTCAACAAGTGTCTCTAAGATGTCCCCAGACCTTACTGGGTGGCCTGACCTCAACCCGAGCTTGTCTCATTCTCCTAAATTCAGAAATTGTCTCCATTGATGACTCTTCCCTCCAGCTGCTCCTGTTCATCAAGGTGGAAGAGAGAGTCTAGAAACTTCCTCATGCTGCTTGCAGGGCCTCCTCAAGAGAGGCTCTGTTGAATGGAGAGAAACAAGCTCCTGTTGGAGGAAGAGGCAGTGGATAAGGGGGTGGACCACATCTGTGCCTCCAGGGAAGGCTGAACATCACACGCATGACTGTAGGGACAGAGGAAGCCCCCTGGGACTGTCTGGGGAGGACTAAAATCAAGTCCCATTGAGTCTGAGTTAAAGTGAGGCTGTCGGAGGCGAAGCGGAGAGGGTGGGGGTGCAGATGATAGCTGGGTGAGTCAGCACTTCATGGGGCGCGAGAATCTTTCCCTAAAGGGCTCTTTAGCCTCCTGTGGGATCTTTTTGTTCTGTCTTCACCCCATGTCACCTGGGCTCCTATTTCCCCGCTTGGAAACATGCCTGAAAGCGCTGACCTGAGCCAGGACTCACTGTTTCTGTGTAAATGGTGATTAATCTCTCCCCTTCCTTCCTGTATCCTCCCAGGGCCCCTGTACAATCCAGTAGACCCTGGATGAACAGAGGAGAGAGACTTCCAGGGAGGACAGGGTGAAAGCAAGCCTTGGGGTGAAGGGCTATAATGACGTGGGGACACGGGGGCATGTGGATTTGGCTTCTGTCTTGTTCCCTGTGGTGCTCCTGGCTGCAGGGGAGTCCTTCCTGTTTCCATTGGCCACCTTGGTAACTCCTGTTGAAGGCAGCTTTCTGCAGACTTTCCATCAAGCTCACTGCAGCCAGGGGTGCCGCCCAACACCTAGGGGAGCTAAACTTCCTGTGTTGTGGAAGCTGATGGAAGACACTGCTCCCGATGGGTCCCCCTGGGACACCCAGCTTCCTGGCCAGAGTCCTCTCTAACCTCTACCTTCTCATCTCCAGCCACCACCCTCTCTTATGTTGTACACACCCCATCAGTATCCTTTTCTTTGCCCTCACCAAAGGGGGGTCTCTCTGCCACCCTGTTTCAGTTTTTTAGTGGTCTGTTTCCTACTCTGATGACATGTCCTTTCCTATCTGGCCACAAATCATTCAGACACTACATTGTGTTACCCAGTTAAACTTGGTTCCTGACCCAGTCTTCTCATCTTACTTCATCTTGTCAGATTATCCATCTCCCACCTAAAAAAACTTTTTTAAAGAACACAGTTCTATTTATTATTCAGCAAGCAGCAGGAGGGCAAGGGGAAGGGCCCAGCGTGGACAGCCTCCCAATACTGCCATGGGTTTCCATTTGTTTCCCCACACTGGAGGGCTGAGAGGCTCTTGACTGTAGAAGAACATGAACCCAGCTGCTGACCCTTGGGCAAAACAAATGACCCTGGCCCAAGTACCAACTCACGAACCCCGACCCCAGGCCTGCCTCACTAGGGCCACTGAGGCCTCTTGGAGCCAGGCTGGCTAGACTCTGGGGTTCTAATTCCAGGTTGTAGGCAGGTGGACTTAGGTCTTAAGCTCCAGGCTAAGTCAAAGGCCAACCTTCTAGTCTATAGCCTGGATGTATCACAAACAAGCCACTGGGGCCATCTGGTATACTAACACTGCCAGTTATGCTCCAGAGGAGTGGAGAAGCTAGGGCAGTACAGCTCATCCTGGCTCCCCCAGGCTAGTCACCTACTCTGGCTTCTGGAAAATGCCCCTAGAAAAGCAACCTTCAGTTCCTGTCAGGTGGGGCAGGCTTAGAGAGCAAACTAGCTTAAGGTATAGAAAAATTCATTTCTGCTTTAGATAATCTAGCCTATAATATTGCACATCCATCATTTCACTTGTCTTTTAGGATGTTTTACAAGTTTGGGTTGAATACTGGGCACGATGTACTGAGGAAAAGGAGCTGAACTAGGATTTATGTTAACCTGGCTAGGCATTAGTCTGTTTGCTGTAGCTGTGAGAAGCTCCTTGTCCACTGACATCCTTGTTTTTGTCTCCTTCATTGTCCCTGAGTTTCCCTAGAGACTTCTTAACTCTTTCCTGAGACGCACAGTTCTTTCCGTCGTGTTCCCCCATCATACAGGAGCCCTGTGATGCGATGGGGGGTGGGAGTAGGGTGAATGAGGGGAGGGAGGAAGTGCTCTGTGTTCCTATGATTAGGTCTCAGCCTTTAGTGAGCCTGTGCTGACCTTCACCAATGCTTCTCAGTTTCATTTTGTTTTTCTCTGTTAGCTGAGACAGGAAGGCTTAGAGGGGACTGGATTTGAATATTTTCCATCTCCAGGCTCTGGTAAAATCCCAGTAGGTTAGGGTCTAGTAAAACTCTTAAAGGCAGTCCTTTGTAGAACAACATGTTCTGGGCATAAATAAAAACAGCCACTTTCCCTTCCTGCTGGAATCACTAGGGAATTTTTCTCTGATCTTCACTGTGAAAAGTTAGTGGGGCTTCTGGACATACAACTTAACAAAAGGTGAGAATCTCTAACTCTCAGATTTGTTCACACTGAGTCTCCAGCAATTTGTCAGTTATATTTAGGTTTCCCTGCCTGGGTTCTGGTTCCCTCCAAGGTTTCTGCTCTTGGGTTTCTATTCCAATAAATTATGATTCTCTGTATCTGTTTGTTGGTCTCTTCAGTTTGGGGGGCAGATGTTTGACCTGTGACCTCAGTTCTTTGGGGAGATAAGGGATACTAGTCTGCAGTTTGTTCATCTTTTTGTGTGTGTGTAGACAGAAGAGACAACTACCAAGTTCCTTACATTCTGGACTAGAAACCAGAAGTCTTCTCATTTAATTTTATTCTTTCTGTTGAAGTTCAGAGATGTTCGGTCACCCATCCATTAGGTAGAAAAGCCATGCCTGGAGAACTCAGGGGATGTGACTCTCATGTCGGTGATCTTTCTCATATACCAGATGCTCACCAACGGTGAGGCAGTGGCTTAAAATACCTCAGACGCTGGCCCTGAGGAAGTCATTACTGGATCCCAATCTTTGCTTCTCTCTGCAACCAGGATTTCCATCCTCCAGGGGATAGAACAAGACCTGTTGCGGGTGGCGAGGCAGAAGCATCTAGGAGAGATGCCTCAGTCTCGTTCTGCTTCCAGCGCTGGGGTTCCCTTCCCTATCCTGATTCTTGCCCACGTGGATAAACAGGAGCGTTCACACAAGCAGGAAAGCTGTTTACTGAATAGTGATGGAGCGCTAAGAACATATTTGATCAGGAAACATTTTCAGATGCATTCTGTCCACATTCGGGGCTCACGGGGTGGTGCCAATCTAGGCTCCATGATTAGTTTTGTATAGGGTTGGGTTTCTGCAGGAACCCCTGACATTGAGCTCCAAGGCAGTGGGGGAGCCTACAGAGCAAGCCTGCCCCACACCCTGTGCATGAATGTTGTGATTCCCTGGTGGTGGAGACCGTGGCTGAGTCCCATGATCCCACCTCTCAGAGCCACAGTTCCTCCCTCTGTGTCCAGAGTTGTCTGAGGGGCTCCTGTTCCTGGAGGCAGTCTTTATGGCAGAGTTTCATTCTCAGAACTGCTCCAGAATCTTCCCATTTAGGACAGGGTTCTCTTTTAGGGACAGGAGTTCTAGCCTTTGAGGACTTTTATCTAGAAATTCCATTAACCCTGAGCACCTAGACTGAAACTTGTTGTTTTCTCACAGACACAGAAGCAGGTCTGGGTTTGTTTAGGGGTCCCAGTGGCCAGTTGAAGGGGCTTGTAGCCCCTGCCTCCCTGCCCTTCCCCTGAGCCTCAGGCTCTTGTTTCTTACTTCCATTGGAGGGGCTTAGAAGCGTGCTGATTATCTTCACTGTGGGATGAAGTTTGGACTGTCGATGCCAGAAGGTGGTAATCTCCCTTGGTAGAGCTTCTTGTTAGCCCTCTTGTATCACTGCAAGTAATTTCCTCGTGGTTGTCATGAGGTAAGTTACCAAGCTATTTATTGCTGTTCCCCATTCCCTGTCTGAATAGACTTTCAAAGAAAGGAAAAGGGACATTCACTTGCTTTTCTAGGCAATTCTAGACTCGTGATCCTGAAAGTGGCATATTAGTAATACGATACTGTGTACCAGATTATCCCAAATCTTAGTAGGTCTTAAAACAAGCACCATTTCTGATCTCATAGTTTCTGTCAGTCAGGAGTCAGCCGCGTAGCTGGCTCAGGGTCCCTCTTGAGGCTGCACTCCAGGCTTTGGCCAGGGTTATAGTCATCTCAAGGCGAATCTTGGGGAGAATCCATCTGCTTCCAAGTTCATTCACGTGGCTTTTGGCAAGCCCTGGGTTCCCTCTGGCCATGTTCCTAGATATTAGTTCCTTGCCACGTGGGATCCTCTTTGGGGAAGTTGATGGTTTGGCCTCTGGCTTCCCTCAGAGCAGTGAGAGAGAGTAAGATCAAACAAGAGCAGACGTTCCTGTTGTTTTATAAGCTAATTTTGGAGGCATCATTCTGTCACTTCTGCTGTATTCTGTTTGTCAGGAGTGAGTCACTCGGTCTGGCCCACACTCAAGGGGAGAGGATTGCACAGGGGTGTGAGGACCAGGAGGTGCGGACCGCGGGGAGTCCTCTTGGAGGCTGCCCACCACCGGTTCATTTGTGTGTTTCCCTGCCCAGATCAGAAGTTACAGGGCATCTGTTATAGAATGTGATCCAGGCTCTTGTGTGGGAGGTGAATTTAGCCGGGTGTTCCTCAGCGGACAGAGATGACCTGGAGATGGAGTCACTGGGTTGAAAGAGAGGGAGTTGCCCAATGTTAGCAGTGGCTCCAGGGGCTTGAGGAAAAGTGGGCAGAGGAATCTACAAGAATCAATGTCTTGTATGCAAGTGTCCTAGCAGCCAGTTGGACTCCTTTTTTTTTTTCATTTATTTTTATTAGTTGGGGGCTAATTACTTTACAATATTGTAGTGGTTTTTGTCATACATTGACATGAATCAGTCATGGAGTTACATGTATTCCCCATCCCGATCCCACCTCCCTCTCCACCTGATTCCTCTGAGTCTTCCCAGTGCACCAGTTGGACTCCTGATGGATGAGCTGATATACTTGCTATGGCTCTGTGATCAGCATTTTAGTCTCAGGAGCTGCATGAAATTTGCTTAATCCCCTAGGTGACAAAGAGGTTGTGGAGCCTCCTGCCTGTGTGTAGAATGCATGGCCTTGGATAACAAACATCCCAGTAGCAACCATGGTATACCAAAGAACAAACAGTCTTTCCTAGGTAATTTTTTGACAGATTGTAACACTCAAGAGTTAAAGAACACCCAGTAATGACTGATATTGGGAGGGTTCATGTTGTAGTAATGAACAGTACTAGATAGAATTTAATTTAGGAAAAGTTATGTGATATTTCCTTTGCTTTAGCATTGTAAAAGTATATCATATTTGGGTTTATTATGTATTTAAGCTTGACAACTCTTTGTATGTATTGTTTATTCTTTTGATAGAAGGGAAACTGAAGCACAGAGAAGTGAAAATGAATATATATTTAGTGGGCTAGCATAGAAGGAGAAGCCAGGGCTGGAGAACTCTATTGTGAGGAAACCATTTACTTGGCTTAAACTAACCAAAGAATGGAAATATATTGACTATAACTGAGAAGTCCGGGATTAGGGCTGTAGTCAGGCAGCAGGTATGCAGGGTGCAATTCAAGTCATCAAGATGCCATTGTCCTCTCTTGTCTGTCTCCATCCTCATGTACTTCTGCCTTTTCAGGCTTTATGTAACACCAGGACACCTGGCAGCAGGTTCAGACCATAAACCTTCCAGGATCAAGTGCCCCTGAAAATGCAGTGGCTCCTACAAAAGTCCCAGCCAAGTCTGACTATGTCTTTCAGTCTCCAGTTGGGGGACACATTTGTGTCTGCATCTTTCAATGAGAGAATGCAATGCTCCTTTTGACTTGGCCTGGGGCACATGCCCATCTTGGACAATGGGTTTGTGGGGGGACGGTTTATTCTGTACATCACCCGAGACTGAGCAATGGAAGTCATTTCCCCAGAAACGAGCATTATTCAGTAGAGATACAATTGACTTCTTCCAGTAGAAATGATAACTCCAAACATGGCATTTTGTTGCCTCATTGGATAGTAACTGATTAAGAATCTATTAGAAAATAAATTTGATCATTCCTGATATGCTATATACATTCAGTTCAGTTCAGTCACTCAGTCATGTCCAACTCTTTGCAACCCCATGAGCCACAGCACGCCAGACCTCCCTGTCCATCACCAACTCCTGGAGTCCACCCAAACCCATGTCCATAGAGTCAGTGATGCCATCCAACCATCTCATCCTCTGTCGTCCCCTTCTCCTCCTGCCCCCAATCCCTCCCAGCATCAGGGTCTTTTCAAATGAGTCATCTCTTCGCATGAGGTGGCCAAAGTATTGGAGTTTCAGCTTCAGCATCAGTCCTTCCAATGAACACCCAGGACTGATCTCCTTTAGGATGGACTGGTTGGATCTCCTTGCAGTCCAAGGGACTCTCAAGAGTCTTCTCCAACACCACAGTTCAAAAGCATCAATTCCTTGGCGCTCAGCTTTCTTTATAGTCCAACTCTCACATCCATACATGACCACTGGAAAAAGCATAGCCTTGACGACGTGGACCTCTCTGCTTTTTAATGTGCTGTCCAGGTCGGTCATAACTTTCCTTCCAAGGAGCAAGCATCTGTTAACTTCATGGCTGCAATCACCATCTGCAGTGATTTTGGAGCCCAAAAATTAAAGTCAGCCACTGTGTCCACTGTTTCCCCATCTATTTGCCATGAAGTGATGGGACCGGATGCCATGATCTTAGTTTTCTGAATGTTGAGCTTTAAGCCAACTTTTTCACTCTCCTCTTTCACCTTCATCAAGAGGCTCTTTAGTTCTTCACTTTCTGCCATGAGGGTGGTGTCATCTGCATATCTGAGGTTATTGATATTTCTCCCGGCAATCTTGATTCCAGCTTGTGCTTCCTCCAGCCCAGTGCTTCTCATGAGGTACTCTGCATATAAGTTAAATAAGCAGGGTGACAATATACAGCCTTGACGTACTCCTTTTCCTATTTGAACCAGTCTGTTGTTCCATGTCCAGTTCTAACTGTTACTTCCTGACCTGCATACAGATTTCTCAAGAGACAGATCAGGTGGTCTGGTATTCCCATCTCTTTCAGAATTTTCCACAGTTTATTGTGATCCACAGAGTCAAAGGCTTTGGCATAGTCAATAGAGCAGAAATAGATGTTTTTCTGGAACTCTCTTGCTTTGTCTTGCTATATACATTACTGGTTTTTAATCCATTTAGTCAGCCTTAACATCTTATTTAATCATTAATGTAATTAATTAATGAGTTGAATAAATCTTTGGCACCTATTCACTTTATAGTTCTGTGAAAGTCAAGTTTTTAACTTTAAAATATTATATTTTAACAAGTGGGAATCTTTTTATTTATGATTCTCATTTTGCTTTAAAAACCATCTGGGTAATACATCCTCATGAGAGTTGTAGCTTTAAATCTGTCTGACTTTTTAGACAACTTGCCTTCGAGGTGAGTCAGCCTTGTGAGTGGATACCCCAGCCTCCGGCCAAGCTGCCCTGGCAGATGCTGTGTGGAACAGGGATGAGCCATCCCTACAAAGCCCTACCCAAATTGTAGATTAATGAGCGAAGTGAGTAAATTATTGTTTTGAAGTCATTTGTAATATAGAAATAAATTACACAAGGGACATTCCTTTAAATATATCTTTGCCTGAAATTTTTACAACAAACAGCTGTTACTTTTTTTTTTTTTTAATTTTGGGAGGAAGATTAAAATCAAAAATAAAGCAGGAGTTTCTGTTTGTGCTTCTATTACTTATATCCTTATGTGAGATCTAATTTCCAAGTCATCTAGGGGTCAAAAGGCATTTCTTCATCAAAGACTGGTAAGACAATAAGATCTTGACCTCTTAGATCTTCTCACACTGGAGAGAAAAGCAAAGCAAAGATGGAAGCCACATACAGATTATAAAGAAAGTAAATATTAACACTACCAAGTGCTGTGGGCTTCTCTGGTGGCTAAGATGGTAAAGAATCCTACCTTGTGGGAGACCTGGGTTCGGTCCCTGGGTTGAGAAGATCCCCTGGAGGAGGGCATGGCAGCCCACTCCAGAGTTCTTGCCTGGAGAATCCCCATGGACAGAGGAGCTTGCGGGCTACAGTCCATGGGGTCACAAAGAGTGGGACACGACTGAGCAACTAAGCACAGCACATCAAGTACTGAACCTGTGGATCACTTTCTTTCCCGCTTGATCAATGCTTCTTTACTCACACCACACTCTCTAAACTTTGGGCCAGTGGGTAGACCCTTGACTCCTGTTCTTGGTTTGGAGAAAGTCTTTCCCTGCATAGTAGTTTTCATTTGTGAGGCATCTCTACTTATTTAAGGTGGAGACTGGGAGTGAGGCTTCTTTTTCTTCTGAGTCCATTGGTCATTCCAGCGTTCCTCAGGAGTGACTTGAGAATGTCAACATTCCTCGTGACCTTAGAGGGAGCTGCATTTTCAGAAGGCTGGCCTTTGGTGTCTCCAGCCTTCTCATGAGCTTGAAGGCTTCTCCTCATCTCTTTAGTATGAGACAGAAGTGGACCAGATCAGTCCTTAAATATATCCTTTCTTTATTCTTCATGACTGTCAATCCATTGAATTAATATATCTGCAAACCAGACTCTAGGTGACTCTGTCCATAACATTATTAACTAGTCAACCAGAAACACAGGAAGTTGACAGCTTTTTGAGATGGACTTGCAATTCTATCACAGCAGTGCATTCTTTCCATTCTATATATAATGGATTCTGTGCCCTGTATAGCCTGGGAGGAGGGAAAGGTGCAGGGAGAGGAAGAGGCTTGTAGTCAGGATTTTTAGGCTTTATCAGAGGTCAAAGAAGCATAGCTTGTTGAACTTATGAGTCTGATCTACAATCCAGAGACATATACATGCCTTCAGGAACTGGGAGCCCCATCGTGGCCTGCTTCTTTTGGAGAACCTCAGGGACAAAATGTGGGTGTAGATAGTAGGGCAACTGACTGAGTTTATTGGTGAAATATCTCTTGATTTGATCCTTACAGCCACAGGAATAGTGTTTGAGTGTCTTCAGGGCAGTGTGGCCTAGGACAGGTTATTAAATGCCAAGTGTATTAAGAAAAATTATCAAATTTTCAAACTAAAACACTATCTCTTGCAAATCAGTGGGTAGAAAAATAAGTATCTCAACTTAAAAAAATGGGTAGGAAGTGCGCTCGGCGGCCCCGCGGATCTGTCTCTTGCTTCAACAGTGCTTGGACGGAACAGACCCAGGGACGCCCCTTGCTCCAGCCTCCGACCACCCTCCAACCTTTTTTCCAGTCGCAACCTCCGGAGTCAGCCACCCAGCTGTCCGCGATCACCGGGACCAGCCACCATTTTTTAACTCCTTATTACCGACCAATCATGAGCTCCCAGATTCGTGAGAATTATTCTACCGAGGTGGAGGCCGCCGTCAACCGCCTGGTTAACATGCAACTGCGGGCCTCCTACACCTACCTCTCTCTGGGCTTCTATTTCGACCGCGACGATGTGGCTCTGGAGGGTGTGGGTCACTTTTTTCGCGAATTGGCCAAGGAGAAGCGCGAGGGTGCGGAGCGTCTGTTGAAACTGCAAAACCAGCGTGGCGGCCGCGCCCTCTTCCTGGACGTGCAGAAGCCATCTCAAGATGAGTGGGGTAAAACCCAGGACGCTATGGAAGCTGCCCTTCTCGTAGAGAAGAACCTGAATCAAGCCCTGTTGGATCTGCATGGCCTGGCTTCTGCCCGCGGAGACCCCCACATCTGTGATTTCCTGGAGAACCACTTCCTAGATGAGGAAGTGAAACTCATCAAGAAGATGGGTGACCACCTGACCAACCTCCGCAGGCTGGCTGGTCCCCAGGCTGGGTTGGGCGAGTATCTCTTCGAGAGGCTCACCCTCAAGCACGACTAGGAGCTTTTGGAGACCAGTGGCCTTTGAAGAACCCACCTAACATCAGGGCTGCCTGAAGCCCCTCTCTGCAGCTACTAGGCAGCTCTTTAACATCCTGGAGCCCTCTCTCAAGCCTTGGACCAAATGGAAACAATAAAGCTTTTTGCAGCATTAAAAAAAAAAAAAAAAAAAAAAATGGGTAAAGGATATAAACAGTCAATCCACAGAAGAAGAAATACAGATAACAGGAGATATATATATATATATATAAAGTAGTTCAGTTTTTTTTTTGCTTAAATTAAAAATATTTTAATAAGAAATCAATAGTATTGTTATATGATTATACTAGAGTATTTTATTTTTTTTTAACCTATATTAAGATTTTTTTTTTCAGTGGGTTTTGTCATACATTGATATGAATCAGCCATAGAGTTACACGTATTCCCCATCCTGATCCCCCCTCCCACCTCCCTCTCCACCCGATTCCTCTGGGTCTTCCCAGCCCACCAGGCCCGAGCACTTGACTCACGCATCCAACCTGGGCTGGTGATCTGTTTCACCCTAGATAATATACATGCTGTTCTTTCGAAACATCCCACCCTCACCTTCTCCCACAGAGTCCAAAAGTCTCTTCTGTATATCTGTGTCTCTTTTTCTGTTTTGCATATAGGGTTATCATTACCATCTTTCTAAATCCCATATATATGTGTTAATATACTGTAATGTTCTTTATCTTTCTGGCTTACTTCACTCTGTATAATGGGCTCCAGTTTCATCCATCTCATTAGGACTGATTCAAATGAATTCTTTTTAACAGCTGAGTAATATTCCATGGTGTATATGTACCACAGCTTTCTTATCCATTCGTTTGCTGATGGGCATCTAGATTGCTTCCATGTCCTGGCTATTATAAACAGTGCTGCGATGAACATTGGGGTGCACGTGTCTCTTTCAGATCTGGTTTCCTCAGTGTGTATGCCCAGGAGTGGTATTGCTGGGTCATATGGCAGTTCTATTTCCAGTTTTTTAAGAAATCTCCACACTGTTTTCCATAGTGGCTGTACTAGTTTGCATTCCCACCAACAGTGTAAGAGGGTTCCCTTTTCTCCACACCCTCTCCAGCATTTATTGCTTGTAGACTTTTGGATAGCAGCCATCCTGACTGGCGTGTTAATGGTACCTCATTGTGGTTTTGATTTGCATTTCTCTGATAATGAGTGATGTGGAGCATCTTTTCATGTGTTTGTTAGCCATCTGTATGTCTTCTTTGGAGAAATGTCTGTTTAGTTCTTTGGCCCATTTTTTGATTGGGTCATTTATTTTTCTGGAATTGAGCTTCAGGAGTTGCTTGTATATTTTTGAGATTAATCCTTTTTCTGTTTCCTCACTTGCTATTATTTTCTCCCAATCTGAGGGCTGTCTTTTCACCTTACTTATAGTTTCCTTTGTTGTACAAAAGCTTTTAAGTTTCATTAGGTCCCATTTGTTTATTTTTGCTTTTATTTCCAATAATCTGGGAGGTGGGTCATAGAAGATCTTGCTGTGATTTATGTCAGAGTGTGTTTTGCCTATGTTCTCCTCTAGGAGTTTTATATTTTCTGGTCTTACATTTAGATCTTTAATCCATTTTGAGTTTATTTTTGTGTATGGTGTTAGAAAGTGTTCTAGTTTCATTCTTTTAGGAGTTCAGTTTTACTAGTTTCAAGAAAATGCAATTAAAAACAATGGTATCAAAAATAAAAAGAAAAAAAGATGGTAACTTTTTCTTGCTTTCAGAATGGTCAAAATTAAAAACATGTCAAAGCCCAATATCGACAAGTATTGACAAAGATTTTTTTTTCCTTGACTAGATTCTAGCTAGGCTCCCTCAGCCATCTTCTTGACTGGGTCTCAACCTTGGCCTATGAAAACTACAAATTATCCGCACAAATGGTTTTGTCAACCCCTCTACCCCCACATTAAAAGACTTCAGCACTGACACAATTTCTAATTGCTCTAGGTCACATCTCTAGGATGACCCAAGTTCCTCTTAAATTGCTTGCCTGAGAAAACTCAAGGCTGTCAGAAGAGTTTTCTGTTGGTTCTAGCCAACATTTGACTCTTGACCCCTGAACCCCCTTTCTTGGAGTGTTTAGTAAAAAGGCCTTACAACTGTGCATCCTTCCCCTGTCCCTTTGAGATATATCCTACCCCCTACAATTCAGGAGTGTCTTTCTAAAGGACCTGAAAGCCATTCCGCTAAAGTGCATTCATCAGGAAGGCTGGGGCCTGTTCCCCAGTCTCTGGGAGGGGGGTGGCTCCTGTTTCAGTAACTGCCAGCTGGCAGACACAGCTGTCATAATCGGCACTGACGCTGACCCACTCTGTGATTTTTCACTTCCCTGACTCTGCTGAGCCCCAGTTCACCATCCCCTCTTTTCCTTCATTTTCTCTTTAAAACACCCGGTTACCTCTGTACCGATCAAAGCTGACTTCAGTTTATACTGAACTTCCTTCCCTATTGCAATAACATATTACTTGTTAAAATCTGTCCTTAGCCATTTTAACTAATATCCAGTTCTGTTAATCTCTGACAGCATATGGAGAAATGCAGTGTCTCATACAGTGACAGTCTAAATTAATGTAATTATTCCTTAGGTGGCTTAGCAATATTTGTCAACAATTTAAATTTCTTTCAGCTAAGGTAAACTACTTCTAGGAAATTATCAAAAACAATTTTGGACATGGAGAGATAATCAGAACACAAACTCTGCCTCTCTTTCTCTCCACATATGTAAAAAATTTATGATGATATATATGGAAAGATTTTCCAGATAAATGCATTATTATGTATTAATAAACAGTGATGTGATTGAATGGTAAGACTGGGTGATTTTACTCTCTACTCTATACTTTCTATATTGTTTATCTTTCAATAAGCATGAATCTTTCCTGAAACAGAAAATGAAACTATTTTATTTTGTATGTTGAGAAAATCAATTAGAACAAGGGGTATCAGTGACCAGGGTCAGGAAAATTCAAATATGCAAGGACCACTGGTCTGTGTTTTTGTTCCAGTTTTGATTCACTAGCTGTGTAATCTTGAGTGTATCGCATAAACATTGAGTTCCTCCCAGAATGTTACTTGTGCTTGCGTTCCGGTGGTGGTACCAGGAGAGGCTGTTTTCCTTTCCTATTCTTCTGTATTTTCCAGTTTTTAGAAAATGATCATGAATGACTTTTAATGATGGCAAATAACCAATATGAAACTATACAAAATTCGTTCATTCTCTTTATAAGAAAATGGTGCTAACCTGTATGGACGTTTGGAAATTATTATTCTGGTGAGGAAATAATTTTAAACAAAATGTACAGATGCTTTTATTCATTTATTTAGCTGCCCCAGGTCTTCATTGTGGCATAAAGGACCTTTTAGTTGTAGCATGCACATTCTTAAGTTGTGGCAGGTGGGACCTAGTTCCTTCCCTGACCAGGGATGGATGCCAAAGATGAATAACATGAATCCAACAGGGAAACCCAAATCAGGACCCCCTGCATTGGGAGCAAGGAGTTTTAGCCAATGGATCACCAGGGAAGTCCCCATAGATGTTTTTTATATTGGAAATTCTTCCTCTATTGAGTTTTCAAATAGGAAAGCCGTTTTATGAATCTCTTTGCTCAAAAAAACTACTTTTTTTCCTTTCACAATTAATAAGTATTGGGGAATTGCTGTGAGTGGATGTAACTATCTTGTTGTTCAGTATGATATAAATTCATGGAATCTTATTCAATAGATTATAATCTATTAGCATAATTATTTATTTTGATCCTCAAACTGTCCCAAATCTGGCCAGTGGGAGCCTCTTCAAGCTCTGTATTTTTTGACACATCCCCATCAAAAGCCAGATAGACAGAATCTTCTTCAAGTGTTCAAATGAATATCACCAGGATACAATGAGAAAAATACAAATCAGTTCTGAGTTATAAATGCTGAAGAAGATGAATAACCTGAACCCAACAAAGAACCCAAATCAAGACACATTCTACAGAATACTGTGAGAGATCTTAAGTGTCAGTGTTTTTCAAAACCAGTCTTTCCAGTCAAAGAAAGGCTAAAGAATTGTTCTAGACTGAAGGAAACTAGAGAGATGTGGCAACTAAATATCACGTGTGGTTCTGAACTGGATCCTTTTACTTTAAAGGATAAATTTGAACAGGTGAAACTTGAATGGCTTCTGTGGTTTAGAGGGTAGTAATGTTTCAGTGTAAATTTCCTGGCTTTGATAGTTGTATTAGGTTATGAGAAGAATGTCCTTGATTGTAGGAAGTATATTAAACATCTAGAGGTAGGGAGGCATTATGTAGACAACTTATTCTCAAATCTTTCAGGAAAAGTAATTTTTTTCTTCTGTTCTTGCAAGTTTGAGATTGTTTCCAAATAAAAAGTAAAAACCAGAAGTAAACTGAGCAAAAAGAAGAGATGGAAAAGTTGGAAGGAGCTAGAGCTAGAGTAAGGCAGAAGTGGCATAAAATGGCTATATCTGAGAGAAGAGGAAGAGGATTAAAGAGAATTAGTCTATTTAAAAAAGGAGGTGGGAGAGGAAACAAGAGGCTAACATCGTTGACAGAAAGTAAAGGTGGGGTTGGCACTGGTTTTGGAGGAGTTGCCAAGTTAACAGACAAAAGATTGAGTGAGTGTGAAGATGAAGAACAGGGTGAGGGAAAACTAATATTTGTTGAATGCCTCCTATTATTAAGTATTAGGCTGGACATTTAAATCCCATTTAGCTCTTACATAAGTTTGTAAGATAAGAGTTTTATCCACATTTTAAAAATGAATAAACTAAGGTTCAAAGAAGTTGAGTAGTCCAAAATAATATAACTGGTAACAGAAGCAGGATTTAAATCCCAGTATGTGTAATTTCAGTGAGAATGGGATTGTAGAGAAATGGTCCTATCGGGTCATAGAAGAGGAATAATTTAATTTTTTTCCCAGAGAATGGAGGGAGCCCAGAGACTGAGTGAGAAAATGATGGTGGGGGCTTGGAGGTTGGGGTTGAAACTGGATCTTCAATAATTTCAAAAGATGGGCTAGCTGAGGTCATTGGGGAAAGGGTAGAACCATAAAGAAGAGAAACATTGAGAAACACCATCATTTACAGGTAAGAAGAGCACAAAGAGGAGTTTGCAGGAGGCTAAGGGGGTGTGATGGGATGACTTAAAAGAAGCACCCGAAGGTCCCAGCTTCCCAGTGTTCACATCCTTGTGTAATTCTCTGCCCTTGGGTGGATCTAGTGACTTGCTTCTAATCAATGGAATGCAGCAAAATTGGCAGGATGTCACTTCTGTGATAAGGTTATAAAAATGGTACCCTCCCTCTTGTTAGCAAATTCTTTCTTGTTGCTGTCAGTGAAACAAGATGCCATGTTGGAGGGGACTGTGAGGATAGCCTCCATCTAACAGCCAACAAGGAACGAGGCCCTTAGTTCAACAACCTTCGAAAAACTGAATCTTGCCAACAGCCATGTGAATGAACTTGGCAGATTCCTTCCCAGTTGAACCTCTTACAAGAGGGAGCCATGTCAGGAATGACCTTTGTCACCATCTTGATGACGTCCGTCTTATGGGAGACCCTGAGCCAACGCTGGTTGCCAGCCTGTGAGATGCCTTAAAGTAGAGGACCTAGCTAAGATGTATCAGGATGTCCAGTTTACAGAAACTGAGATAAATAGACGTGTGATGTTCAGGCTGCTAAGTCTTGGCATACACAGTTGATTTTCATTATTTAAGAATTCCCATAATAGCAAATTCTCCTATTCACTAAAATTTATTTTTAACCCCAAATCCATGTTCATCTTGTTTTCATGATCATTTACAGACACATACAGAAAGGTGAAAGTCTGACTTGTCTGATGCACATGTTCCCAGATGAGGCTGAACAAAGCAAAGCTCACCTTTCTGGTTCCAGTTCTCATACTGTAAATGCACAACTTTTTCATGGTCTATTTAGCGTCATGTTTTTGGAATTTTGTGATTTTTCTTGCTAATTTTACTGTTTATAGTCGCCAAGCATAGAGCTGAAGTGCTGTCTAATGTTCCTAAGTGCAAGGAAATGTGCCTTACAGAGAAAATTCATGTAATAGATGATCTTCATTCAGATATGAGGTATATTCAGGATTTGGCTGTGAGTTCGATGTGGCTGTGGGTTCAATGTTAATGTGACTCAACAAGATATATTACAGAAAGTGTATGTAAACAGAAACACAAATAAAATAAGATTAGTTATGGATCAGTTGATGGAAATGTGACCAGAGGCTCACAGGAACCTAACCCTGTTTTCCTGTAGGAGTGGTGGTCCAGGATGCACTGATTCAGTGTTCTCATTGCCTTAGTAGGATTTAACTGCCTCAAATAATGAGAATTCACTGTAATTTATTATGAACCAATAGATAACAAATATGGGGAGAGAAAGGCCAATTCAATTCACCAATCTATGGGAGAAGAGTTTCACAAGGAGAGCATGATTAAGCATTGAGGTGTCTCACCGAGGGTAAGAGAAGAGTTAGTGGATGGCAATTATTGGTGTCTGTCATCTGAGTATCACTCAAATGGCTATCTATGGAAAAGAAATAATTTTGCTTGACTAAAGAGAATCATTTTGAATGAATGTGAATGAAACTGTAGGAAAATTAGCTTCACAGGGCAGTCTCCTTGCTTTATAAAGCCTACAACTGTGTGAGGATTGATGTGTAAGAAGGCACCAGTTTATTAAAAGCTCCGTGACTGTTCAGGGTTGGGTAGCCCAGGACAGGCTTCGGGCAGCTGCAGAGCACTGATGCTGCCAATGCAGAGAAATGGTAAAACCACAGGACAAGCGGCGGAAGGGAACAGCCCCTTGACGTCCCAGAGCACCTTAACACGGCGTTTCTGTGATCTATGCTGCTGCTGCCAAGTCGCTTCAGTCGTGTCCGACTCTGTGCGACCCCACAGACGGCAGCCCACCAGGCTCCCCCGTCCCTGGGATTCTCCAGGCAAGAACACTGGAGTGGGGTGCCGTTGCCTTCTCTGTATGATCTGTGGCTGAAAGTTTAAGGTATTTTCATTTTATTTACTTTTAACTTCAGCCTATTAAAAAGCTTATTGTTTATTCTGATTTTTAATTAGACTCCTAGCGTCATTCTGGATCCCCACTCCTACCCTTACCCCATACTCACTCTAATGAGCGTGTCAAGTCATTAACTACGCATGGGCTCCGTAGAATATTGTGTAGGGGGGTTAGAATTTACATAAATGACACTTGGCTATAAATACTGAGTTCTTATTTTTCCACTCTACCCCATGACTGAAGTGTTGCTCTCTCAGTGGATAATTTGTTGCTTCTAGTAGCTGTGTCAATACCATAGTGTGTATCCTCCACATTTCACCCATCCTTTTTCCTAGTGCTGGATGCCTAGCCCATTCCCATTCCCACAACCATAGTTAGGTGATGAATGGATGTGACAGTCCACCTTGTAATATCATGCCCTTCATCTGCCTCTAATTACCTGTCCTTCTTCTCTTAGGTAGAGGACAGTATCCACCAGCACTAAATCCTAGGTCATGAAAACATGAAGTGCCTCACTTTTTGTAAAGCAGCTTCTCATTTGGCTGTTCCAACAACTTTCTGAGAGGCAGAGGCACACATTTGTTTATTAGGTTTAAAAAAAAAAAAAAAAAGCTCAGTGGTAATTCCCAATGCTGTTTGATGGTTGTGAAAGGAAAAATTAAAGAACCTAAATTTAAAGTGGTATTTAATGCATTTTAATTAAAAAATAAACCTCTGCTCTGGAAAGATAAGCGACAGAGAGAGGGAAAGTTGACAAAATCAAGTAACCATGAAACTGAGAGATGCTTCCCAAGTGAGAAGTTGCTTTCTCAGAAAGCAAACAACACATTTTGAAAGTGTAGCTGTTTGAGGCATGGAAAACAAAAATGAAAAGGGAATAAAGTTTGGGTGACAAGAATGCCAAAATTTATACTGTTCTCAAGGACTGAGGGCCCAGCTAGACTGACATCCAGATAAGACCTCCTGCAAAGTGAAGCTGGAAATAGATTCTTACTGACTCAGAGAAAGAATGCCATCACTTGTGGAATCATTTTTTTTATTTCTGAATTATACAGAGAGGCTATATATATATATGAATATATATATATATATATAGTGTTGTTACATATTTTTATATTATCGATTCACACTATTTATGTAGAATTTATTTACTAAAACAAAGGTCTAATAGATACTTTATTCTGAGCAATTCAATACATGGTAGAAAAAAACCTTTAAACATATAAAAGATTCATTTGTGCACATCTAAATATTTCTAAGGGAGCAAACTACAGAGGCATTATGATTAGTTAGATGAAAGTTGCAAACTCAGTACCATAACTGAATACTTAAAACGAGACCTTAATAACACAAAGGCCTGGAGTAGTGACTTCCTCACATATGTCGGTATTATGTCTTAGAAGATAACCCCATAAAACATTGCATGGCTTCAACAGGAACTTCCGGGTTTTCTTCCACCCTCAGTTATTGCCCTCAGACAGACTTTCTTACTCCCTGACAATATCTTCTGTGCAGATTTTTGTTCTTTCTCTTAATCAAGGAGCTAAGTGAATAGCAGTTGACACTTTGGGAAAACAATACTTTTGCTCCAATGACCCCTTGGTTCCCTTAACAACATATCTACAGGAAAAGTGCAAACAGTTCCCAGAAGTCAGAACCAAAGCAAGAATGCTCAGAATGCCAAAGCTAGATAGCTAATGGTGTGAATGTTTACATCTGTCTACCTATTTGCTGAGGGGTTATTTTTTTCAGAATTCTTCTAGGCTTCTATTCACTTGGTTTGAATTTACATGGTGGCTTTTCTCTAGCACGTGCAATTAAAGTTTCTTCTTAAGATAATAAGATAGCAGGTGCCTAACTGTCAGAATGGTGATGCAGCCCACTGAACAGTCCAAACAAAACCGTTGATTGGGAAAGATGCTCATAATTTCCACACAGGAAGATAAAACTCCAAACACAATACCACCTGAGTAGCCTTCCATGAACAGGCTGGACAAGTTCAAAGAAAATGTAAACGCTAAGGCTGTTGTTGTGTCTGGCTGACTGTCACAAGAACCTTTTATGGACAGCGCTGTGTCCTCCAGTTCATACCTCTCAGCTGAACACTGAATTCCTTATTACTTCCTGTGGCTAAGGGGACCACATAATTCATCTTCCAAAAACTTTACTGAGCAAGAGAGAGCATTATTAATAATGATGCCAGGGCAACAGTGAACAAACTGGGTGAACAAACTGGGAAATCGGTCATTGCGCTTCTGTCCATGCTAAGTTCTGGGAAAGGCACAATTTGGGCTGCCAAAGGTGGAGGTGGGCTGTGGAAGAAGACATGCTCCAGGGTTTTTCTATCAGACAAGCCAGACGTTATGAGGGTAGAGACTCAGAAGAATGATCTAATAGGATACCAAGTTGAAAGGAATTGAGAAGGGGACAATAGTAACTATGGCTTATGGAGGAGAGAGAGCCGACCTGTGTGTATGACAGCATGTCTGGCAGGTGGGTACGGGATGGACATGAAGCAGATGAAGGCAGTGAAATTCAGAAACTTGTGCAAAGATGTCTACTTCAAAGCTCATGATACCCAGGGCTCGACATGTCCCCGAAAGCTCTCCTGGAGATAGTTATCACTCTCAGACTGTGATGGAACCCTGGTCTCCACTACAGTTTAATTTTGAAGAGTGTGTTAATAATATGTGATAGTGGAGTCTGTGAATAGTTTCCAGGGTAAGGACAGGACCTCAGCAACACCTCTGAACAACCAGAAGCCTTCTATGCAGGCTTCACTTTGGGTTGTGTAAACACAACCTGAGCCGTGTGTTCATGGCTGGGACTCCTTGCCTTTGTCAGCAGGCCATGAGTCTTACTGATTTGTGGATGCCAAAGGTTTCTTTTTTTAAGAGTAAATTAGTTGGCAGCCTAATTTGTGCATACTGTTAGAGAAACAAGCATCTGACTACAAATGGGAGGCCAAGGAAGGTCGCATGGGCTGGCGCAGGGCTCAGCACACGCTGTCTATAAAGAGCATCAATGTTTTAGGCTCCGTGGGCCACGTGGTCCGCGGCAGTTACTCCACTCCACTGCTGTAAGATGAAAGTAGTTGCAGAGAGTCTGTCAACAAATTCGTATGGCCATGTTTCAATAAGACGTTATTTATGGGGACTGAAATTTGATAGTTTTCTTATGTCGTGAAATAGTAAAAAAAAAAAATTTTCAACCCAAAGCATGAAAACCGTTCTTGAAGGCAATGTGGAAACAGGTGGGAGTGCTAGATTTACCAACCCCTCCCTCCTCTAGAGGACCACGGGTTCTAAACCATGCTGGCATTTTAAAAAACATATGAAGACTATAAAGAACTATTTTGCAAAGGATAGTACATACTCATATTTAATTTTAAGCCTGTGAGTGTGTTAAAGCAGATTATGTCTTATAATGCATGTGAGAGAGATTCAGATAACTCAGTGTTACCGAAGAATGAATTTCTGAGGGGTTGCCTTCCATAATATCCTTAGTACTTAAAGTGTGACATCTTGAACTAAGTTCATGGCTTGAATGAAAGACAGCTACCAGAATTGTAAACATTGATCCTTAAGTTTCCCAGTTTGGAGGTCTTCAACATTCACTGAAGAAATGATTTTTTTTTTAAAGACCAAATTCCCAGAAAACACAATGCCCAGTTTGATAACTACAGTGAAACTGGTGTGAGTTAGGAAACCTGGCTTCCTTTGGAGATGTTAGAATCAATGTGGACAAGAAGCAAGTGGGCGCTTAACTGACGTGGTGTCGCACCTGTGCCTACGATATGGCCATCTTAAGCAAGCTTAGGATTGGAAAGGTGGCGTTTACGTGGGGCCAACTTTCCTAGGGACTGCTGAGTCCTGTGTATTTTAAACTTGACGTGATCACCAAGGAGAAATCCACTCACAATGAACAGTGGACCGAAGTTACCTCAGTGGTCAACAGCAGTCAACAAAGAGACGAAAATACCGCTGTACCAAGGCTTCATGAAATATTGAAATGGAAGGTCCTACTTTCTTGCAAAGGTCCAACTAAAATCTTTGAGGCACATAATTGGCAACATAGGAAAATACACACAATTCCATAAAACATGTTAAGAGTGAACAGATTCTCTCACTGTTTTTCCCCTTAGAAATTTAGAAGGGCAGCAGGTAGTGCAAAGCGGAAACAAAGTCCCATCAGAGCTGTCTCTTCCGGTGGGTACCATGTCAGCAGAACCACGAGGCGGAAGAGCGGCCCCTTCGTCCAGATGTGGCCAGCTAGGGCTTTTCTTTCAGCTTCAGATTAATACTTTGAAAAGAAAGGAAGGAAAAAAAAATGAGCAACATGAAAAACTGACTAAGAAACAGTAATGATTCAGGGAGCCTGTGCTTGTGGCTGCTTTTCCTGAGGACTTATTAAAAATAATTCATGCACGTTTCTTATACTAGACCAATCTGGTGAAAATACAGTCTTCCCCAAGTTGCCAAGGCTTTCTCTAAAAGATGTAGTCTGTTTATTTTTGCCAAACTGTTCCTAGAAGCATTTTACACCTTTCAAAATGATCTAGAGGGCAAAAGACTCTTGTGTAAGCTCATTTTTAAATGGATTAAGGAATATTATTGCATTTTGGAAATCCACCTTTCCTTTTTTTGTAAATGACTGTTTCTTGAGAGGCAGATAAATGATCTGCCTGATATAAGGACTATCTGACAAGTGCTAAATTATGACAGTGGTAAACAATAAAACAATGGCAAAAAACTCTCCAGTATTTTTTTTTCCAGGACTTTCCTGGTGGTCCACTTCCAATGCAGGCGGCCAGGGTTCAATCTCTGGTCAGAGAACTAGATTCCACATGCTGCAACTAGGACCTGGTACAGTCAAGTAAATAAAGAAAAAAATCAAAGACAAAAGACTGGATACACTGAAAAGACATATAATACATTTTTTCTCATTATAAAAGGAGCACATGTGTATTTTTTTATTTCTGAAAATTACAGAAAACGATGAAGAAACATAAAATTTTAAAGTTACCTGGGCCATCATCCAAGTAAAACCACTGTTGACAGTTTTTCATGCATAGCACCTTTGATGCTTCCTCCTAGATAGTGTGTCTTGGAGTTTTAAAAATTGCATGTTAAATTCATCAAAAGTACATTTCTAACGTGAAGTTATAAACTTGCTACTATATGTATGACCCTGGAAACATGAGGCTAACTGAAAGAAGCCAGTCCTAAAGCTCATGTGACTGCATTCATAGGAAAGGCCCAGACGAGGCAGATATAGTCAGGAAGTAGGCTGGTGATGGTCAGGGATTTGGGGTGGGGGAAGTGGGGGTGACGGAGTAATTTAGAGGTGAGAAAAATGTTCTAAAATTGATTATGATGTTGCTTGCACAACTCAGTGATACTGTTGAGCCATTGAACTGTGTAGTTTAAATGAGTAAATTTTATCTCAATAAAGCTGTTTTTAAAAAGCACAACTCAAAATCACATTGAGGTACTACCTCACACCCATGAACATGGCTATGATCTAAAAAAACGGGAAAAAAGTGCAGACGAAGATGCTGAGAAAAGGCAATCCTTGTGTACCATTGTTAGGAATGTAAATTAGTGCATCTGTTAAGGGAAATAGTATGGAGGTTCCTCAAAAAATTAAAAATAGAACTCCCATATAACCCAGGAATTCCACTTCTCGATATATATTCAAAGTAACTGAAAACGGGGACTTGAACAGATATTTTTACACCCATGTTCATAACAGCAGTGTTCACAAAAGCTAGAAGGAGGAAGCCACCTAAGTGTCCATTGATGGATGAATGGATAGCAAAATTTGGTGTATACCTGTAATGATAGGTTGTCATTTCCTTCTCCAGGATAATGAATATTATTCAGCCTTTAAAAGGAGGGAAACTAACAGTTGTTAGAACATAGATGAACCTTGAGGACATTATGGCAAGTGAAATAAGCCAGCTGTAAAAAGACAAATATCATGCGATTCCACTAGAGCAAATTTATAGAGACAGACAGTAGAAGGGGTGGTGTGCAGTGGGGTGGGAGTTGTGATTTAATGGGAACAGAGTTTTAGTTTCGCAAGACCGAAAAGTTCTGGAGATTGGGTGCCCAACATGAATGTACTTAATATTACTGACTTGTACACTTGAAAATGGTTAAGATAGTACATTTTGTGTTAGCTGTATTTTATCATAATTTAGAAAAAAAAAAAAAAAACTAATAAGCCAAGTGCAAGCATTACCCTGGGCCACCCATCCCTCCCTACAGGTAGAGGCCACCTTGCTCCTGAATCATCTGTCATTTCCATGACAGCACGCGCTGGGTTCTGCGTGCTTCTGAAGAGTGTGTGTGACATGTCCCTGGGTGTGAGGGACCTGCTTTCCCCCCCAGGGTACATGTTGGGGACTCGTTGGCTGTGACTCCACTGTTTTCACTCTCACCCTCCAACATTTTCTAAAGCCAAAGGATTTGCCTGAAAAGGGCGCGGCTACCTTAATGAGATGGATTCTTATAACCTGAGAAAAACTTGTTTTAAAGAATGTCTCCTGAGTTTGGTGACCAAAAGAAATGTTTTCTCTGTCTGAGAGTCTATTTCTATTTTGTATTTAAGTTCATTTGTATCATTTTTTTTAGACTCTGTATATAAGTGATATCATACGGTATTTGTCTGACTTAGTATGATAATCTCTAGGTCAAGTGAAAAGAATCTGAATCTACACACACACACACACACACACACACACACACACACACTGAATCACTGCTATACACCTGACACTGACACAACTTTGTAAATCAACTATTCTTCAATTTAAAAAAAAAAAGATCAAAAAAAGGAAAGAGAATGTCTGTTGAGTTTCCAAATATCTAGGGAATAAGCCTAAAATGTCTTTGGGCCTCGTATCTTTCTTCTACCTCTTGTGAACGTATCACAGTTTTCTGACACCTACCAGAGAAACTGACTACAGCCAGTGAACACACAGAGGAGGAAACGAAAGAAAAATGTTCTGTTTGAATTGGGCAATTTGGGAAGTATGTGCGGATTTCGCTTAGATCTGCCCTTCCTCTCTCTGGAGGGAGGGAGGCCTTACGTTTATATGTTGCAGAGGTTACTGTGCTTTACTTGTGGAATCTGCAGCAAATGAGCCCTGTTCATTCTCGTAGTTCTGCAAATAAAGCTAACCCATCCAGGGTACAGCAGTAAGATATACTCCTTTGAGATACCCTCAGCAATTCTACCAGGCTACCTGTCTTTTCCAAGTCTCCATTTCTATATCTGTAAAATAGAACAGCTTGCTAAGGATTAGTCTAAAGTGTTTTCAATTGTACATAATGAACATACAGTACATGTCTATTATAAGTAGCAGTAATATCAGTTCAGCAGTAGAGTAAGTAATAGTAGCAGTTCAGTGTCTCTCTGAAATGAGAAAACCATATCTCACTGCTTAATTACTCTACTTGGAATAATCTTCTGTCCTTTGGGAGTTTTCAAACCCAGCCATTCTGACTATCAGGAGAGGCCAGGTTGTCATGGATATTAATCTCTTTTTTATG